>NC_088322.1:1668154-2022054 GCF_910592395.1 Lineus longissimus
AAGCACTCTTGGTCAGAGCACGCTCTCAGCGTCCTCGTAGGCTATTCAGAAACTGAGCTATAAGTGTGTGGATACCAAGATACTTGGACACTCTTTTAAGGTGTCTAAGTGTCCGGGTGTCCAGGGCCGTATTCACGAAGCACTCTTAGTCAGAGCACGCTCTTAGCGTCCTCGTAGGCTATTCAGAAACTGAGCTATAAGTGTGTGGATACCTAGATACTTGGACACTCTTTTTAGGTATCTAAGTGTCCGGGTGTCCAGGGCCGTATTCACGAAGCACTCTTAGTCAGAGCACGCTCTTAGCGTCCTCGTAGGCTATTCAGCAACTGAGCTATAAGTGTGTGGATACCTAGATACTTGGACACTCTTTTTAGGTATCCAAGTGTCCGGGTGTCCAGGGCCGTATTCACGAAGCACTCTTAGTCAGAGCACGCTCTTGACGTCCTCGTAGGCTATTCAGAAACTGAGCTATAAGTGTGTGGATACCAAGATACTTGGACACTCTTTTTAGGTATCTAAGTGTCCGGGTGTGCATGGCCGTATTCACGAAGCACTCTTAGTCAGAGCACGCTCTTAGCGTCCTCGTAGGCTATTCAGAAACTGAGCTATAAGTGTGTGGATACCTAGATACTTGGACACTCTTTTTAGGTATCTAAGTGTCCGGGTGTCCAGGGCCGTATTCACGAAGCACTCTTGGTCAGAGCACGCTCTCAGCGTCCTCGTAGGCTATTCAGAAACTGAGCTATAAGTGTGTGGATACCAAGATACTTGGACACTCTTTTTAGGTGTCTAAGTGTCCGGGTGTCCAGGGCCGTATTCACGAAGCACTCTTAGTCAGAGCACGCTCTTAGCGTCCTCGTAGGCTATTCAGAAACTGAGCTATAAGTGTGTGGATACCTAGATACTTGGACACTCTTTTTAGGTATCTAAGTGTCCGGGTGTGCAGGGCCATATTCACGAAGCACTCTTAGTCAGAGCACGCTCTTAGCGTCCTCGTAGGCTATTCAGAAACTGAGCTATAAGTGTGTGGATACCTAGATACTTGGACACTCTTTTTAGGTATCCAAGTGTCCGGGTGTCCAGGGCCGTATTCACGAAGCACTCTTAGTCAGAGCACGCTCTTGGCGTCCTCGTAGGCTATTCAGAAACTGAGCTATAAGTGTGTGGATACCTAGATACTTGGACACTCTTTTTAGGTATCTAAGTGTCCGGGTGTCCAGGGCCGTATTCACGAAGCACTCTTAGTCAGAGCACGCTCTTAGCGTCCTCGTAGGCTATTCAAAAACTTAGCTATAAATGTGTGGATACCTAGATACTTGGACACTCTTTTTAGGTATCTTAGTGTCCGGGTGTGCAGGGCTGTATTCACGAAGCACTCTTAGTCAGAGCACGCTCTTAGCGTCTTCGTAGGCTATTCAGAAACTGAGCTATAAGTGTGTGGATACCTAGATACTTGGACACTCTTTTTAGGTATCTAAGTGTCCGGGTGTCCAGGGCCGTATTCACGAAGCACTCTTAGTCAGAGCACGCTCTTAGCGTCCTCGTAGGCTATTCAAAAACTGAGCTATAAGTGTGTGGATACCTAGATACTTGGACACTCTTTTTAGGTATCTAAGTGTCCGGGTGTCCAGGGCCGTATTCACGAAGCACTCTTAGTCAGAGCACGCTCTTAACGTCCTCGTAGGCTATTCAGAAACTGAGCTATAAGTGTGTGGATACCTAGATTCTTGGACACTCTTTTTAGGTATTTAAGTGTCCGGGTGTCCAGGGCCGTATTCACGCAGCACTCTTAGTCAGAGCACGCTCTTAGCGTCCTCGTAGGCTATTCAGAAACTGAGCTATAAGTGTGTGGATACCTAGATACTTGGACACTCTTTTTAGGTATCTAAGTGTCCGGGTGTCCAGGGCCGTATTTACGAAGCACTCTTAGTCAGAGCACGCTCATAGCGTCCTTGTAGGCTATTCAGAAACTGAGCTATAAGTGTGTGGATACCTAGATACGTGGACACTCTTTTTAGGTATCTAAGTGTCCGGGTGTCCAGGGCCGTATTCACGAAGCACTTTTGGTCAGAGCACGCTCTCAGCGTCCTCGTAGGCTATTCAGAAACTGAGCTATAAGTGTGTGGATACCAAGATACTTGGACACTCTTTTTAGGTGTCTAAGTGTCCGGGTGTCCAGGGCCGTATTCACGAAGCACTCTTAGTCAGAGCACGCTCTTAGCGTCCTCGTAGGCTATTCAGAAACTGAGCTATAAGTGTGTGGATACCTAGATACTTGGACACTCTTTTTAGGTATCTAAGTGTCCGGGTGTGCAGGGCCATATTCACGAAGCACTCTTAGTCAGAGCACGCTCTTAGCGTCCTGGTAGGCTATTCAGAAACTGAGCTATAAGTGTGTGGATACCTAGATACTTGGACACTCTTTTTAGGTATCTAAGTGTCCGGGTGTGCAGGGCCGTATTCACGAAGCACTCTTAGTCAGAGCACGCTCTTAGCGTCATCGTAGGCTATTCAGAAACTGAGCTATAAGTGTGTGGATACCTAGATACTTGGACACTCTTTTTAGGTATCTAAGTGTCCGGGTGTGCAGGGCCGTATTCACGAAGCACTCTTAGTCAGAGCACGCTCTTAGCGTCCTCGTAGGCTATTCAGAAACTGAGCTATAAGTGTGTGGATACCTAGATACTTGGACACTCTTTTTAGGTATCTAAGTGTCCGGGTGTGCAGGGCCATATTCACGAAGCACTCTTAGTCAGAGCACGCTCTTAGCGTCCTCGTAGGCTATTCAGAAACTGAGCTATAAGTCTGTGGATACCTAGATACTTGGACACTCTTTTTAGGTATCCAAGTGTCCGGGTGTCCAGGGTCGTATTCACGAAGCACTCTTAGTCAGAGCACGCTCTTAGCGTCCTCGTAGGCTATTCAGAAACTGAGCTATAAGTGTGTGGATACCCAGATACTTGGACACTCTTTTTAGGTATCTAAGTGTCCGGGTGTCCAGGGCCGTATTCACGAAGCACTCTTAGTCAGAGCACGCTCTTAGCGTCCTCGTAGGCTATTCAGAAATTGAGCTATAAGTGTGTGGATATCTAGATACTTGGACACTCTTTTTAGGTATCTAAGTGTCCGGGTGTCCAGGGCCGTATTCACGAAGCACTCTTAGTCAGAGCACGCTCTTAGCGTCCTCGTAGGCTATTCAGAAAATGAGCTATAAGTGTGTGGATACCTAGATACTTGGACACTCTTTTTAGGTATCTAAGTGTCCGGGTGTCCAGGGCCGTATTTACGAAGCACTCTTAGTCAGAGCACGCTCTTAGCGTCCTCGTAGGCTATTCAGAAACTGAGCTATAAGTGTGTGGATACCTAGATACTTGGACACTCTTTTTAGGTATCTAAGTGTCCGGGTGTGCAGGGCCGTATTCACGAAGCACTCTTAGTCAGAGCACGCTCTTAGCGTCTTCGTAGGCTATTCAGAAACTGAGCTATAAGTGTGTGGATACCTAGATACTTGGACACTCTTTTTAGGTATCTAAGTGTCCGGGTGTCCAGGGCCGTATTCACGAAGCACTCTTAGTCAGAGCACGCTCTTAGCGTCCTCGTAGGCTATTCAAAAACTTAGCTATAAGTGTGTGGATACCTAGATACTTGGACACTCTTTTTAGGTATCTTAGTGTCCGGGTGTGCAGGGCCGTATTCACGAAGCACTCTTAGTCAGAGCACGCTCTTAGCGTCTTCGTAGGCTATTCAGAAACTGAGCTATAAGTGTGTGGATACCTAGATACTTGGACACTCTTTTTAGGTATCTAAGTGTCCGGGTGTCCAGGGCCGTATTCACGAAGCACTCTTAGTCAGAGCACGCTCTTAGCGTCCTCGTAGGCTATTCAAAAACTGAGCTATAAGTGTGTGGATACCTAGATACTTGGACACTCTTTTTAAGTATCTAAGTGTCCGGGTGTCCAGGGCCGTATTCACGAAGCACTCTTAGTCAGAGCACGCTCTTAACGTCCTCGTAGGCTATTCAGAAACTGAGCTATAAGTGTGTGGATACCTAGATACTTGGACACTCTTTTTAGGTATCTAAGTGTCCGGGTGTCCAGGGCCGTATTCACGAAGCACTCTTAGTCAGAGCACGCTCTTAGCGTCCTCGTAGGCTATTCAGAAACTGAGCTATAAGTGTGTGGATACCTAGATACTTGGACACTCTTTTTAGGTATCTAAGTGTCCGGGTGTCCAGGGCCGTATTTACGAAGCACTCTTTGTCAGAGCACGCTCTTAGCGTCCTTGTAGGCTATTCAGAAACTGAGCTATAAGTGTGTGGATACCTAGATACGTGGACACTCTTTTTAGGTATCTAAGTGTCCGGGTGTCCAGGGCCGTATTCACGAAGCACTCTTGGTCAGAGCACGCTCTCAGCGTCCTCGTAGGCTATTCAGAAACTGAGCTATAAGTGTGTGGATACCAAGATACTTGGACACTCTTTTTAGGTGTCTAAGTGTCCGGGTGTCCAGGGCCGTATTCACGAAGCACTCTTAGTCAGAGCACGCTCTTAGCGTCCTCGTAGGCTATTCAGAAACTGAGCTATAAGTGTGTGGATACCTAGATACTTGGACACTCTTTTTAGGTATCTAAGTGTCCGGGTGTCCAGGGCCGTATTCACGAAGCACTCTTAGTCAGAGCACGCTCTTAGCGTCCTCGTAGGCTATTCAGCAACTGAGCTATAAGTGTGTGGATACCTAGATACTTGGACACTCTTTTTAGGTATCCAAGTGTCCGGGTGTCCAGGGCTGTATTCACGAAGCACTCTTAGTCAGAGCACGCTCTTGACGTCCTCGTAGGCTATTCAGAAACTGAGCTATAAGTGTGTGGATACCAAGATACTTGGACACTCTTTTTAGGTGTCTAAGTGTCCGGGTGTCCAGGGCCGTATTCACGAAGCACTCTTAGTCAGAGCACGCTCTTAGCGTCCTCGTAGGCTATTCAGAAACTGAGCTATAAGTGTGTGGATACCAAGATACTTGGACACTCTTTTTAGGTGTCTAAGTGTCCGGGTGTCCAGGGCCGTATTCACGAAGCACTCTTAGTCAGAGCACGCTCTTAGCGTCCTCGTAGGCTATTCAGAAACTGAGCTATAAGTGTGTGGATACCTAGATACTTGGACACTCTTTTTAGGTATCTAAGTGTCCGGGTGTGCAGGGCCATATTCACGAAGCACTCTTAGTCAGAGCACGCTCTTAGCGTCCTGGTAGGCTATTCAGAAACTGAGCTATAAGTGTGTGGATACCTAGATACTTGGACACTCTTTTTAGGTATCTAAGTGTCCGGGTGTGCAGGGCCGTATTCACGAAGCACTCTTAGTCAGAGCACGCTCTTAGCGTCCTCGTAGGCTATTCAGAAACTGAGCTATAAGTCTGTGGATACCTAGATACTTGGACACTCTTTTTAGGTATCCAAGTGTCCGGGTGTCCAGGGCCGTATTCACGAAGCACTCTTAGTCAGAGCACGCTCTTAGCGTCCTCGTAGGCTATTCAGAAAATGAGCTATAAGCGTGTGGATACCTAGATACTTGGACACTCTTTTTAGGTATCTAAGTGTCCGGGTGTCCAGGGCCGTATTCACGAAGCACTCTTAGTCAGAGCACGCTCTTAGCGTCCTCGTAGGCTATTCAGAAACTGAGCTATAAGTGTGTGAATACCTAGATACTTGGACACTCTTTTTAGGTATCTAAGTGTCCGGGTGTCCAGGGCCGTATTCACGAAGCACTCTTAGTCAGAGCACGCTCTTAGCGTCCTCGTAGGTTATTCAGCAACTGAGCTATAAGTGTGTGGATACCTAGATACTTGGACACTCTTTTTAGGTATCCAAGTGTCCGGGTGTCCAGGGCCGTATTCACGAAGCACTCTTAGTCAGAGCACGCTCTTGACGTCCTCGTAGGCTATTCAGAAACTGAGCTATAAGTGTGTGGATACCAAGATACTTGGACACTCTTTTTAGGTATCTAAGTGTCCGGGTGTGCATGGCCGTATTCACGAAGCACTCTTAGTCAGAGCACGCTCTTAGCGTCCTCGTAGGCTATTCAGAAACTGAGCTATAAGTGTGTGGATACCTAGATACTTGGACACTCTTTTTAGGTATCTAAGTGTCCGGGTGTGCAGGGCCGTATTCACGAAGCACTCTTAGTCAGAGCACGCTCTTAGCGTCTTCATAGGCTATTCAGAGACTGAGCTATAAGTGTGTGGATACCTAGATACTTGGACACTCCTCTTAGGTATCTAAGTGTCCGGGTGTCCAGGGCCGTATTCACGAAGCACTCTTAGTCAGAGCACGCTCTTAGCGTCCTCGTAGGCTATTCAGAAACTGAGCTATAAGTGTGTGGATACCTAGATACTTGGACACTCTTTTTAGGTATCTAAGTGTCCGGGTGTCCAGGGCCGTATTCACGAAGCACTCTTAGTCAGAGCACGCTCTTAGCGTCCTCGTAGGCTATTCAGCAACTGAGCTATAAGTGTGTGGATACCTAGATACTTGGACACTCTTTTTAGGTATCCAAGTGTCCGGGTGTCCAGGGCCGTATTCACGAAGCACTCTTAGTCAGAGCACGCTCTTGGCGTCCTCGTAGGCTATTCAAAAACTGAGCTATAAGTGTGTGGATACCAAGATACTTGGACACTCTTTTTAGGTATCTAAGTGTCCGGGTGTGCATGGCCGTATTCACGAAGCACTCTTAGTCAGAGCACGCTCTTAGCGTCCTCGTAGGCTATTCCGAAACTTAGCTATAAGTGTGTGGATACCTAGATTCTTGGACACTCTTTTTAGGTATCTAAGTGTCCGGGTGTGCAGGGCCATATTCACGAAGCACTCTTAGTCAGAGCACGCTCTTAGCGTCCTGGTAGGCTATTCAGAAACTGAGCTATAAGTGTGTGGATACCTAGATACTTGGACACTCTTTTTAGGTATCTAAGTGTCCGGGTGTGCAGGGCCGTATTCACGAAGCACTCTTTGTCAGAGCACGCTCTTAGCGTCATCGTAGGCTATTCAGAAACTGAGCTATAAGTGTGTGGATACCTAGATACTTGGACACTCTTTTTAGGTATCTAAGTGTCCGGGTGTGCAGGGCCATATTCACGAAGCACTCTTAGTCAGAGCACGCTCTTAGCGTCCTGGTAGGCTATTCAGAAACTGAGCTATAAGTGTGTGGATACCTAGATACTTGGACACTCTTTTTAGGTATCTAAGTGCCCGGGTGTGCAGGGCCGTATTCACGAAGCACTCTTTGTCAGAGCACGCTCTTAGCGTCCTCGTAGGCTATTCAAAAACTGAGCTTTAAGTGTGTGGATACCTAGATACTTGGACACTCTTTTTAGGTATCTAAGTGTCCGGGTGTCCAGGCCCGTATTCACGAAGCACTCTTAGTCAGAGCACGCTCTTAGCGTCCTCGTAGGCTATTCAGAAACTGAGCTATAAGTCTGTGGATACCTAGATACTTGGACACTCTTTTTAGGTATCCAAGTGTCCGGGTGTCCAGGGCCGTATTCACGAAGCACTCTTAGTCAGAGCACGCTCTTAGCGTCCTCGTAGGCTATTCAGAAAATGAGCTATAAGCGTGTGGATACCTAGATACTTGGACACTCTTTTTAGGTATCTAAGTGTCCGGGTGTCCAGGGCCGTATTCACGAAGCACTCTTAGTCAGAGCACGCTCTTAGCGTCCTCGTAGGCTATTCAGAAACTGAGCTATAAGTGTGTGGATACCTAGATACTTGGACACTCTTTTTAGGTATCTAAGTGTCCGGGTGTCCAGGGCCGTATTCACGAAGCACTCTTAGTCAGAGCACGCTCTTAGCGTCCTCGTAGGCTATTCAGCAACTGAGCTATAAGTGTGTGGATACCTAGATACTTGGACAATCTTTTTAGGTATCCAAGTGTCCGGGTGTCCAGGGCCGTATTCACGAAGCACTCTTAGTCAGAGCACGCTCTTGACGTCCTCGTAGGCTATTCAGAAACTGAGCTATAAGTGTGTGGATACCAAGATACTTGGACACTCTTTTTAGGTATCTAAGTGTCCGGGTGTGCATGGCCGTATTCACGAAGCACTCTTAGTCAGAGCACGCTCTTAGCGTCCTCGTGGGCTATTCAGAAACTGAGCTATAAGTGTGTGGATACCTAGATACTTGGACACTCTTTTTAGGTATCTAAGTGTCCGGGTGTGCAGGGCCGTATTCACGAAGCACTCTTAGTCAGAGCACGCTCTTAGCGTCTTCATAGGCTATTCAGAGACTGAGCTATAAGTGTGTGGATACCTAGATACTTGGACACTCTTCTTAGGTATCTAAGTGTCCGGGTGTCCAGGGCCGTATTCACGAAGCACTCTTAGTCAGAGCACGCTCTTAGCGTCCTCGTAGGCTATTCAGAAACTGAGCTATAAGTGTGTGGATACCTAGATACTTGAACACTCTTTTTAGGTATCTAAGTGTCCGGGTGTCCAGGGCCGTATTCACGAAGCACTCTTAGTCAGAGCACGCTCTTAGCGTCCTCGTAGGCTATTCAGCAACTGAGCTATAAGTGTGTGGATACCTAGATACTTGGACACTCTTTTTAGGTATCCAAGTGTCCGGGTGTCCAGGGCCGTATTCACGAAGCACTCTTAGTCAGAGCACGCTCTTAGCGTCTTCATAGGCTATTCAGAGACTGAGCTATAAGTGTGTGGATACCTAGATACTTGGACACTCTTCTTAGGTATCTAAGTGTCCGGGTGTCCAGGGCCGTATTCACGAAGCACTCTTAGTCAGAGCACGCTCTTAGCGTCCTCGTAGGCTATTCAGAAACTGAGCTATAAGTCTGTGGATACCTAGATACTTGGACACTCTTTTTAGGTATCCAAGTGTCCGGGTGTCCAGGGCCGTATTCACGAAGCACTCTTAGTCAGAGCACGCTCTTAGCGTCCTCGTAGGCTATTCAGAAAATGAGCTATAAGTGTGTGGATACCTAGATACTTGGACACTCTTTTTAGGTATCTAAGTGTCCGGGTGTGCAGGGCCGTATTCACGAAGCACTCTTAGTCAGAGCACGCTCTTAGCGTCCTCGTAGGCTATTCAGAAACTGAGCTATAAGTGTGTGGATATCTAGATACTTGGACACTCTTTTTAGGTATCTAAGTGTCCGGGTGTCCAGGGCCGTATTCACGAAGCACTCTTAGTCAGAGCACGCTCTTAGCGTCCTCGTAGGCTATTCAGAAAATGAGCTATAAGTGTGTGGATACCTAGATACTTGGACACTCTTTTTAGGTATCTAAGTGTCCAGGTGTCCAGGGCCGTATTCACGAAGCACTCTTAGTCAGAGCACGCTCTTAGCGTCCTCGTAAGCTATTCAGCAACTGAGCTATAAGTGTGTGGATACCTAGATACTTGGACACTCTTTTTAGGTATCCAAGTGTCCGGGTGTCCAGGGCCGTATTCACGAAGCACTCTTAGTCAGAGCACGCTCTTGGCGTCCTCGTAGGCTATTCAGAAACTGAGCTATAAGTGTGTGGATACCAAGATACTTGGACACTCTTTTTAGGTATCTAAGTGTCCGGGTGTGCATGGCCGTATTCACGAAGCACTCTTAGTCAGAGCACGCTCTTAGCGTCCTCGTAGGCTATTCAGAAACTGAGCTATAAGTGTGTGGATACCTAGATACTTGGACACTCTTTTTAGGTATCTAAGTGTCCGGGTGTGCAGGGCCGTATTCACGAAGCACTCTTAGTCAGAGCACGCTCTTAGCGTCTTCATAGGCTATTCAGAGACTGAGCTATAAGTGTGTGGATACCTAGATACTTGGACACTCTTTTTAGGTATCTAAGTGTCTGGGTGTCAAGGGCCGTATTCACGAAACACTCTTAGTCAGAGCACGCTCTTAGCGTCCTCGTAGGCTATTCAGAAACTGAGCTATAAGTGTGTGGATACCTAGATACTTGGACACTCTTTTTAGGTATCTAAGTGTCCGGGTATCCAGGGCCGTATTCACGAAGCAGTCGTAGTCAGAGCACGCTCTTAGCGTCCTCGTAGGCTATTCAGAAACTGAGCTATAAGTGTGTGGATACCTAGATACTTGGACACTCTTTTTAGGTATCTAAGTGTCCGGGTGTGGAGGGCCGTATTCACGAAGCACTCTTAGTCAGAGCACGCTCTTAGCGTCTTCGTAGGCTATTCAGAAACTGAGCTATAAGTGAGTGGATACCTAGATACTTGGACACTCTTTTTAGGTATCCAAGTGTCCGGGTGTCCAGGGCCATATTCACGAAGCACTCTTAGTCAGAGCACGCTCTTAGCGTCCTCGTAGGCTATTCAGCAACTGAGCTATAAGTGTGTGGATACCTAGATACTTGGACACTCTTTTTAGGTATCCAAGTGTCCGGGTGTCCAGGGCCGTATTCACGAAGCACTCTTAGTCAGAGCACGATCTTGGCGTCTTCGTAGGCTATTCAGAAACTGAGCTATAAGTGTGTGGATACCTAGATACTTGGACACTCTTTTTAGGTATCTAAGTGTCCGGGTGTCCAGGGCCGTATTCACGAAGCACTCTTAGTCAGAGCACGCTCTTAGCGTCCTCGTAGGCTATTCAGAAACTGAGCTATAAGTGTGTGGATACCTAGATACTTGGACACTCTTTTTAGGTATCTAAGTGTCCGGATGTGCAGGGCCGTATTCACTAAGCACTCTTAGTCAGAGCACGCTCTTAGCGTCTTCATAGGCTATTCAGAGACTGAGCTATAAGTGTGTGGATACCTAGATACTTGGACACTCTTTTTAGGTATCTAAGTGTCCGGGTGTCAAGGGCCGTATTCACGAAGCACTCTTAGTCAGAGCACGCTCTTAGCGTCCTCGTAGGCTATTCAGAAACTGATCTATAAGTGTGTGGATACCTAGATACTTGGACACTCTTTTTAGGTATCTAAGTGTCCGGGTGTCCAGGGCCGTATTCACGAAGCACTCTTAGTCAGAGCACGCTCTTAGCGTCCTCGTAGGCTATTCAGAAAATGAGCTATAAGCGTGTGGATACCTAGATACTTGGACACTCTTTTTAGGTATCTAAGTGTCCGGGTGTGCAGGGCCGTATTCACGAAGCACTCTTAGTCAGAGCACGCTCTTAGCGTCTTCGTAGGCTATTCAGAAACTGAGCTATAAGTGAGTGGATACCTAGATACTTGGACACTCTTTTTAGGTATCCAAGTGTCCGGGTGTCCAGGGCCATATTCACGAAGCACTCTTAGTCAGAGCACGCTCTTAGTGTCCTCGTAGGCTATTCAGAAACTGAGCTATAAGTGTGTGGATACCTAGATACTTGGACACTCTTTTTAGGTATCTAAGTGTCCAGGTGTGCAGGGCAGTATTCACGAAGCACTCTTAGTCAGAGCACGCTCTTAGCGTCCTCGTAGGCTATTCAGAAACTTAGCTATAAGTGTGTGGATACCTAGATACTTGGACACTCTTTTTAGGTATCTAAGTGACCGGGTGTCAAGGGCCGTAATCACGAAGCACTCTTAGTCAGAGCACGCTCTTAGCGTCCTCGTAGGCTATTCAGAAACTGAGCTATAAGTGTGTGGATACCTAGATACTTGGACACTCTTTTTAGGTATCTAAGTGTCCGGGTGTGCAGGGCCGTATTCACGAAGCACTCTTAGTCAGAGCACGCTCTTAGCGTCTTCATAGGCTATTCAGAGACTGAGCTATAAGTGTGTGGATACCTAGATACTTGGACACTCTTTTTAGGTATCTAAGTGTCTGGGTGTCAAGGGCCGTATTCACGAAACACTCTTAGTCAGAGCACGCTCTTAGCGTCCTCGTAGGCTATTCAGAAACTGAGCTATAAGTGTGTGGATACCTAGATACTTGGACACTCTTTTTAGGTATCTAAGTGTCCGGGTATACAGGGCCGTATTCACGAAGCAGTCGTAGTCAGAGCACGCTCTTAGCGTCCTCGTAGGCTATTCAGAAACTGAGCTATAAGTGTGTGGATACCTAGATACTTGGACACTCTTTTTAGGTATCTAAGTGTCCGGGTGTGCAGGGCCGTATTCACGAAGCACTCTTAGTCAGAGCACGCTCTTAGCGTCTTCGTAGGCTATTCAGAAACTGAGCTATAAGTGAGTGGATACCTAGATACTTGGAAACTCTTTTTAGGTATCCAAGTGTCCGGGTGTCCAGGGCCATATTCACGAAGCACTCTTAGTCAGAGCACGCTCTTAGCGTCTTCATAGGCTATTCAGAGACTGAGCTATAAGTGTGTGGATACCTAGATACTTGGACACTCTTTTTAGGTATCTAAGTGTCCGGGTGTCAAGGGCCGTATTCACGAAGCACTTTTAGTCAGAGTACGCTCTTAGCGTCCTCGTAGGCTATTCAGAAACTGAGCTATAAGTGTGTGGATACCTAGATACTTGGACACTCTTTTTAGGTATCTAAGTGTCCGGGTGTCCAGGGCCGTATTCACGAAGCACTCGTAGTCAGAGCACGCTCTTAGCGTCCTCGTAGGCTATTCAGAAACTGAGCTATAAGTGTGTGGATACCTAGATACTTGGACACTCTTTTTAGGTATCTAAGTGTCCGGGTGTGCAGGGCCGTATTCACGAAGCACTCTTAGTCAGAGCACGCTCTTAGCGTCCTCGTAGGCTATTCAGAAACTGAGCTATAAGTGAGTGGATACCTAGATACTTGGACACTCTTTTTAGGTATCCAAGTGTCCGGGTGTCCAGGGCCATATTCACGAAGCACTCTTAGTCAGAGCACGCTCTTAGTATCCTCGTAGGCTATTCAGAAACTGAGCTATAAGTGTGTGGATACCTAGATACTTGGACACTCTTTTTAGGTATCTAAGTGTCCGGGTGTGCAGGGCCGTATTCACGAAGCACTCTTAGTCAGAGCACGCTCTTAGCGTCCTCGTAGGCTATTCAGAAACTTAGCTATAAGTGTGTGGATACCTAGATACTTGGACATTCTTTTTAGGTATCTAAGTGTCCGGGTGTGCAGGGCCGTATTCACGAAGCACTCTTAGTCAGAGCACGCTCTTAGCGTCTTCGTAGGCTGTTAAGAAACTGAGCTATAAGTGTGTGGATACCTAGATACTTGGACACTCTACGTGTCCGGGTGTCCAGGGCCGTATTCACGAAGCACTCTTAGTCAGAGCACGTTCTTAGCGTCCTCGTAGGCTATTCAGAAACTTAGCTATAAGTGTGTGGATACCTAGATTCTTGGACACTCTTTTTAGGTATCTAAGTGTCCGGGTGTCCAGGGCCGTATTCACGAAGCACTCTTAGTCAGAGCACGCTCTTAGCGTCTTCGTAGGCTATTCAGAATCTGAGCTATAAGTGTGTGGATACCTAGATACTTGGACACTCTTTTTAGGTATCTAAGTGTCCGGGTGTCCAGGGCCGTATTCACGAAGCACTCTTAGTCAGAGCACGCTTTTAGCGTCCTCGTAGGCTATTCAAAAACTGAGCTATAAGTGTGTGGATACCTAGATACTTGGACACTCTTTTTAGGTATCTAAGTGTCCGGGTGTCCAGGACCGTATTCACGAAGCACTCTTAGTCAGAGCACGCTCTTAACGTCCTCGTAGGCTATTTAGAAACTGAGCTATAAGTGTGTGGATACCTAGATACTTGGACACTCTTTTTAGGTATCCAAGTGTCCGGGTGTCCAGGGCCATATTCACGAAGCACTCTTAGTCAGAGCACGCTCTTAGTGTCCTCGTAGGCTATTCAGAAACTGAGCTATAAGTGTGTGTATACCTAGATACTTGGACACTCTTTTTAGGTATCTAAGTGTCTGGGTGTCCAGGGCCGTATTCACGAAGCACTCTTAGTAAGAACACGCTCTTAGCGTCCTCGTAGGCTATTCAGAAACTGAGCTATAAGTGTGTGGATACCTAGATACTTGGACACTCTTTTTAGGTATCTAAGTGTCCGGGTGTGCAGGGCCGTATTCACGAAGCACTCTTAGTCAGAGCACGCTCTTAGCGTCTTCGTAGGCTATTCAGAAACTGAGCTATAAGTGTGTGGATACCTAGATACTTGGACACTCTTTTTAGGTATCTAAGTGTCCGGGTGTCCAGGGCCGTATTAACGAAGAACTCTTAGTCAGAGCACGTTCTTAGCGTCCTCGTAGGCTATTCAGAAACTTAGCTATAAGTGTGTGGATACCTAGATAATCGGACACTCTTTTTAGGTATCTAAGTGTCCGGGTGTCCAGGGCCGTATTCACGAAGCACTCTTAGTCAGAGCACGCTCTTAGCGTCTTCGTAGGCTATTCAGAAACTGAGCTATAAGTGTGTGGATACCTAGATACTTCGACACTCCTTTTAGGTATCTAAGTGTCCGGGTGTCCAGGGCCGTATTCACGAAGCACTCTTAGTCAGAGCACGCTCTTAACCTCCTCGTAGGCTATTCAGAGACTGAGCTATAAGTGTGTGGATACCTAGATACTTGGACACTCTTTTTAGGTATATAAGTGTCCGGGTGTCCAGCGCCGTATTCACGAAGCACTCTTAGTCAGAGCACGCTCTTAGCGTACTCGTAGGTTATTCAGAAACTGAGCTATAAGTGTGTGGATACCTAGATACTTGGACACTCTTTTTAGGTATCTAAGTGTCCGGGTGTCCAGGGCCGTATTCACGAAGCACTCTTAGTCAGAGCACGCTCTTAGCGTCCTCGTAGGCTATTCAGAAACTGAGCTATAAGTGTGTGGATACCTAGATACTTGGACACTCTTTTTAGGTATCTAAGTGTCCGGGTGTGCAGGGCCGTATTCACGAAGAACTCTTAGTCAGAGCACGCTATTAGCGTCCTCGTAGGCTATTCAGAAACTGAGCTATAAGTGTGTGGATACCTAGATACTTGGACACTCTTTTTAGGTATCTAAGTGTCCTGGTGTCCAGGGCCGTATTCACGAAGCACTCTTAGTCAGAGCACGCTCTTAGCGTCCTCGTAGGCTATTCAGAAACTGAGCTATAAGTGTGTGGATACCTAGATACTTGGACACTCTTTTTAGGTATCTAAGTGTCCGGGTGTCCAGGGCCGTATTTACGAAGCACTCTTAGTCAGAGCACGCTCTTAGCGTCCTCGTAGGCTATTCAGAAACTGAGCTATAAGTGTGTGGATACCTAGATACTTGGACACTCTTTTTAGGTATCTAAGTGTCCGGGTGTCCAGGGCCGTATTCACGAAGCACTCTTGGTCAGACCACGCTCTTAGCGTCCTCGTAGGCTATTCAGAAACTGAGCTATAAGTGTGTGGATACCTAGATACTTGGACACTCTTTTTAGGTGTCTAAGTGTCCGGGTGTCCAGGGCCGTATTCACGAAGCACTCTTAGTCAGAGCACGCTCTTAGCGTCCTCGTAGGCTATTCAGAAACTTAGCTATAAGTGTGTGGATACCTAGATACTTGGACACTCTTTTTAGGTATCTAAGTGTCCTGGTGTCCAGGGCCGTATTCACGAAGCACTCTTAGTCAGAGCACGCTCTTAGCGTCCTCGTAGGCTATTCAGAAACTGAGCTATAAGTGTGTGGATACCTAGATACTTGGACACACTTCTTAGGTATCTAAGTGTCCGGGTGTCCAGGGCCGTATTTACGAAGCACTCTTAGTCAGAGCACGCTCTTAGCGTCCTCGTAGGCTATTCAGAAACTGAGCTATAAGTGTGTGGATACCTAGATACTTGGACACTCTTTTTAGGTATCTAAGTGTCCGGGTGTCCAGGGCCGTATTCACGAAGCACTCTTGGTCAGAGCACGCTCTTAGCGTCCTCGTAGGCTATTCAGAAACTGAGCTATAAGTGTGTGGATACCTAGATACTTGGACACTCTTTTTAGGTGTCTAAGTGTCCGGGTGTCCAGGGCCGTATTCACGAAGCACTCTTAGTCAGAGCACGCTCTTAGCGTCCTCGTAGGCTATTCAGAAACTGAGCTATAAGTGTGTGGATACCTAGATACTTGGACACTCTTTTTAGGTATCTAAGTGTCCGGGTGTCCAGGGCCGTATTCACGAAGCACTCTTAGTCAGAGCACGCTCTTAGCGTACTTGTATGTTATTCAGAAACTGAGCTATAAGTGTGTGGATACCTAGATACTTGGACACTCTTTTTAGGTATCTAAGTGTCCGGGTGTCCAGGGCCGTATTCACGAAGCACTCTTAGTCAGAGCACGCTCTTAGCGTCCTCGTAGGCTATTCAGAAACTGAGCTATAAGTGTGTGGATACCTAGATACTTGGACACTCTTTTTAGGTATCTAAGTGTCCGGGTGTGCAGGGCCGTATTCACGAAGAACTCTTAGTCAGAGCACGCTCTTAGCGTCCTCGTAGGCTATTCAGAAACTGAGCTATAAGTGTGTGGATACCTAGATACTTGGACACTCTTTTTAGGTATCTAAGTGTCCTGGTGTCCAGGGCCGTATTCACGAAGCACTCTTAGTCAGAGCACGCTCTTAGCGTCCTCGTAGGCTATTCAGAAACTGAGCTATAAGTGTGTGGATACCTAGATACTTGGACACTCTTTTTAGGTATCTAAGTGTCCGGGTGTCCAGGGCCGTATTTACGAAGCACTCTTAGTCAGAGCACGCTCTTAGCGTCATCGTAGGCTATTCAGAAACTGAGCTATAAGTGTGTGGATACCTAGATACTTGGACACTCTTTTTAGGTATCTAAGTGTCCGGGTGTCCAGGGCCGTATTCACGAAGCACTCTTAGTCAGAGCACGCTCTTAGCGTCCTTGTAGGTTATTCAGAAACTGAGCTATAAGTGTGTGGATACCTAGATACTTGGACACTCTTTTTAGGTATCTAAGTGTCGGGGTGTCCAGCGCCGTATTCACGAAGCACTCTTAGTCAGAGCACGCTCTTAGCGTACTCGTAGGTTATTCAGAAACTGAGCTATAAGTGTGTGGATACCTAGATACCTGGACACTCTTTTTAGGTATCTAAGTGTCCGGGTGTCCAGGGCCGTATTCACGAAGCACTCTTAGTCAGAGCACGCTCTTAGCGTCCTCGTAGGCTATTCAGAAACTGAGCTATAAGTGTGTGGATACCTAGATACTTGGACACTCTTTTTAGGTATCTAAGTGTCCGGGTGTGCAGGGCCGTATTCACTAAGAACTCTTAGTCAGAGCACGCTCTTAGCGTCCTCGTAGGCTATTCAGAAACTGAGCTATAAGTGTGTGGATACCTAGATACTTGGACACTCTTTTTAGGTATCTAAGTGTCCTGGTGTCCAGGGCCGTATTCACGAAGCACTCTTAGTCAGAGCACGCTCTTAGCGTCCTCGTAGGCTATTCAGAAACTGAGCTATAAGTGTGTGGATACCTAGATACTTGGACACTCTTTTTAGGTATCTAAGTGTCCGGGTGTCCAGGGCTGTATTTACGAAGCACTCTTAGTCAGAGCACGCTCTTAGCGTCCTCGTAGGCTATTCAGAAACTGAGCTATAAGTGTGTGGATACCTAGATACTTGGACACTCTTTTTAGGTATCTAAGTGTCCGGGTGTCCAGGGCCGTATTCACGAAGCACTCTTGGTCAGAGCCCGCTCTTAGCGTCCTCGTAGGCTATTCAGAAACTGAGCTATAAGTGTGTGGATACCTAGATACTTGGACACTCTTTTTAGGTGTCTAAGTGTCCGGGTGTCCAGGGCCGTATTCACGAAGCACTCTTAGTCAGAGCACGCTCTTAGCGTCCTCGTAGGCTATTCAGAAACTGAGCTATAAGTGTGTGGATACCTAGATACTTGGACACTCTTTTTAGGTATCTAAGTGTCTGGGTGTCCAGGGCCGTATTCACGAAGCACTCTTAGTCAGAGCACGCTCTTAGCGTACTCGTAGGTTATTCAGAAACTGAGCTATAAGTGTGTGGATACCTAGATACTTGGACACTCTTTTTAGGTATCTAAGTGTCCGGGTGTCCAGGGCCGTATTCACGAAGCACTCTTAGTCAGAGCACGCTCTTAGCGTCCTCGTAGGCTATTCAGAAACTGAGCTATAAGTGTGTGGATACCTAGATACGTAGGCTATTCAGAAACTGATCTATAAGTGTGTGGATACCTAGATACTTGGACACTCTTTTTAGGTATCTAAGTGTCCGGGTGTCCAGGGCCGTATTTACGAAGCACTCTTAGTCAGAGCACGCTCTTAGCGTCATCGTAGGCTATTCAGAAACTGAGCTATAAGTGTGTGGATACCTAGATACTTGGACACTCTTTTTAGGTATCTAAGTGTCCGGGTGTCCAGGGCCGTATTCACGAAGCACTCTTAGTCAGAGCACGCTCTTAGCGTCCTCGTAGGTTATTCAGAAACTGAGCTATAAGTGTGTGGATACCTAGAAACTTGGACACTCTTTTTAGGTATCTAAGTGTCCGGGTGTCCAGCGCCGTATTCACGAAGCACTCTTAGTCAGAGCACGCTCTTAGCGTACTCGTAGGTTATTCAGAAACTGAGCTATAAGTGTGTGGACACCTAGATACCTGGACACTCTTTTTAGGTATCTAAGTGTCCGGGTGTCCAGGGCCGTATTCACGAAGCACTCTTAGTCAGAGCACGCTCTTAGCGTCCTCGTAGGCTATTCAGAAACTGAGCTATAAGTGTGTGGATACCTAGATACATGGACACTCTTTTTAGGTATCTAAGAGTCCGGGTGTGCAGGGCCGTATTCACGAAGAACTCTTAGTCAGAGCACGCTCTTAGCGTCCTCGTAGGCTATTCAGAAACTGAGCTATAAGTGTGTGGATACCTAGATACTTGGACACACTTTTTAGGTATCTAAGTGTCCTGGTGTCCAGGGCCGTATTCACGAAGCACTCTTAGTCAGAGCACGCTCTTAGCGTCCTCGTAGGCTATTCAGAAACTGAGCTATAAGTGTGTGGATACCTAGATACTTGGACACTCTTTTTAGGTATCTAAGTGTCCGGGTGTCCAAGGCCGTATTTACGAAGCACTCTTAGTCAGAGCACGCTCTTAGCGTCCTCGTAGGCTATTCAGAAACTGAGCTATAAGTGTGTGGATACCTAGATACTTGGACACTCTTTTTAGGTATCTAAGTGTCCGGGTGTCCAGCGCCGTATTCACGAAGCACTCTTAGTCAGAGCACGCTCTTAGCGTACTCGTAGGTTATTCAGAAACTGAGCTATAAGTGTGTGGATACCTAGATACTTGGACACTCTTTTTAGGTATCTAAGTGTCCGGGTGTCCAGGGCCGTATTCACGAAGAACTCTTAGTCAGAGCACGTTCTTAGCGTCCTCGTAGGCTATTCAGAAACTTAGCTATAAGTGTGTGGATACCCAGATACTCGGACACTCTTTTTAGGTATCTAAGTGTCCGGGTGTCCAGGGCCGTATTCACGAAGCACTCTTAGTCAGAGCACGCTCTTAGCGTCTTCGTAGGCTATTCAGAAACTGAGCTATAAGTGTGTGGATACCTAGATACTTGGACACTCTTTTTAGGTATCTAAGTGTCCGGGTGTCCAGGGCCGTATTCACGAAGCACTCTTAGTCAGAGCACGCTCTTAGCGTCCTCGTAGGCTATTCAAAAACTGAGCTATAAGTGTGTGGATACCTAGATACTTTGACACTCTATTTAGGTATCTAAGTGTCCGGGTGTCCAGGGCCGTATTTACGAAGCACTCTTGGTCAGAGCACGCTCTTAGCGTCCTCGTAGGCTATTCAGAAACTGAGCTATAAGTGTGTGGATACCTAGATACTTGGACACTCTTTTTAGGTATCTAAGTGTCCGGGTGTCCAGGGCCGTATTTACGAAGCACTCTTAGTCAGAGCACGCTCTTAGCGTCCTCGTAGGCTATTCAGAAACTGAGCTATAAGTGTGTGGATACCTAGATACTTGGACACTCTTTTTAGGTATCTAAGTGTCCGGATGTCCAGCGCCGTATTCACGAAGCACTCTTAGTCAGAGCACGCTCTTAGCGTACTCGTAGGTTATTCAGAAACTGAGCTATAAGTGTGTGGATACCTAGATACTTGGACACTCTTTTTAGGTATCTAAGTGTCCGGGTGTCCAGGGCCGTATTCACGAAGAACTCTTAGTCAGAGCACGTTCTTAGCGTCCTCGTAGGCTATTCAGAAACTTAGCTATAAGTGTGTGGATACCTAGATACTTGGACACTCTTTTTAGGTATCTAAGTGTCCGGGTGTCCAGCGCCGTATTCACGAAGCACTCTTAGTCAGAGCACGCTCTTAGCGTACTCGTAGGTTATTCAGAAACTGAGCTATAAGTGTGTGGACACCTAGATACCTGGACACTCTTTTTAGGTATCTAAGTGTCCGGGTGTCCAGGGCCGTATTCACGAAGCACTCTTAGTCAGAGCACGCTCTTAGCGTCCTCGTAGGCTATTCAGAAACTGAGCTATAAGTGTGTGGATACCTAGATACTTGGACACTCTTTTTAGGTATCTAAGTGTCCGGGTGTGCAGGGCCGTATTCACGAAGAACTCTTAGTCAGAGCACGCTCTTAGCGTCCTCGTAGGCTATTCAGAAACTGAGCTATAAGTGTGTGGATACCTAGATACTTGGACACACTTTTTAGGTATCTAAGTGTCCTGGTGTCCAGGGCCGTATTCACGAAGCACTCTTAGTCAGAGCACGCTCTTAGCGTCCTCGTAGGCTATTCAGAAACTGAGCTATAAGTGTGTGGATACCTAGATACTTGGACACTCTTTTTAGGTATCTAAGTGTCCGGGTGTCCAAGGCCGTATTTACGAAGCACTCTTAGTCAGAGCACGCTCTTAGCGTCCCCGTAGGCTATTCAGAAACTGAGCTATAAGTGTGTGGATACCTAGATACTTGGACACTCTTTTTAGGTATCTAAGTGTCCGGGTGTCCAGCGCCGTATTCACGAAGCACTCTTAGTCAGAGCACGCTCTTAGCGTACTCGTAGGTTATTCAGAAACTGAGCTATAAGTGTGTGGATACCTAGATACTTGGACACTCTTTTTAGGTATCTAAGTGTCCGGGTGTCCAGGGCCGTATTCACGAAGAACTCTTAGTCAGAGCACGTTCTTAGCGTCCTCTTAGGCTATTCAGAAACTTAGCTATAAGTGTGTGGATACCCAGATACTCGGACACTCTTTTTAGGTATCTAAGTGTCCGGGTGTCCAGGGCCGTATTCACGAAGCACTCTTAGTCAGAGCACGCTCTTAGCGTCTTCGTAGGCTATTCAGAAACTGAGCTATAAGTGTGTGGATACCTAGATACTTGGACACTCTTTTTAGGTATCTAAGTGTCCGGGTGTCCAGGGCCGTATTCACGAAGCACTCTTAGTCAGAGCACGCTCTTAGCGTCCTCGTAGGCTATTCAAAAACTGAGCTATAAGTGTGTGGATACCTAGATACTTTGACACTCTATTTAGGTATCTAAGTGTCCGGGTGTCCAGGGCCGTATTTACGAAGCACTCTTGGTCAGAGCACGCTCTTAGCGTCCTCGTAGGCTATTCAGAAACTGAGCTATAAGTGTGTGGATACCTAGATACTTGGACACTCTTTTTAGGTATCTAAGTGTCCGGGTGTCCAGGGCCGTATTTACGAAGCACTCTTAGTCAGAGCACGCTCTTAGCGTCCTCGTAGGCTATTCAGAAACTGAGCTATAAGTGTGTGGATACCTAGATACTTGGACACTCTTTTTAGGTATCTAAGTGTCCGGATGTCCAGCGCCGTATTCACGAAGCACTCTTAGTCAGAGCACGCTCTTAGCGTACTCGTAGGTTATTCAGAAACTGAGCTATAAGTGTGTGGATACCTAGATACTTGGACACTCTTTTTAGGTATCTAAGTGTCCGGGTGTCCAGGGCCGTATTCACGAAGAACTCTTAGTCAGAGCACGTTCTTAGCGTCCTCGTAGGCTATTCAGAAACTTAGCTATAAGTGTGTGGATACCTAGATACTCGGACACTCTTTTTAGGTATCTAAGTGTCCGGGTGTCCAGGGCCGTATTCACGAAGCACTCTTAGTCAGAGCACGCTCTTAGCGTCTTCGTAGGCTATTCAGAAACTGAGCTATAAGTGTGTGGATACCTAGATACTTGGACACTCTTTTTAGGTATCTAAGTGTCCGGGTGTCCAGGGCCGTATTCACGAAGCACTCTTAGTCAGAGCACGCTCTTAGCGTCCTCGTAGGCTATTCAGAAACTGAGCTATAAGTGTGTGGATACCTAGATACTTGGACACTCTTTTTAGGTATCTAAGTGTCCGGGTGTGCAGGGCCGTATTCACTAAGAACTCTTAGTCAGAGCACGCTCTTAGCGTCCTCGTAGGCTATTCAGAAACTGAGCTATAAGTGTGTGGATACCTAGATACTTGGACACTCTTTTTAGGTATCTAAGTGTCCTGGTGTCCAGGGCCGTATTCACGAAGCACTCTTAGTCAGAGCACGCTCTTAGCGTCCTCGTAGGCTATTCAGAAACTGAGCTATAAGTGTGTGGATACCTAGATACTTGGACACTCTTTTTAGGTATCTAAGTGTCCGGGTGTCCAGGGCCGTATTTACGAAGCACTCTTAGTCAGAGCACGCTCTTAGCGTCCTCGTAGGCTATTCAGAAACTGAGCTATAAGTGTGTGGATACCTAGATACTTGGACACTCTTTTTAGGTATCTAAGTGTCCGGGTGTCCAGGGCCGTATTCACGAAGCACTCTTGGTCAGAGCACGCTCTTAGCGTCCTCGTAGGCTATTCAGAAACTGAGCTATAAGTGTGTGGATACCTAGATACTTGGACACTCTTTTTAGGTGTCTAAGTGTCCGGGTGTCCAGGGCCGTATTCACGAAGCACTCTCAGTCAGAGCACGCTCTTAGCGTCCTCGTAGGCTATTCAGAAACTGAGCTATAAGTGTGTGGATACCTAGATACTTGGACACTCTTTTTAGGTATCTAAGTGTCTGGGTGTCCAGGGCCGTATTCACGAAGCACTCTTAGTCAGAGCACGCTCTTAGCGTACTCGTAGGTTATTCAGAAACTGAGCTATAAGTGTGTGGATACCTAGATACTTGGACACTCTTTTTAGGTATCTAAGTGTCCGGGTGTGCAGGGCCGTATTCACGAAGAACTCTTAGTCAGAGCACGCTCTTAGCGTCCTCGTAGGCTATTCAGAAACTGAGCTATAAGTGTGTGGATACCTAGATACTTGGACACTCTTTTTAGGTATCTAAGTGTCCTGGTGTCCAGGGCCGTATTCACGAAGCACTCTTAGTCAGAGCACGCTCTTAGCGTCCTCGTAGGCTATTCAGAAACTGAGCTATAAGTGTGTGGATACCTAGATACTTTGACACTCTTTTTAGGTATCTAAGTGTCCGGGTGTCCAGGGCCGTATTTACGAAGCACTCTTAGTCAGAGCACGCTCTTAGCGTCATCGTAGGCTATTCAGAAACTGAGCTATAAGTGTGTGGATACCTAGATACTTGGACACTCTTTTTAGGTATCTAAGTGTCCGGGTGTCCAGGGCCGTATTCACGAAGCACTCTTAGTCAGAGCACGCTCTTAGCGTCCTCGTAGGTTATTCAGAAACTGAGCTATAAGTGTGTGGATACCTAGATACTTGGACACTCTTTTTAGGTATCTAAGTGTCCGGGTGTCCAGCGCCGTATTCACGAAGCACTCTTAGTCAGAGCACGCTCTTAGCGTACTCGTAGGTTATTCAGAAACTGAGCTATAAGTGTGTGGACACCTAGATACCTGGACACTCTTTTTAGGTATCTAAGTGTCCGGGTGTCCAGGGCCGTATTCACGAAGCACTCTTAGTCAGAGCACGCTCTTAGCGTCCTCGTAGGCTATTCAGAAACTGAGCTATAAGTGTGTGGATACCTAGATACTTGGACACTCTTTTTAGGTATCTAAGTGTCCGGGTGTCCAGGGCCGTATTTACGAAGCACTCTTGGTCAGAGCACGCTCTTAGCGTCCTCGTAGGCTATTCAGAAACTGAGCTATAAGTGTGTGGATACCTAGATACTTGGACACTCTTTTTAGGTATCTAAGTGTCCGGGTGTCCAGGGCCGTATTTACGAAGCACTCTTAGTCAGAGCACGCTCTTAGCGTCCTCGTAGGCTATTCAGAAACTGAGCTATAAGTGTGTGGATACCTAGATACTTGGACACTCTTTTTAGGTATCTAAGTGTCCGGGTGTCCAGCGCCGTATTCACGAAGCACTCTTAGTCAGAGCACGCTCTTAGCGTACTCGTAGGTTATTCAGAAACTGAGCTATAAGTGTGTGGATACCTAGATACTTGGACACTCTTTTTAGGTATCTAAGTGTCCGGGTGTCCAGGGCCGTATTCACGAAGAACTCTTAGTCAGAGCACGTTCTTAGCGTCCTCGTAAGCTATTCAGAAACTTAGCTATAAGTGTGTGGATACCTAGATACTCGGACACTCTTTTAAGGTATCTAAGTGTCCGGGTGTCCAGGGCCGTATTCACGAAGCACTCTTAGTCAGAGCACGCTCTTAGCGTCTTCGTAGGCTATTCAGAAACTGAGCTATAAGTGTGTGGATACCTAGATACTTGGACACTCTTTTTAGGTATCTAAGTGTCCGGGTGTCCAGCGCCGTATTCACGAAGCACTCTTAGTCAGAGCACGCTCTTAGCGTTCTCGTAGGTTATTCAGAAACTGAGCTATAAGTGTGTGGATACCTAGATACCTGGACACTCTTTTTAGGTATCTAAGTGTCCGGGTGTCCAGGGCCGTATTCACGAAGCACTCTTAGTCAGAGCACGCTCTTAGCGTCCTCGTAGGCTATTCAGAAACTGAGCTATAAGTGTGTGGATACCTAGATACTTGGACACTCTTTTTAGGTATCTAAGTGTCCGGGTGTGCAGGGCCGTATTCACTAAGAACTCTTAGTCAGAGCACGCTCTTAGCGTCCTCGTAGGCTATTCAGAAACTGAGCTATAAGTGTGTGGATACCTAGATACTTGGACACTCTTTTTAGGTATCTAAGTGTCCTGGTGTCCAGGGCCGTATTCACGAAGCACTCTTAGTCAGAGCACGCTCTTAGCGTCCTCGTAGGCTATTCAGAAACTGAGCTATAAGTGTGTGGATACCTAGATACTTGGACACTCTTTTTAGGTATCTAAGTGTCCGGGTGTCCAGGGCCGTATTTACGAAGCACTCTTAGTCAGAGCACGCTCTTAGCGTCCTCGTAGGCTATTCAGAAACTGAGCTATAAGTGTGTGGATACCTAGATACTTGGACACTCTTTTTAGGTATCTAAGTGTCCGGGTGTCCAGGGCCGTATTCACGAAGCACTCTTGGTCAGAGCACGCTCTTAGCGTCCTCGTAGGCTATTCAGAAACTGAGCTATAAGTGTGTGGATACCTAGATACTTGGACACTCTTTTTAGGTATCTAAGTGTCCGGGTGTCCAGGGCCGTATTCACGAAGCACTCTTAGTCAGAGCACGCTCTTAGCGTCCTGGTAGGCTATTCAGAAACTGAGCTATAAGTGTGTGGATACCTAGATACTTGGACACTCTTTTTAGGTATCTAAGTGTCCGGGTGTGCAGGGCCGTATTCACTAAGAACTCTTAGTCAGAGCACGCTCTTAGCGTCCTCGTAGGCTATTCAGAAACTGAGCTATAAGTGTGTGGATACCTAGATACTTGGACACTCTTTTTAGGTATCTAAGTGTCCTGGTGTCCAGGGCCGTATTCACGAAGCACTCTTAGTCAGAGCACGCTCTTAGCGTCCTCGTAGGCTATTCAGAAACTGAGCTATAAGTGTGTGGATACCTAGATACTTGGACACTCTTTTTAGGTATCTAAGTGTCCGGGTGTCCAGGGCCGTATTTACGAAGCACTCTTAGTCAGAGCACGCTCTTAGCGTCCTCGTAGGCTATTCAGAAACTGAGCTATAAGTGTGTGGATACCTAGATACTTGGACACTCTTTTTAGGTATCTAAGTGTCCGGGTGTCCAGGGCCGTATTCACGAATCACTCTTGGTCAGAGCACGCTCTTAGCGTCCTCGTAGGCTATTCAGAAACTGAGCTATAAGTGTGTGGATACCTAGATACTTGGACACTCTTTTTAGGTGTCTAAGTGTCCGGGTGTCCAGGGCCGTATTCACGAAGCACTCTTAGTCAGAGCACGCTCTTAGCGTCCTCGTAGGCTATTCAGAAACTGAGCTATAAGTGTGTGGATACCTAGATACTTGGACACTCTTTTTAGGTATCTAAGTGTCTGGGTGTCCAGGGCCGTATACACGAAGCACTCTTAGTCAGAGCACGCTCTTAGCGTACTCGTAGGTTATTCAGAAACTGAGCTATAAGTGTGTGGATACCTAGATACTTGGACACTTTTTTAGGTATCTAAGTGTCCGGGTGTCCAGGGCCGTATTCACGAAGCACTCTTAGTCAGAGCACACTCTTAGCGTCCTCGTAGGCTATTCAGAAACTGAGCTATAAGTGTGTGGATACCTAGATACTTGGACACTCTTTTTAGGTATCTAAGTGTCCGGGTGTGCAGGGCCGTATTCACGAAGAACTCTTAGTCAGAGCACGCTCTTAGCGTCCTCGTAGGCTATTCAGAAACTGAGCTATAAGTGTGTGGATACCTAGATACTTGGACACTCTTTTTAGTTATCTAAGTGTCCTGGTGTCCAGGGCCGTATTCACGAAGCACTCTTAGTCAGAGCACGCTCTTAGCGTCCTCGTAGGCTATTCAGAAACTGAGCTATAAGTGTGTGGATACCTAGATACTTGGACACTCTTTTTAGGTATCTAAGTGTCCGGGTGTCCAGGGCCGTATTTACGAAGCACTCTTAGTCAGAGCACGCTCTTAGCGTCATCGTAGGCTATTCAGAAACTGAGCTATAAGTGTGTGGATACCTAGATACTTGGACACTCTTTTTAGGTATCTAAGTGTCCGGGTGTCCAGGGCCGTATTCACGAAGCACTCTTAGTCAGAGCACGCTCTTAGCGTCCTCGTAGGTTATTCAGAAACTGAGCTATAAGTGTGTGGATACCTAGATACTTGGACACTCTTTTTAGGTATCTAAGTGTCCGGGTGTCCAGCGCCGTATTCACGAAGCACTCTTAGTCAGAGCACGCTCTTAGCGTACTCGTAGGTTATTCAGAAACTGAGCTATAAGTGTGTGGACACCTAGATACCTGGACACTCTTTTTAGGTATCTAAGTGTCCGGGTGTCCAGGGCCGTATTCACGAAGCACTCTTAGTCAGAGCACGCTCTTAGCGTACTCGTAGGTTATTCAGAAACTGAGCTATAAGTGTGTGGATACCTAGATACTTGGACACTCTTTTTAGGTATCTAAGTGTCCGGGTGTCCAGGGCCGTATTCACGAAGAACTCTTAGTCAGAGCACGTTCTTAACGTCCTCGTAGGCTATTCAGAAACTTAGCTATAAGTGTGTGGATACCCAGATACTCGGACACTCTTTTTAGGTATCTAAGTGTCCGGGTGTCCAGGGCCGTATTCACGAAGCACTCTTAGTCAGAGCACGCTCTTAGCGTCTTCGTAGGCTATTCAGAAACTGAGCTATAAGTGTGTGGATACCTAGATACTTGGACACTCTTTTTAGGTATCTAAGTGTCCGGGTGTCCAGGGCCGTATTCACGAAGCACTCTTAGTCAGAGCACGCTCTTAGCGTCCTCGTAGGCTATTCAAAAACTGAGCTATAAGTGTGTGGATACCTAGATACTTGGACACTCTTTTTAGGTATCTAAGTGTCCGGGTGTCCAGGGCCGTATTTACGAAGCACTCTTAGTCAGAGCACGCTCTTAGCGTCCTCGTAGGCTATTCAGAAACTGAGCTATA
The DNA here is from genome assembly GCF_910592395.1 of Lineus longissimus. Lineage (NCBI taxonomy): Eukaryota > Metazoa > Nemertea > Pilidiophora > Heteronemertea > Lineidae > Lineus > Lineus longissimus. The sequence goes on from NC_088322.1 coordinate 1,695,925, forward strand.
AGTGTGTGGATACCTAGATACTTGGACACTCTTTTTAGTTATCTAAGTGTCCGGGTGTCCAGCGCCGTATTCACGAAACACTCTTAGTCAGAGCACGCTCTTAGCGTACTCGTAGGTTATTCAGAAACTGAGCTATAAGTGTGTGGATACCTAGATACTTGGACACTCTTTTTAGGTATCTAAGTATCCGGGTGTCCAGGGCCGTATTCACGAAGAACTCTTAGTCAGAGCACGTTCTTAGCGTCCTCGTAGGCTATTCAGAAACTTAGCTATAAGTGTGTGGATACCTAGATACTCGGACACTCTTTTTAGGTATCTAAGTGTCCGGGTGTCCAGGGCCGTATTCACGAAGCACTCTTAGTCAGAGCACGCTCTTAGCGTCTTCGTAGGCTATTCAGAAACTGAGCTATAAGTGTGTGGATACCTAGATACTTGGACACTCTTTTTAGGTATCTAAGTGTCCGGGTGTCCAGGGCCGTATTCACGAAGCACTCTTAGTCAGAGCACGCTCTTAGCGTCCTCGTAGGCTATTCAAAAACTGAGCTATAAGTGTGTGGATACCTAGATACTTTGACACTCTTTTTAGGTATCTAAGTGTCCGGGTGTCCAGGGCCGTATTCACGAAGCACTCTTAGTCAGAGCACGCTCTTAACCTCCTCGTAGGTTATTCAGAGACTGAGCTATAAGTGTGTGGATACCTAGATACTTGGACACTCTTTTTAGGTATATAAGTGTCCGGGTGTCCAGGGCCGTATTCACGAAGCACTCTTAGTCAGAGCACGCTCTTAGCGTACTCGTAGGTTATTCAGAAACTGAGCTATAAGTGTGTGGATACCTAGATACTTGGACACTCTTTTTAGGTATCTAAGTGTCCGGGTGTCCAGGGCCGTATTCACGAAGCACTCTTAGTCAGAGCACGCTCTTAGCGTCCTCGTAGGCTATTCAGAAACTGAGCTATAAGTGTGTGGATACCTAGATACTTGGACACTCTTTTTAGGTATCGTAGTGTCCGGGTGTGCAGGGCCGTATTCACGAAGAACTCTTAGTCAGAGCACGCTCTTAGCGTCCTCGTAGGCTATTCAGAAACTGAGCTATAAGTGTGTGGATACCTAGATACTTGGACACTCTTTTTAGGTATCTAAGTGTCCTGGTGTCCAGGGCCGTATTCACGAAGCACTCTTAGTCAGAGCACGCTCTTAGCGTCCTCGTAGGCTATTCAGAAACTGAGCTATAAGTGTGTGGATACCTAGATACTTGGACACTCTTTTTAGGTATCTAAGTGTCCGGGTGTCCAGGGCCGTATTTACGAAGCACTCTTAGTCAGAGCACGCTCTTAGCGTCCTCGTAGGTTATTCAGAAACTGAGCTATAAGTGTGTGGATACCTAGATACTTGGACACTCTTTTTAGGTATCTAAGTGTCCGGGTGTCCAGCGCCGTATTCACGAAGCACTCTTAGTCAGAGCACGCTCTTAGCGTACTCGTAGGTTATTCAGAAACTGAGCTATAAGTGTGTGGATACCTAGATACCTGGACACTCTTTTTAGGTATCTAAGTGTCCGGGTGTCCAGGGCCGTATTCACGAAGCACTCTTAGTCAGAGCACGCTCTTAGCGTCCTCGTAGGCTATTCAGAAACTGAGCTATAAGTGTGTGGATACCTAGATACTTGGACACTCTTTTTAGGTATCTAAGTGTCCGGGTGTGCAGGGCCGTATTCACGAAGAACTCTTAGTCAGAGCACGCTCTTAGCGTCCTCGTAGGCTATTCAGAAACTGAGCTATAAGTATGTGGATACCTAGATACTTGGACACTCTTTTTAGGTATCTAAGTGTCCTGGAGTCCAGGGCCGTATTCACGAAGCACTCTTAGTCAGAGCACGCTCTTAGCGTCCTCGTAGGCTATTCAGAAACTGAGATATAAGTGTGTGGATACCTAGATACTTGGACACTCTTTTTAGGTATCTAAGTGTCCGGGTGTGCAGGGCCGTATTTACGAAGCACTCTTAGTCAGAGCACGCTCTTAGCGTCCTCGTAGGCTATTCAGAAACTGAGCTATAAGTGTGTGGATACCTAGATACTTGGACACTCTTTTTAGGTATCTAAGTGTCCGGGTGTCCAGGGCCGTATTCACGAAGCACTCTTAGTCAGAGCACGCTCTTAGCGTCCTCGTAGGCTATTCAGAAACTGAGCTATAAGTGTGTGGATACCTAGATACTTGGACACTCTTTTTAGGTGTCTAAGTGTCCGGGTGTCCAGGGCCGTATTCACGAAGCACTCTTAGTCAGAGCACGCTCTTAGCGTCCTCGTAGGCTATTCAGAAACTGAGCTATAAGTGTGTGGATACCTAGATACTTGGACACTCTTTTTAGGTATCTAAGTGTCCGGGTGTGCAGGGAAATATTCACGAAGCACTCTTAGTCAGAGCACGCTCTTAGCGTCCTCGTAGGCTATTCAGAAACTGAGCTATAAGTGTGTGGATACCTAGATACTTGGACACTCTTTTTAGGTATCGAAGTGTCCGGGTGTCCAGGGCCGTATTCACGAAGCACTCTTAGTCAGAGCACGCTCTTAGCGTCCTCGTAGGCTATTCAAAAACTGAGCTATAAGTGTGTGGATACCTAGATACTTGGACACTCTTTTTAGGTATCTAAGTGTCCGGTGTCCAGGGCCGTATTCACGAAGCACTCTTAGTCAGAGCACGCTCTTAACCTCCTCGTAGGCTATTCAGAAACTGAGCTATAAGTGTGTGGATACCTAGATACTTGGACACTCTTTTTAGGTATCTAAGTGTCCGGGTGTCCAGCGCCGTATTCACGAAGCACTCTTAGTCAGAGCACGCTCTTAGCGTACTCGTAGGTTATTCAGAAACTGAGCTATAAGTGTGTGGATACCTAGATACTTGGACACTCTTTTTAGGTATCTAAGTGTCCGGGTGTCCAGGGCCGTATTCACGAAGCACTCTTAGTCAGAGCACGCTCTTAGCGTCCTCGTAGGCTATTCAGAAACTGAGCTATAAGTGTGTGGATACCTAGATACTTGGACACTCTTTTTAGGTATCTAAGTGTCCGGGGGTGCAGGGCCGTATTCACGAAGAACTCTTAGTCAGAGCACGCTCTTAGCGTCCTCGTAGGCTATTCAGAAACTGAGCTTTAAGTGTGTGGATACCTAGATACTTGGACACTCTTTTTAGATATCTAAGTGTCCTGGTGTCCAGGGCCGTATTCACGAAGCACTCTTAGTCAGAGCACGCTCTTAGCGTCCTCGTAGGCTATTCAGAAACTGAGCTATAAGTGTGTGGATACCTAGATACGTGGACACTCTTTTTAGGTATCTAAGTGTCCGGGTGTCCAGGGCCGTATTCACGAAGCACCCTTAGTCAGAGCACGCTCTTAGCGTCCTCTTAGGCTATTCAGAAACTGAGCTATAAGTGTGTGGATACCTAGATACTTGGACACTCTTTTTAGGTATCTAAGAGTCCGGGTGTGCAGGGCCGTATTCACGAAGCACTCTTAGTCAGAGCACGCTCTTAGCGTCCTCGTAGGCTATTCAGAAAATCAGCTATAAGCGTGTGGATACCTAGATACTTGGACACTCTTTTCAGGTATCTAAGTGTCCGGGTGTCCAGGGCTGTATTCACGAAGCACTCTTAGTCAGAGCACGCTCTTAGCGTCCTCGTAGGCTATTCTGAAACTGAGCTATAAGTGTGTGGATACCTAGATACTTGGACACTCTTTTTAGGTATCTAAGAGTCCGGGTGTGCAGGGCCGTATTCACGAAGCACTCTTAGTCAGAGCACGTTCTTAGCGTCCTCGTAGGCTATTCAGAAACTGAGTTATAAGTGTGTGGATACCTAGATACTTGGACACTCTTTTTAGGTATCTAAGTGTCCGGGTGTCCAGGGCCGTATTCACGAAGCACTCTCAGTCAGAGCACGCTCTTAGCGTCCTCGTAGGCTATTCAGAAACTGAGCTATAAGTGTGTGGATACCTAGATACTTGGACACTCTTTTTAGGTATCTAAGTGTCCGGGTGTCTAGGGCCGTATTCACGAAGCACTCTTAGTCAGAGCACGCTCTTAGCGTCCTCGTAGGCTATTCAGAAACTAGCTATAAGTGTGTGCATACCTAGATACGTGGACACTCTTTTTAGGTATCTAAGTGTCAGGGTGTCCAGGGCCGTATTCACGAAGCACCCTTAGTCAGAGCACGCTCTTAGCGTCCTCTTAGGCTATTCAGAAACTGAGCTATAAGTGTGTGGATACCTAGATACTTGGACACTCTTTTTAGGTATCTAAGTGTCCGGGTGTCCAGGGCCGTATTCACGAAGCACCCTTAGTCAGAGCACGCTCTTAGCGTCCTCGTAGGCTATTCAGAAACTGAGCTATAAGTGTGTGGATACCTAGATACTTGGACAATCTTTTTAGGTATCTAAGTGTCCGGGTGTCCAGGGCCGTACTCACGAAGCACCCTTAGTCAGAGCACGCTCTTAGCGTCCTCGTAGGCTATTCAGCAACTAAGCTATAAGTGTGTGGATACCTTGATACTCGGACACTCTTTTTAGGTATCTAAGTGTCCGGGTGTCCAGGGCGGTATTCATGAAGCACTCTTAGTCAGAGCACGCTCTTAGCGTCCTCGTAGGCTATTCAGAAACTGAGCTATAAGTGTGTGGATACCTAGATACTTGGACACTCTTTTTAGGTATCTAAGTGTCCGGGTGTCCAGGGCGGTATTCACGAAGCACTCTTAGTCAGAGCACGCTCTTAGCGTCCTCGTAGGCTATTCTGAAACTGAGCTATAAGTGTGTGGATACCTAGATACTTGGACACTCTTTTTAGGTATCTAAGTGTCCGAGTGTCCAGGGCCGTATTCACAAAGCACTCTTAGTCAGAGCACGCTCTTAGCGTCCTCGTAGGCTATTCTGAAACTGAGCTATAAGTGTGTGGATACCTAGATACTTGGACACTCTTTTTAGGTATCTTAGTGTCCGGGTGTCCAGGGCCGTATTCACGAAGCACCCTTAGTCAGAGCACGCTCTTAGCGTCCTCGTAGGCTATTCAGAAACTGAGCTATAAGTGTGTGGATACCTAGATACTTGGACACTCTTTTTAGGTATCTAAGTGACCGGGTGTCCAGGGCCGTATTCACGAAGCACCCTTAGTCAGAGCACGCTCTTAGCGTCCTCGTAGGCTATTCAGAAAATGAGCTATAAGCATGTGGATACCTAGATACTTGGACACTCTTTTTAGGTATCTAAGAGTCCGGGTGTGCAGGGCCGTGTCCCACGAAGCACTCTTAGTCAGAGCACGCTCTTAGCGTCCTCGTAGGCTATTCAGCAACTAAGCTATAAGTGTGTGGATACCTTGATACTCGGACACTCTTTTTAGGTATCTAAGTGTCCGGGTGTCCAGGGCGGTATTCATGAAGCACTCTTAGTCAGAGCACGCTCTTAGCGTCCTCGTAGGCTATTCTGAAACTGAGCTATAAGTGTGTGGATACCTAGATACTTGGACACTCTTTTTAGGTATCTAAGTGTCCGGGTGTGCAGGGCCGTATTCACGAAGCACTCTTAGTCAGAGCACGCTCTTAGCGTCCTCGTAGGCTATTCAGAAACTGAGCTATAAGTGTGTGGATGCCTAGATACTTGGACACTCTTTTTAGGTATCTAAGTGTCCGGGTGTCCAGGGCCGTATTCACGAAGCACTCTTAGCGTCCTCGTAGGCTATTCAGAAACTGAGCTATAAGTGTGTGGATACCTAGATACGTGGACACTCTTCTTAGGTATCCAAGTGTCCGGGTGTCCAGGGCCGTATTCACGAAGCACCCTTAGTCAGAGCACACTCTTAGCGTCCTCGTAGGCTATTCAGAAACTGAGCTATAAGTGTGTGGATACCTAGATACTTGGACACTCTTTTTAGGTATCTAAGTGTCCGGGTGTCCAGGGCGGTATTCACGAAGCACTCTTAGTCAGAGCACGCTCTTAGCGTCCTCGTAGGCTATTCTGAAACTGAGCTATAAGTGTGTGGATACCTAGATACTTGGACACTCTTTTTAGGTATCTAAGTGTCCGGGTGTCCAGGGCCGTATTCACGAAGCACCCTTAGTCAGAGCACGCTCTTAGCGTCCTCGTAGGCTATTCAGAAACTGAGCTATAAGTGTGTGGATACCTAGATACTTGGACACTCTTTTTAGGTATTTAAGTGTCCGGGTGTCCAGGGCCGTATTCATGAAGCACTCTTAGTCAGAGCACGCTCTTAGCGTCCTCGTAGGCTATTCAGAAAATCAGCTATAAGCGTGTGGATACCTAGATACTTGGACACTCTTTTCAGGTATATAAGTGTCCGGGTGTCCAGGGCCGTATTCACGAAGCACTTTTAGTCAGAGCACGCTCTTAGCGTCCTCGTAGGCTATTCAGAAACTGAGCTATAAGTGTGTGGATACCTAGATACTCGGACACTCTTTTTAGGTATCTAAGTGTCCGGATGTCCAGGGCCGTATTCACGAAGCACTCTTAGTCAGAGCACGCTCTTAGCGTCCTCGTAGGCTATTCAGAAACTGAGCTATAAGTGTGTGGATACCTAGATACTTGGACACTCTTTTTAGGTATCTAAGTGTCCGGGTGTCCAGGGCTGTATTCACGAAGCACCCTTTGTCAGAGCACGCTCTTAGCGTCCTCGTAGGCTATTCAGAAACTGAGCTATAAGTGCTGTGTGGATACCTGGATACTTGGACACTCTTTTTAGGTATCTAAGTGTCCGGTTGTCCAGGGCCGTATTCACGAAACACTCTTAGTCAGAGCACGCACTTAGTGTCCTCGTAGGCTATTCAGAAACTTAGCTATAAGTGTGTGGATACCTAGATACTTGGACACTCTTTTTAGGTATCTAAGTGTCCGGGTGTGCAGGGCCGTATTCACGAAGCACTCTTAGTCAGAGCACGCTCTTAGCGTCCTCGTAGGCTATTCTGAAACTGAGCTATAAGTGTGTGGATACCTAGATACTTGGACACTCTTTTTAGGTATCTAAGTGTCCGGGTGTCCAGGGCCGTATTCACGAAGCACCCTTAGTCAGAGCACGCTCTTAGCGTCCTCGTAGGCTATTCAGAAACTGAGCTATAAGTGTGTGGATACCTAGATACTTGGACACTCTTTTTAGGTATTTAAGTGTCCGGCTGTCCAGGGCCGTATTCATGAAGCACTCTTAGTCAGAGCACGCTCTTAGCGTCCTCGTAGGCTATTCAGAAAATCAGCTATAAGCGTGTGGATACCTAGATACTTGGACACTCTTTTCAGGTATATAAGTGTCCGGGTGTCCAGGGCCGTATTCACGAAGCACTTTTAGTCAGAGCACGCTCTTAGCGTCCTCGTAGGCTATTCAGAAACTGAGCTATAAGTGTGTGGATACCTAGATACTCGGACACTCTTTTTAGGTATCTAAGTGTCCGGATGTCCAGGGCCGTATTCACGAAGCACTCTTAGTCAGAGCACGCTCTTAGCGTCCTCGTAGGCTATTCAGAAACTGAGCTATAAGTGTGTGGATACCTAGATACTTGGACACTCTTTTTAGGTATCTAAGTGTCCGGGTGTCCAGGGCTGTATTCACGAAGCACCCTTTGTCAGAGCACGCTCTTAGCGTCCTCGTAGGCTATTCAGAAACTGAGCTATAAGTGCTGTGTGGATACCTGGATACTTGGACACTCTTTTTAGGTATCTAAGTGTCCGGTTGTCCAGGGCCGTATTCACGAAACACTCTTAGTCAGAGCACGCACTTAGTGTCCTCGTAGGCTATTCAGAAACTTAGCTATAAGTGTGTGGATACCTAGATACTTGGACACTCTTTTTAGGTATCTAAGTGTCCGGGTGTGCAGGGCCGTATTCACGAAGCACTCTTAGTCAGAGCACGCTCTTAGCGTCCTCGTAGGCTATTCAGAAACTGAGCTATAAGTGTGTGGATACCTAGATACTTGGACACTCTTTTTAGGTATCTAAGTGTCCGGGTGTCCAGGGTCGTATTCACGAAGCACTCTTAGTCAGAGCACGCTCTTAGCGTACTCGTAGGCTATTCAGAAACTGAGCTATAAGTGTGTGGATACCTAGATACTTGGACACTCTTTTTAGGTATCTAAGTGTCCGGGTGTCCAGGGCCGTATTCACGAAGCACTCTTAGTCAGAGCACGCTCTTAGCGTCCTCGTAGGCTATTCAGAAACTAGCTATAAGTGTGTGGATACCTAGATAAGTGGACACTCTTTTTAGGTATCTAAGTGTCCGGGTGTCCAGGGCCGTATTCACGAAGCACCCTTCGTCAGACCACGCTCTTAGCGTCCTCGTAGGCTATTCAGAAACTGAGCTATAAGTGTGTGGATACCTAGATACTTGGACACTCTTTTTAGGTATCTGAGTGTCCGGGTGTCCAGGGCCGTATTCACGAAGCACTCTTAGTCAGAGCACGCTCTTAGCGTCCTCGTAGGCTATTCAGAAAATCAGCTATAAGCGTGTGGATACCTAGATACTTGGACACTCTTTTCAGGTATCTAAGTGTCCGGGTGTCCAGGGCCGTATTCACGAAGCACTCTTAGTCAGAGCACGCTCTTAGCGTCCTCGTAGGCTATTCAGAAACTGAGCTATAAGTGTGTGGATACCTAGATACTTGGACACTCTTTTTAGGTATCTAAGTGTCCGGGTGTCCAGGGCCGTATTCACGAAGCACTCTTAGTCAGAGCACGCTCTTAGCGTCCTCATAGGCTATTCAGAAACTGAGCTATAAGTGTGTGGATACCTAGATACTTGGACACTCTTTTTAGGTATCTAAGTGTCCGGGTGTCCAGGGCCGTATTCACGAAGCACTCTTTGTCAGAGCACGCTCTTAGCGTCCTCGTAGGCTATTCAGAAACTGAGCTATAAGTGTGTGGATACCTAGATACTTGGACACTCTTTTTAGGTATCTAAGTGTCCTGGTGTGCAGGGCCGTATTCACGAAACACTCTTAGTCAGAGCACGCACTTAGTGTCCTCGTAGGCTATTCAGAAACTGAGCTATAAGTGTGTGGATACCTAGATACTTGGACACACTTTTTAGGTATCTAAGTGTCCTGGTGTCCAGGGCCGTATTCACGAAGCACTCTTAGTCAGAGCACGCTCTTAGCGTCCTCGTAGGCTATTCAGAAAATGAGCTATAAGCGTGTGGATACCTAGATACTTGGACACTCTTTTTAGGTATCTAAGTGTCCGGGTGTCCAGGACCGTCTTCACGAAGCACTCTTAGTCAGAGCATGCTCTTAGCGTCCTCGTAGGCTATTCAGAAAATCAGCTATAAGCGTGTGGATACCTAGATACTTGGACACTCTTTTCAGGTATCTAAGTGTCCGGGTGTCCAGGGCCGTATTCACGAAGCACTCTTAGTCAGAGCACGCTCTTAGCGTCCTCGTAGGCTATTCAGAAAATGAGCTATAAGCGTGTGGATACCTAGATACTTGGACACTCTTTTTAGGTATCTAAGTGTCCGGGTGTCCAGGGCCGTATTCACGAAGCACTCTTAGTCAGAGCACGCTCTTAGCGTCCTCGTAGGCTATTCAGAAACTGAGCTATAAGTGTGTGGATACCTAGATACTCGGACACTCTTTTTAGGTATCTAAGTGTCCGGGTGTCCAGGGCCGTATTCACGAAGCACTCTTAGTCAGAGCACGCTCTTAGCGTCCTCGTAGGCTATTCAGAAACTGAGCTATAAGTGTGTGGATACCTAGATACTTGGACACTCTTTTTAGGTATCTAAGTGTCCGGGTGTCCAGGGCCGTATTCACGAAGCACCCTTTGTCAGAGCACGCTCTTAGCGTCCTCGTAGGCTATTCAGAAACTGAGCTATAAGTGCTGTGTGGATACCTAGATACTTGGACACTCTTTTTAGGTATCTAAGTGTCCGGGTGTCCAGGGCCGTATTCACGAAGCACTCTTAGTCAGAGCACGCTCTTAACGTCCTCGTAGGCTATTCAGGAACTGAGCTATAAGTGTGTGGATACCTAGATACTTGGACACTCCTTTTAGGCATCTAAGTGTCCGGGTGTCCAGGGCCGTATTCACGAAGCACTCTTAGTCAGAGCACGCTCTTAGCGTCCTCGTAGGCTATTCAGAAAATGAGCTATAAGCGTGTGGATACCTAGATACTTGGACACTCTTTTTAGGTATCTAAGTGTCCGGGTGTGCAGGGCCGTATTCACGAAGCACTCTTAGTCAGAGCACGCTCTTAGCGTCCTCGTAGGCTATTCAGAAACTGAGCAATAAGTGTGTGGATACCTAGATACTTGGACACTCTTTTTAGGTATCTAAGTGTCCGGGGGTGCAGGGCCGTATTCACGAAGAACTCTTAGTCAGAGCACGCCTTTAGCGTCCTCGTAGGCTATTCAGAAACTGAGCTATAAGTGTGTGGATACCTAGATACTTGGACACTCTTTTTAGATATCTAAGTGTCCTGGTGTCCAGGGCCGTATTCACGAAGCACTCTTAGTCAGAGCACGCTCTTAGCGTCCTCGTAGGCTATTCAGAAACTGAGCTATAAGTGTGTGGATACCTAGATACTTGGACACTCTTTTTAGGTATCTAAGTGTCCGGGTGTCCAGGGCTGTATTCACGAAGCACCCTTTGTCAGAGCACGCTCTTAGCGTCCTCGTAGGCTATTCAGAAACTGAGCTATAAGTGCTGTGTGGATACCTGGATACTTGGACACTCTTTTTAGGTATCTAAGTGTCCGGTTGTCCAGGGCCGTATTCACGAAACACTCTTAGTCAGAGCACGCACTTAGTGTCCTCGTAGGCTATTCAGAAACTTAGCTATAAGTGTGTGGATACCTAGATACTTGGACACTCTTTTTAGGTATCTAAGTGTCCGGGTGTCCAGGGCCGTATTCACGAAGCACTCTCAGTCAGAGCACGCTCTTAGCGTCCTCGTAGGCTATTCAGAAACTGAGCTATAAGTGTGTGGATACCTAGATACTTGGACACTCTTTTTAGGTATCTAAGTGTCCGGGTGTCCAGGGCCGTATTCACGAAGCACTCTCAGTCAGAGCACGCTCTTAGCGTCCTCGTAGGCTATTCAGAAACTGAGCTATAAGTGTGTGGATACCTAGATACTTGGACACTCTTTTTAGGTATCTAAGTGTCCGGGTGTCTAGGGCCGTATTCACGAAGCACTCTTAGTCAGAGCACGCTCTTAGCGTCCTCGTAGGCTATTCAGAAACTAGCTATAAGTTTGTGCATACCTAGATACGTGGACACTCTTTTTAGGTATCTAAGTGTCCGGGTGTCCAGGGACGTATTCACGAAGCACCCTTAGTCAGAGCACGCTCTTAGCGTCCTCTTAGGCTATTCAGAAACTGAGCTATAAGTGTGTGGATACCTAGATACTTGGACACTCTTTTTAGGTATCTAAGAGTCCGGGTGTGCAGGGCCGTATTCACGAAGCACTCTTAGTCAGAGCACGCTCTTAGCGTCCTCGTAGGCTATTCAGAAAATCAGCTATAAGCGTGTGGATACCTAGATACTTGGACACTCTTTTCAGGTATCTAAGTGTCCGGGTGTCCAGGGCTGTATTCACGAAGCACTCTTAGTCAGAGCACGCTCTTAGCGTCCTCGTAGGCTATTCAGAAAATGAGCTATAAGCATGTGGATACCTAGATACTTGGACACTCTTTTTAGGTATCTAAGTGTCCGGGTGTCCAGGGCCGTATTCACGAAGCACTCTTAGTCAGAGCACGCTCTTAGCGTCCTCGTAGGCTATTCAGAAACTGAGCTATAAGTGTGTGGATACCTAGATACTTGGACACTCTTTTAAGGTATCTAAGTGTCCAGGTGTCCAGGGCCGTATTCACGAAGCACTCTTAGTCAGAGCACGCTCTTAGCGTCCTCGTAGGCTATTCTGAAACTGAGCTATAAGTGTGTGGATACCTAGATACTTGGACACTCTTTTTAGGTATCTAAGAGTCCGGGTGTGCAGGGCCGTATTCACGAAGCACTCTTAGTCAGAGCACGTTCTTAGCGTCCTCGTAGGCTATTCAGAAACTGAGTTATAAGTGTGTGGATACCTAGATACTTGGACACTCTTTTTAGGTATCTAAGTGTCCGGGTGTCCAGGGCCGTATTCACGAAGCACTCTCAGTCAGAGCACGCTCTTAGCGTCCTCGTAGGCTATTCAGAAACTGAGCTATAAGTGTGTGGATACCTAGATACTTGGACACTCTTTTTAGGTATCTAAGTGTCCGGGTGTCTAGGGCCGTATTCACGAAGCACTCTTAGTCAGAGCACGCTCTTAGCGTCCTCGTAGGCTATTCAGAAACTAGCTATAAGTGTGTGCATACCTAGATACGTGGACACTCTTTTTAGGTATCTAAGTGTCAGGGTGTCCAGGGCCGTATTCACGAAGCACCCTTAGTCAGAGCACGCTCTTAGCGTCCTCTTAGGCTATTCAGAAACTGAGCTATAAGTGTGTGGATACCTAGATACTTGGACACTCTTTTTAGGTATCTAAGTGTCCGGGTGTCCAGGGCCGTATTCACGAAGCACCCTTAGTCAGAGCACGCTCTTAGCGTCCTCGTAGGCTATTCAGAAACTGAGCTATAAGTGTGTGGATACCTAGATACTTGGACAATCTTTTTAGGTATCTAAGTGTCCGGGTGTCCAGGGCCGTACTCACGAAGCACCCTTAGTCAGAGCACGCTCTTAGCGTCCTCGTAGGCTATTCAGCAACTAAGCTATAAGTGTGTGGATACCTTGATACTCGGACACTCTTTTTAGGTATCTAAGTGTCCGGGTGTCCAGGGCGGTATTCATGAAGCACTCTTAGTCAGAGCACGCTCTTAGCGTCCTCGTAGGCTATTCAGAAACTGAGCTATAAGTGTGTGGATACCTAGATACTTGGACACTCTTTTTAGGTATCTAAGTGTCCGGGTGTCCAGGGCGGTATTCACGAAGCACTCTTAGTCAGAGCACGCTCTTAGCGTCCTCGCAGGCTATTCTGAAACTGAGCTATAAGTGTGTGGATACCTAGATACTTGGACACTCTTTTTAGGTATCTAAGTGTCCGAGTGTCCAGGGCCGTATTCACGAAGCACTCTTAGTCAGAGCACGCTCTTAGCGTCCTCGTAGGCTATTCTGAAACTGAGCTATAAGTGTGTGGATACCTAGATACTTGGACACTCTTTTTAGGTATCTAAGTGTCAGGGTGTCTAGGGCCGTATTCACGAAGCACCCTTAGTCAGAGCACGCTCTTAGCGTCCTCGTAGGCTATTCAGAAACTGAGCTATAAGTGTGTGGATACCTAGATACTTGGACACTCTTTTTAGGTATCTAAGTGACCGGGTGTCCAGGGCCGTATTCACGAAGCACTCTTAGTCAGAGCACGCTCTTAGCGTCCTCGTAGGCTATTCAGAAAATCAGCTATAAGCGTGTGGATACCTAGATACTTGGACACTCTTTTCAGGTATCTAAGTGTCCGGGTGTCCAGGGCCGTATTCACGAAGCACCCTTAGTCAGAGCACGCTCTTAGCGTCCTCGTAGGCTATTCAGAAAATGAGCTATAAGCATGTGGATACCTAGATACTTGGACACTCTTTTTAGGTATCTAAGAGTCCGGGTGTGCAGGGCCGTATTCACGAAGCACTCTTAGTCAGAGCACGCTCTTAGCGTCCTCGTAGGCTATTCAGCAACTAAGCTATAAGTGTGTGGATACCTTGATACTCGGACACTCTTTTAAGGTATCTAAGTGTCCGGGTGTCCAGGGCCGTATTCACGAAGCACTCTTAGCGTCCTCGTAGGCTATTCAGAAACTGAGCTATAAGTGTGTGGATACCTAGATACGTGGACACTCTTCTTAGGTATCTAAGTGTCCGGGTGTCCAGGGCCGTATTCACGAAGCACCCTTAGTCAGAGCACACTCTTAGCGTCCTCGTAGGCTATTCAGAAACTGAGCTATAAGTGTGTGGATACCTAGATACTTGGACACTCTTTTTAGGTATCTAAGTGTCCGGGTGTCCAGGGCCGTATTCACGAAGCACTCTTAGTCAGAGCACGCTCTTAGCGTCCTCGTAGGCTATTCAGAAACTGAGCTATAAGTGTGTGGATACCTAGATACTTGGACACTCTTTTTAGGTATCTAAGTGTCCGGGTGTCCAGGGCGGTATTCACGAAGCACTCTTAGTCAGAGCACGCTCTTAGCGTCCTCGTAGGCTATTCTGAAACTGAGCTATAAGTGTGTGGATACCTAGATACTTGGACACTCTTTTTAGGTATCTAAGTGTCCGGGTGTCCAGGGCCGTATTCACGAAGCACCCTTAGTCAGAGCACGCTCTTAGCGTCCTCGTAGGCTATTCAGAAACTGAGCTATAAGTGTGTGGATACCTAGATACTTGGACACTCTTTTTAGGTATTTAAGTGTCCGGGTGTCCAGGGCCGTATTCATGAAGCACTCTTAGTCAGAGCACGCTCTTAGCGTCCTCGTAGGCTATTCAGAAAATCAGCTATAAGCGTGTGGATACCTAGATACTTGGACACTCTTTTCAGGTATATAAGTGTCCGGGTGTCCAGGGCCGTATTCACGAAGCACTTTTAGTCAGAGCACGCTCTTAGCGTCCTCGTAGGCTATTCAGAAACTGAGCTATAAGTGTGTGGATACCTAGATACTCGGACACTCTTTTTAGGTATCTAAGTGTCCGGATGTCCAGGGCCGTATTCACGAAGCACTCTTAGTCAGAGCACGCTCTTAGCGTCCTCGTAGGCTATTCAGAAACTGAGCTATAAGTGTGTGGATACCTAGATACTTGGACACTCTTTTTAGGTATCTAAGTGTCCGGGTGTCCAGGGCTGTATTCACGAAGCACCCTTTGTCAGAGCACGCTCTTAGCGTCCTCGTAGGCTATTCAGAAACTGAGCTATAAGTGCTGTGTGGATACCTGGATACTTGGACACTCTTTTTAGGTATCTAAGTGTCCGGTTGTCCAGGGCCGTATTCACGAAACACTCTTAGTCAGAGCACGCACTTAGTGTCCTCATAGGCTATTCAGAAACTTAGCTATAAGTGTGTGGATACCTAGATACTTGGACACTCTTTTTAGGTATCTAAGTGTCCGGGTGTGCAGGGCCGTATTCACGAAGCACTCTTAGTCAGAGCACGCTCTTAGCGTCCTCGTAGGCTATTCTGAAACTGAGCTATAAGTGTGTGGATACCTAGATACTTGGACACTCTTTTTAGGTATCTAAGTGTCCGGGTGTCCAGGGCCGTATTCACGAAGCACCCTTAGTCAGAGCACGCTCTTAGCGTCCTCGTAGGCTATTCAGAAACTGAGCTATAAGTGTGTGGATACCTAGATACTTGGACACTCTTTTTAGGTATTTAAGTGTCCGGGTGTCCAGGGCCGTATTCATGAAGCACTCTTAGTCAGAGCACGCTCTTAGCGTCCTCGTAGGCTATTCAGAAAATCAGCTATAAGCGTGTGGATACCTAGATACTTGGACACTCTTTTCAGGTATATAAGTGTCCGGGTGTCCAGGGCCGTATTCACGAAGCACTTTTAGTCAGAGCACGCTCTTAGCGTCCCAAGTAGGCTATTCAGAAACTGAGCTATAAGTGTGTGGATACCTAGATACTCGGACACTTTTTTTAGGTATCTAAGTGTCCGGATGTCCAGGGCCGTATTCACGAAGCACTCTTAGTCAGAGCACGCTCTTAGCGTCCTCGTAGGCTATTCAGAAACTGAGCTATAAGTGTGTGGATACCTAGATACTTGGACACTCTTTTTAGGTATCTAAGTGTCCGGGTGTCCAGGGCTGTATTCACGAAGCACCCTTTGTCAGAGCACGCTCTTAGCGTCCTCGTAGGCTATTCAGAAACTGAGCTATAAGTGCTGTGTGGATACCTGGATACTTGGACACTCTTTTTAGGTATCTAAGTGTCCGGTTGTCCAGGGCCGTATTCACGAAACACTCTTAGTCAGAGCACGCACTTAGTGTCCTCGTAGGCTATTCAGAAACTTAGCTATAAGTGTGTGGATACCTAGATACTTGGACACTCTTTTTAGGTATCTAAGTGTCCGGGTGTGCAGGGCCGTATTCACGAAGCACTCTTAGTCAGAGCACGCTCTTAGCGTCCTCGTAGGCTATTCAGAAACTGAGCTATAAGTGTGTGGATACCTAGATACTTGGACACTCTTTTTAGGTATCTAAGAGTCCGGGTGTGCAGGGCCGTATTCACGAAGCACTCTTAGTCAGAGCACGTTCTTAGCGTCCTCGTAGGCTATTCAGAAACTGAGTTATAAGTGTGTGGATACCTAGATACTTGGACACTCTTTTTAGGTATCTAAGTGTCCGGGTGTCCAGGGCCGTATTCACGAAGCACTCTCAGTCAGAGCACGCTCTTAGCGTCCTCGTAGGCTATTCAGAAACTGAGCTATAAGTGTGTGGATACCTAGATACTTGGACACTCTTTTTAGGTATCTAAGTGTCCGGGTGTCTAGGGCCGTATTCACGAAGCACTCTTAGTCAGAGCACGCTCTTAGCGTCCTCGTAGGCTATTCAGAAACTAGCTATAAGTGTGTGCATACCTAGATACGTGGACACTCTTTTTAGGTATCTAAGTGTCAGGGTGTCCAGGGCCGTATTCACGAAGCACCCTTAGTCAGAGCACGCTCTTAGCGTCCTCTTAGGCTATTCAGAAACTGAGCTATAAGTGTGTGGATACCTAGATACTTGGACACTCTTTTTAGGTATCTAAGTGTCCGGGTGTCCAGGGCCGTATTCACGAAGCACCCTTAGTCAGAGCACGCTCTTAGCGTCCTCGTAGGCTATTCAGAAACTGAGCTATAAGTGTGTGGATACCTAGATACTTGGACAATCTTTTTAGGTATCTAAGTGTCCGGGTGTCCAGGGCCGTACTCACGAAGCACCCTTAGTCAGAGCACGCTCTTAGCGTCCTCGTAGGCTATTCAGCAACTAAGCTATAAGTGTGTGGATACCTTGATACTCGGACACTCTTTTTAGGTATCTAAGTGTCCGGGTGTCCAGGGCGGTATTCATGAAGCACTCTTAGTCAGAGCACGCTCTTAGCGTCCTCGTAGGCTATTCAGAAACTGAGCTATAAGTGTGTGGATACCTAGATACTTGGACACTCTTTTTAGGTATCTAAGTGTCCGGGTGTCCAGGGCGGTATTCACGAAGCACTCTTAGTCAGAGCACGCTCTTAGCGTCCTCGCAGGCTATTCTGAAACTGAGCTATAAGTGTGTGGATACCTAGATACTTGGACACTCTTTTTAGGTATCTAAGTGTCCGAGTGTCCAGGGCCGTATTCACGAAGCACTCTTAGTCAGAGCACGCTCTTAGCGTCCTCGTAGGCTATTCTGAAACTGAGCTATAAGTGTGTGGATACCTAGATACTTGGACACTCTTTTTAGGTATCTAAGTGTCAGGGTGTCTAGGGCCGTATTCACGAAGCACCCTTAGTCAGAGCACGCTCTTAGCGTCCTCGTAGGCTATTCAGAAACTGAGCTATAAGTGTGTGGATACCTAGATACTTGGACACTCTTTTTAGGTATCTAAGTGACCGGGTGTCCAGGGCCGTATTCACGAAGCACTCTTAGTCAGAGCACGCTCTTAGCGTCCTCGTAGGCTATTCAGAAAATCAGCTATAAGCGTGTGGATACCTAGATACTTGGACACTCTTTTCAGGTATCTAAGTGTCCGGGTGTCCAGGGCCGTATTCACGAAGCACCCTTAGTCAGAGCACGCTCTTAGCGTCCTCGTAGGCTATTCAGAAAATGAGCTATAAGCATGTGGATACCTAGATACTTGGACACTCTTTTTAGGTATCTAAGAGTCCGGGTGTGCAGGGCCGTATTCACGAAGCACTCTTAGTCAGAGCACGCTCTTAGCGTCCTCGTAGGCTATTCAGCAACTAAGCTATAAGTGTGTGGATACCTTGATACTCGGACACTCTTTTAAGGTATCTAAGTGTCCGGGTGTCCAGGGCCGTATTCACGAAGCACTCTTAGCGTCCTCGTAGGCTATTCAGAAACTGAGCTATAAGTGTGTGGATACCTAGATACGTGGACACTCTTCTTAGGTATCTAAGTGTCCGGGTGTCCAGGGCCGTATTCACGAAGCACCCTTAGTCAGAGCACACTCTTAGCGTCCTCGTAGGCTATTCAGAAACTGAGCTATAAGTGTGTGGATACCTAGATACTTGGACACTCTTTTTAGGTATCTAAGTGTCCGGGTGTCCAGGGCCGTATTCACGAAGCACTCTTAGTCAGAGCACGCTCTTAGCGTCCTCGTAGGCTATTCAGAAACTGAGCTATAAGTGTGTGGATACCTAGATACTTGGACACTCTTTTTAGGTATCTAAGTGTCCGAGTGTCCAGGGCGGTATTCACGAAGCACTCTTAGTCAGAGCACGCTCTTAGCGTCCTCGTAGGCTATTCTGAAACTGAGCTATAAGTGTGTGGATACCTAGATACTTGGACACTCTTTTTAGGTATCTAAGTGTCCGGGTGTCCAGGGCCGTATTCACGAAGCACCCTTAGTCAGAGCACGCTCTTAGCGTCCTCGTAGGCTATTCAGAAACTGAGCTATAAGTGTGTGGATACCTAGATACTTGGACACTCTTTTTAGGTATTTAAGTGTCCGGGTGTCCAGGGCCGTATTCATGAAGCACTCTTAGTCAGAGCACGCTCTTAGCGTCCTCGTAGGCTATTCAGAAAATCAGCTATAAGCGTGTGGATACCTAGATACTTGGACACTCTTTTCAGGTATATAAGTGTCCGGGTGTCCAGGGCCGTATTCACGAAGCACTTTTAGTCAGAGCACGCTCTTAGCGTCCTCGTAGGCTATTCAGAAACTGAGCTATAAGTGTGTGGATACCTAGATACTCGGACACTCTTTTTAGGTATCTAAGTGTCCGGATGTCCAGGGCCGTATTCACGAAGCACTCTTAGTCAGAGCACGCTCTTAGCGTCCTCGTAGGCTATTCAGAAACTGAGCTATAAGTGTGTGGATACCTAGATACTTGGACACTCTTTTTAGGTATCTAAGTGTCCGGGTGTCCAGGGCTGTATTCACGAAGCACCCTTTGTCAGAGCACGCTCTTAGCGTCCTCGTAGGCTATTCAGAAACTGAGCTATAAGTGCTGTGTGGATACCTGGATACTTGGACACTCTTTTTAGGTATCTAAGTGTCCGGTTGTCCAGGGCCGTATTCACGAAACACTCTTAGTCAGAGCACGCACTTAGTGTCCTCATAGGCTATTCAGAAACTTAGCTATAAGTGTGTGGATACCTAGATACTTGGACACTCTTTTTAGGTATCTAAGTGTCCGGGTGTGCAGGGCCGTATTCACGAAGCACTCTTAGTCAGAGCACGCTCTTAGCGTCCTCGTAGGCTATTCTGAAACTGAGCTATAAGTGTGTGGATACCTAGATACTTGGACACTCTTTTTAGGTATCTAAGTGTCCGGGTGTCCAGGGCCGTATTCACGAAGCACCCTTAGTCAGAGCACGCTCTTAGCGTCCTCGTAGGCTATTCAGAAACTGAGCTATAAGTGTGTGGATACCTAGATACTTGGACACTCTTTTTAGGTATTTAAGTGTCCGGGTGTCCAGGGCCGTATTCATGAAGCACTCTTAGTCAGAGCACGCTCTTAGCGTCCTCGTAGGCTATTCAGAAAATCAGCTATAAGCGTGTGGATACCTAGATACTTGGACACTCTTTTCAGGTATATAAGTGTCCGGGTGTCCAGGGCCGTATTCACGAAGCACTTTTAGTCAGAGCACGCTCTTAGCGTCCCAAGTAGGCTATTCAGAAACTGAGCTATAAGTGTGTGGATACCTAGATACTCGGACACTTTTTTTAGGTATCTAAGTGTCCGGATGTCCAGGGCCGTATTCACGAAGCACTCTTAGTCAGAGCACGCTCTTAGCGTCCTCGTAGGCTATTCAGAAACTGAGCTATAAGTGTGTGGATACCTAGATACTTGGACACTCTTTTTAGGTATCTAAGTGTCCGGGTGTCCAGGGCTGTATTCACGAAGCACCCTTTGTCAGAGCACGCTCTTAGCGTCCTCGTAGGCTATTCAGAAACTGAGCTATAAGTGCTGTGTGGATACCTGGATACTTGGACACTCTTTTTAGGTATCTAAGTGTCCGGTTGTCCAGGGCCGTATTCACGAAACACTCTTAGTCAGAGCACGCACTTAGTGTCCTCGTAGGCTATTCAGAAACTTAGCTATAAGTGTGTGGATACCTAGATACTTGGACACTCTTTTTAGGTATCTAAGTGTCCGGGTGTGCAGGGCCGTATTCACGAAGCACTCTTAGTCAGAGCACGCTCTTAGCGTCCTCGTAGGCTATTCAGAAACTGAGCTATAAGTGTGTGGATACCTAGATACTTGGACACTCTTTTTAGGTATCTAAGTGTCCGGGTGTCCAGGGTCGTATTCACGAAGCACTCTTAGTCAGAGCACGTTCTTAGCGTACTCGTAGGCTATTCAGAAACTGAGCTATAAGTGTGTGGATACCTAGATACTTGGACACTCTTTTTAGGTATCTAAGTGTCCGGGTGTCCAGGGCCGTATTCACGAAGCACTCTTAGTCAGAGCACGCTCTTAGCGTCCTCGTAGGCTATTCAGAAACTAGCTATAAGTGTGTGGATACCTAGATAAGTGGACACTCTTTTTAGGTATCTAAGTGTCCGGGTGTCCAGGGCCGTATTCACGAAGCACCCTTCGTCAGAGCACGCTCTTAGCGTCCTCGTAGGCTATTCAGAAACTGAGCTATAAGTGTGTGGATACCTAGATACTTGGACACTCTTTTTAGGTATCTGAGTGTCCGGGTGTCCAGGGCCGTATTCACGAAGCACTCTTAGTCAGAGCACGCTCTTAGCGTCCTCGTAGGCTATTCAGAAAATCAGCTATAAGCGTGTGGATACCTAGATACTTGGACACTCTTTTCAGGTATCTAAGTGTCCGGGTGTCCAGGGCCGTATTCACGAAGCACTCTTAGTCAGAGCACGCTCTTAGCGTCCTCGTAGGCTATTCAGAAACTGAGCTATAAGTGTGTGGATACCTAGATACTTGGACACTCTTTTTAGGTATCTAAGTGTCCGGGTGTCCAGGGCCGTATTCACGAAGCACTCTTAGTCAGAGCACGCTCTTAGCGTCCTCATAGGCTATTCAGAAACTGAGCTATAAGTGTGTGGATACCTAGATACTTGGACACTCTTTTTAGGTATCTAAGTGTCCGGGTGTCCAGGGCCGTATTCACGAAGCACTCTTTGTCAGAGCACGCTCTAAGCGTCCTCGTAGGCTATTCAGAAACTGAGCTATAAGTGTGTGGATACCTAGATACTTGGACACTCTTTTTAGGTATCTAAGTGTCCTGGTGTGCAGGGCCGTATTCACGAAACACTCTTAGTCAGAGCACGCACTTAGTGTCCTCGTAGGCTATTCAGAAACTGAGCTATAAGTGTGTGGATACCTAGATACTTGGACACACTTTTTAGGTATCTAAGTGTCCTGGTGTCCAGGGCCGTATTCACGAAGCACTCTTAGTCAGAGCACGCTCTTAGCGTCCTCGTAGGCTATTCAGAAAATGAGCTATAAGCGTGTGGATACCTAGATACTTGGACACTCTTTTTAGGTATCTAAGTGTCCGGGTGTCCAGGACCGTCTTCACGAAGCACTCTTAGTCAGAGCATGCTCTTAGCGTCCTCGTAGGCTATTCAGAAAATCAGCTATAAGCGTGTGGATACCTAGATACTTGGACACTCTTTTCAGGTATCTAAGTGTCCGGGTGTCCAGGGCCGTATTCACGAAGCACTCTTAGTCAGAGCACGCTCTTAGCGTCCTCGTAGGCTATTCAGAAAATGAGCTATAAGCGTGTGGATACCTAGATACTTGGACACTCTTTTTAGGTATCTAAGTGTCCGGGTGTCCAGGGCCGTATTCACGAAGCACTCTTAGTCAGAGCACGCTCTTAGCGTCCTCGTAGGCTATTCAGAAACTGAGCTATAAGTGTGTGGATACCTAGATACTCGGACACTCTTTTTAGGTATCTAAGTGTCCGGGTGTCCAGGGCCGTATTCACGAAGCACTCTTAGTCAGAGCACGCTCTTAGCGTCCTCGTAGGCTATTCAGAAACTGAGCTATAAGTGTGTGGATACCTAGATACTTGGACACTCTTTTTAGGTATCTAAGTGTCCGGGTGTCCAGGGCCGTATTCACGAAGCACCCTTTGTCAGAGCACGCTCTTAGCGTCCTCGTAGGCTATTCAGAAACTGAGCTATAAGTGCTGTGTGGATACCTAGATACTTGGACACTCTTTTTAGGTATCTAAGTGTCCGGGTGTCCAGGGCCGTATTCACGAAGCACTCTTAGTCAGAGCACGCTCTTAGCGTCCTCGTAGGCTATTCAGGAACTGAGCTATAAGTGTGTGGATACCTAGATACTTGGACACTCCTTTTAGGCATCTAAGTGTCCGGTTGTCCAGGGCCGTATTCACGAAGCACTCTTAGTCAGAGCACGCTCTTAGCGTCCTCGTAGGCTATTCAGAAAATGAGCTTTAAGCGTGTGGATACCTAGATACTTGGACACTCTTTTTAGGTATCTAAGTGTCCGGGTGTGCAGGGCCGTATTCACGAAGCACTCTTAGTCAGAGCACGCTCTTAGCGTCCTCGTAGGCTATTCAGAAACTGAGATATAAGTGTGTGGATACCTAGATACTTGGACACTCTTTTTAGGTATCTAAGTGTCTGGGTGTCCAGGGTCGTATTCACGAAGCACTCTTAGTCAGAGCACGCTCTTAGCGTACTCGTAGGCTATTCAGAAACTGAGCTATAAGTGTGTGGATACCTAGATACTTGGACACTCTTTTTAGGTATCTAAGTGTCCGGGTGTCCAGGGCCGTATTCACGAAGCACTCTTAGTCAGAGCACGCTCTTAGCGTCCTCGTAGGCTATTCAGAAACTAGCTATAAGTGTGTGGATACCTAGATAAGTGGACACTCTTTTTAGGTATCTAAGTGTCCGGGTGTCCAGGGCCGTATTCACGAAGCACCCTTAGTCAGAGCACGCTCTTAGCGTCCTCGTAGGCTATTCAGAAACTGAGCTATAATTGTGTGGATATCTAGATACTTGGACACTCTTTTTAGGTATCTAAGTGTCCGGTTGTCCAGGGCCGTATTCACGAAACACTCTTAGTCAGAGCACGCACTTAGTGTCCTCGTAGGCTATTCAGAAAATGAGCTATAAGCGTGTGGATACCTAGATACTTGGACACTCTTTTTAGGTATCTAAGTGTCCGGGTGTCCAGGGCCGTATTCACGAAGCACTCTTAGTCAGAGCACGCTCTTAGCGTCCTCGTAGGCTATTCAGAAACTGAGCTATAAGTGTGTGGATACCTAGATACTTGGACACTCTTTTTAGGTATCTAAGTGTCCGGGTGTCCAGGGCCGTATTCACGAAGCACTCTTAGTCAGAGCACGCTCTTAGCGTCCTCGTAGGCTATTCAGAAAATGAGCTATAAGCGTGTGGATACCTTGATACTTGGACACTCTTTTTAGGTATCTAAGTGTCCGGGTGTGCAGGGCCGTATTCACGAAGCACTCTTAGTCAGAGCACGCTCTTAGCGTCCTCGTAGACTATTCAGAAACTGAGCTATAAGTGTGTGGATACCTAGATACTTGGACACTCTTTTTAGGTATCTAAGTGTCCGGGTGTCCAGGGTCGTATTCACGAAGCACTCTTAGTCAGAGCACGCTCTCAGCGTACTCGTAGGCTATTCAGAAACTGAGCTATAAGTGTGTGGATACCTAGATACTTGGACACTCTTTTTAGGTATCTAAGTGTCCGGGTGTCCAGGGCCGTATTCACGAAGCACTCTTAGTCAGAGCACGCTCTTAGCGTCCTCGTAGGCTATTCAGAAACTAGCTATAAGTGTGTGGATACCTAGATACGTGGACACTCTTTTTAGGTATCTAAGTGTCCGGGTGTCCAGGGCCGTATTCACGAAGCACCCTTAGTCAGAGCACGCTCTTAGCGTCCTCGTAGGCTATTGAGAAACTGAGCTATAAGTGTGTGGATACCTAGATACTTGGACACTCTTTTTAGGTATCTGAGTGTCCGGGTGTCCAGGGCCGTATTCACGAAGCACTCTTAGTCAGAGCACGCTCTTAGCGTACTCGTAGGCTATTCAGAAACTGAGCTATAAGTGTGTGGATACCTAGATACTTGGACACTCTTTTTAGGTATCTAAGTGTCCGGGTGTCCAGGGCCGTATTCACGAAGCACTCTTAGTCAGAGCACGCTCTTAGCGTCCTCGTAGGCTATTCAGAAACTAGCTATAAGTGTGTGGATACCTAGATAAGTGGACACTCTTTTTAGGTATCTAAGTGTCCGGGTGTCCAGGGCCGTATTCACGAAGCACCCTTAGTCAGAGCACGCTCTTAGCGTCCTCGTAGGCTATTCAGAAACTGAGCTATAAGTGTGTGGATACCTAGATACTTGGACACTCTTTTTAGGTATCTAAGTGTCCGGGTGTCCAGGGCCGTATTCACGAAGCACCCTTTGTCAGAGAACGCTCTTAGCGTCCTCGTAGGCTATTCAGAAACTGAGCTATAAGTGTGTGGATATCTAGATACTTGGACACTCTTTTTAGGTATCTAAGTGTCCGGTTGTCCAGGGCCGTATTCACGAAACACTCTTAGTCAGAGCACGCACTTAGTGTCCTCGTAGGCTATTCAGAAAATGAGCTATAAGCGTGTGGATACCTAGATACTTGGACACTCTTTTTAGGTATCTAAGTGTCCGGGTGTCCAGGGCCGTATTCACGAAGCACTCTTAGTCAGAGCACGCTCTTAGCGTCCTCGTAGGCTATTCAGAAACTGAGCTATAAGTGTGTGGATACCTAGATACTTGGACACTCTTTTTAGGTATCTAAGTGTCCGGGTGTCCAGGGCCGTATTCACGAAGCACTCTTAGTCAGAGCACGCTCTTAGCGTCCTCGTAGGCTATTCAGAAAATGAGCTATAAGCGTGTGGATACCTAGATACTTGGACACTCTTTTTAGGTATCTAAGTGTCCGGGTGTCCAGGGCCGTATTCACGAAGCACTCTTAGTCAGAGCACGCTCTTAGCGTCCTCGTAGGCTATTCAGAAACTAGCTATAAGTGTGTGGATACCTAGATAAGTGGACACTCTTTTTAGGTATCTAAGTGTCCGGGTGTCCAGGGCCGTATTCACGAAGCACCCTTAGTCAGAGCACGCTCTTAGCGTCCTCGTAGGCTATTGAGAAACTGAGCTATAAGTGTGTGGATACCTAGATACTTGGACACTTTTTTTAGGTATCTGAGTGTCCGGGTGTCAAGGGCCGTATTCACGAAGCACTCTCAGTCAGAGCACGCTCTTAGCGTCCTCGTAGGCTATTCAGAAAATCAGCTATAAGCGTGTGGAAACCTAGATACTTGGACACTCTTTTCAGGTATCTAAGTGTCCGGGTGTCCAGGGCCGTATTCACGAAGCACTCTTAGTCAGAGCACGCTCTTAGCGTCCTCGTAGGCTATTCAGAAACTGAGCTATAAGTGTGTGGATACCTAGATACTAGGACACTCTTTTTAGGTATCTAAGTGTCCGGGTGTCCAGGGCCGTATTCACGAAGCACTCTTAGTCAGAGCACGCTCTTAGCGTCCTCATAGGCTATTCAGAAACTGAGCTATAAGTGTGTGGATACCTAGATACTTGGACACTCTTTTTAGGTATCTAAGTGTCCGGGTGTCCAGGGCCGTATTCACGAAGCACTCTTAGTCAGAGCACGCTCTTAGCGTCCTCGTAGGCTATTCAGAAACTAGCTATAAGTGTGTGGATACCTAGATAAGTGGACACTCTTTTTAGGTATCTAAGTGTCCGGGTGTCCAGGGCCGTATTCACGAAGCACCCTTAGTCAGAGCACGCTCTTAGCGTCCTCGTAGGCTATTGAGAAACTGAGCTATAAGTGTGTGGATACCTAGATACTTGGACACTCTTTTTAGGTATCTGAGTGTCCGGGTGTCCAGGGCCGTATTCACGAAGCACTCTTAGTCAGAGCACGCTCTTAGCGTACTCGTAGGCTATTCAGAAACTGAGCTATAAGTGTGTGGATACCTAGATACTTGGACACTCTTTTTAGGTATCTAAGTGTCCGGGTGTCCAGGGCCGTATTCACGAAGCACTCTTAGTCAGAGCACGCTCTTAGCGTCCTCGTAGGCTATTCAGAAACTAGCTATAAGTGTGTGGATACCTAGATAAGTGGACACTCTTTTTAGGTATCTAAGTGTCCGGGTGTCCAGGGCCGTATTCACGAAGCACCCTTAGTCAGAGCACGCTCTTAGCGTCCTCGTAGGCTATTCAGAAACTGAGCTATAAGTGTGTGGATACCTAGATACTTGGACACTCTTTTTAGGTATCTAAGTGTCCGGGTGTCCAGGGCCGTATTCACGAAGCACCCTTTGTCAGAGAACGCTCTTAGCGTCCTCGTAGGCTATTCAGAAACTGAGCTATAAGTGTGTGGATATCTAGATACTTGGACACTCTTTTTAGGTATCTAAGTGTCCGGTTGTCCAGGGCCGTATTCACGAAACACTCTTAGTCAGAGCACGCACTTAGTGTCCTCGTAGGCTATTCAGAAAATGAGCTATAAGCGTGTGGATACCTAGATACTTGGACACTCTTTTTAGGTATCTAAGTGTCCGGGTGTCCAGGGCCGTATTCACGAAGCACTCTTAGTCAGAGCACGCTCTTAGCGTCCTCGTAGGCTATTCAGAAACTGAGCTATAAGTGTGTGGATACCTAGATACTTGGACACTCTTTTTAGGTATCTAAGTGTCCGGGTGTCCAGGGCCGTATTCACGAAGCACTCTTAGTCAGAGCACGCTCTTAGCGTCCTCGTAGGCTATTCAGAAAATGAGCTATAAGCGTGTGGATACCTAGATACTTGGACACTCTTTTTAGGTATCTAAGTGTCCGGGTGTCCAGGGCCGTATTCACGAAGCACTCTTAGTCAGAGCACGCTCTTAGCGTCCTCGTAGGCTATTCAGAAACTAGCTATAAGTGTGTGGATACCTAGATAAGTGGACACTCTTTTTAGGTATCTAAGTGTCCGGGTGTCCAGGGCCGTATTCACGAAGCACCCTTAGTCAGAGCACGCTCTTAGCGTCCTCGTAGGCTATTGAGAAACTGAGCTATAAGTGTGTGGATACCTAGATACTTGGACACTTTTTTTAGGTATCTGAGTGTCCGGGTGTCAAGGGCCGTATTCACGAAGCACTCTCAGTCAGAGCACGCTCTTAGCGTCCTCGTAGGCTATTCAGAAAATCAGCTATAAGCGTGTGGAAACCTAGATACTTGGACACTCTTTTCAGGTATCTAAGTGTCCGGGTGTCCAGGGCCGTATTCACGAAGCACTCTTAGTCAGAGCACGCTCTTAGCGTCCTCGTAGGCTATTCAGAAACTGAGCTATAAGTGTGTGGATACCTAGATACTAGGACACTCTTTTTAGGTATCTAAGTGTCCGGGTGTCCAGGGCCGTATTCACGAAGCACTCTTAGTCAGAGCACGCTCTTAGCGTCCTCATAGGCTATTCAGAAACTGAGCTATAAGTGTGTGGATACCTAGATACTTGGACACTCTTTTTAGGTATCTAAGTGTCCGGGTGTCCAGGGCCGTATTCACGAAGCACTCTTAGTCAGAGCACGCTCTTAGCGTCCTCGTAGGCTATTCAGAAAATGAGCTATAAGTGTGTGGATAACTAGATACTCGGACACTCTTTTTAGGTATCTAAGTGTCCGGGTGTCCAGGGCGGTATTCATGAAGCACTCTTAGTCAGGGCACGCTCTTAGCGTCCTCGTAGGCTATTCTGAAACTGAGCTATAAGTGTGTGGATACCTAGATACTTGGACACTCTTTTTAGGTATCTAAGTGTCCGGGTGCGCTGGGCCGTATTCACGAAGCACTCTTAGTCAGAGCACGCTCTTAGCGTCCTCGTAGGCTATTCAGAAACTGAGCTATAAGCGTGTGGATACCTAGATACTTGGACACTCTTTTTAGGTATCTAAGTGTCCGGGTGTCCAGGGCCGTATTCACGAAGCACTCTTAGTCAGAGCACGCTCTTAGCGTCCTCGTAGGCTATTCAGAAACTAGCTATAAGTGTGTGGATACCTAGATAAGTGGACACTCTTTTTAGGTATCTAAGTGTCCGGGTGTCCAGGGCCGTATTCACGAAGCACCCTTAGTCAGAGCACGCTCTTAGCGTCCTCGTAGGCTATTGAGAAACTGAGCTATAAGTGTGTGGATACCTAGATACTTGGACACTCTTTTTAGGTATCTGAGTGTCCGGGTGTCCAGGGCCGTATTCACGAAGCACTCTTAGTCAGAGCACGCTCTTAGCGTCCTCGTAGGCTATTCAGAAAATCAGCTATAAGCGTGTGGAAACCTAGATACTTGGACACTCTTTTCAGGTATCTAAGTGTCCGGGTGTCCAGGGCCGTATTCACGAAGCACTCTTAGTCAGAGCACGCTCTTAGCGTCCTCGTAGGCTATTCAGAAACTGAGCTATAAGTGTGTGGATACCTAGATACTTGGACACTCTTTTTAGGTATCTAAGTGTCCGGGTGTCCAGGGCCGTATTCACGAAGCACTCTTAGTCAGAGCACGCTCTTAGCGTCCTCATAGGCTATCCTGAAACTGAGCTATAAGTGTGTGGATACCTAGATACTTGGACACTCTTTTTAGGTATCTAAGTGTCCGGGTGTCCAGGGCCGTATTCACGAAGCACTCTTCGTCAGAGCACGCTCTTAGCGTCCTCGTAGGCTATTCAGAAACTGAGCTATAAGTGTGTAGATACCTAGATACTTGGACACTCTTTTTAGGTATCTAAGTGTCCGGGTGTCCAGGGCCGTATTCACGAAGCACTCTTAGTCAGAGCACGCTCTTAGCGTCGTCCTAGGCTATTCAGAAACTGAGCTATAAGTATGTGGATACCTAGATACTTGGACACACTTTTTAGGTATCTAAGTGTCCGGGTGTCCAGGGCGGTATTCACGAAGCACTCTTAGTCAGAGCACGCTCTTAGCGTCCTCGTAGGCTATTCTGAAACTGAGCTATAAGTGTGTGGATACCTAGATACTTGGACACTCTTTTTAGGTATCTAAGTGTCCGGGTGTCCAGTGCCGTATTCACGAAGCACTCTTAGTCAGAGCACGCTCCTAGCGTCATCGTAGGTTATTCAGAAACTAGCTATAAGTGTGTGGATACCTAGATAAGTGGACACTCTTTTTAGGTATCTAAGTGTCCGGGTGTCCAGGGCCGTATTCACGAAGCACCCTTAGTCAGAGCACGCTCTTAGCGTCCTCGTAGGCTATTCAGAAACTGAGCTATAAGTGTGTGGATACCTAGATACTTGGACACTCTTTTTAGGTATCTGAGTGTCCGGGTGTCCAGGGCCGTATTCACGAAGCACTCTCAGTCAGAGCACGCTCTTAGCGTCCTCGTAGGCTATTCAGAAACTGAGCTATAAGTGTGTGGATACCTAGATACTTGGACACTCTTTTTAGGTATCTAAGTGTCCGGGTGTCCAGGGCCGTATTCACGAAGCACTCTTTGTCAGAGCACGCTCTTAGCGTCCTCGTAGGCTATTCAGAAACTGAGCTATAAGTGTGTGGATACCTAGATACTTGGACACTCTTTTTAGGTATCTAAGTGTCCTGGTGTCCAGGGCCGTATTCACGAAACACTCTTAGTCAGAGCACGCACTTAGTGTCCTCGTAGGCTATTCAGAAACTGAGCTATAAGTGTGTGGATACCTAGATACTTGGACACACTTTTTAGGTATCTAAGTGTCCTGGTGTCCAGGGCCGTATTCACGAAGCACTCTTAGTCAGAGCACGCTCTTAGCGTCCTCGTAGGATATTCAGAAAATGAGCTATAAGCGTGTGGATACCTAGATACTTGGACACTCTTTTTAGGTATCTAAGTGTCCGGGTGTCCAGGGCCGTATTCACGAAGCACTCTTAGTCAGAGCACGCTCTTAGCGTCCACGTAGGCTATTCAGAAACTGAGCTATAAGTGTGTGGATACCTAGATACTCGGACACTCTTTTTAGGTATCTAAGTGTCCGGGTGTCCAGGGCGGTATTTATGAAGCACTCTTAGTCAGAGCACGCTCTTAGCGTCCTCGTAGGCTATTCTGAAACTGAGCTATAAGTGTGTGGATACCTAGATACTTGGACACTCTTTTTAGGTATCTAAGTGTCCGGGTGTCCAGGGCCGTATTCACGAAGCACTCTTAGTCAGAGCACGCTCTTAGCGTCCTCGTAGGCTATTCAGAAACTGAGCTATAAGTGTGTGGATACCTAGATACTTGGACACTCTTTTTAGGTATCTAAGTGTCCGGGTGTGCAGGGCCGTATTCACGAAGCACTCTTCGTCAGAGCACGCTCTTAGCGTCCTCGTAGGCTATTCAGAAACTGAGCTATAAGTGTGTAGATACCTAGATACTTGGACACTCTTTTTAGGTATCTAAGTGTCCGGGTGTCCAGGGCCGTATTCACGAAGCACTCTTAGTCAGAGCATGCTCTTAGCGTCGTCCTAGGCTATTCAGAAACTGAGCTATAAGTATGTGGATACCTAGATACTTGGACACACTTTTTAGGTATCTAAGTGTCCGGGTGTCCAGGGCGGTATTCACGAAGCACTCTTAGTTAGAGCACGCTCTTAGCGTCCTCGTAGGCTATTCTGAAACTGAGCTATAAGTGTGTGGATACCTAGATACTTGGACACTCTTTTTAGGTATCTAAGTGTCCGGGTGTCCAGTGCCGTATTCACGAAGCACTCTTAGTCAGAGCACGCTCCTAGCGTCCTCGTAGGCTATTCAGAAACTGAGCTATAAGTGTGTGGATACCTAGATACTTGGACACTCTTTTTAGGTATCTAAGTGTCCGGATTTCCAGGGCCGTATTCACGAAGCACTCTTAGTCAGAGCACGCTCTTAGCGTCCTCGTAGGCTATTCAGAAACTGAGCTATAAGTGTGTGGATACCTAGATACCTGGACACTCTTTTTAGGTATCTAAGTGTCCGGGTGTCCAGGGCCGTATTCACGAAGCACTCTTAGTCAGAGGACGCTCTTAGCGTCCTCGTAGGCTATTCAGCAACTGAGCTATAAGTGTGTGGATACCTAGATACTCGGACACTATTTTTAGGTATCTAAGTGTCCGGGTGTCCAGGGCGGTATTCACGAAGCACTCTTAGTCCGAGCACGCTCTTAGCGTCCTCGTAGGCTATTCAGAAAATGAGCTATAAGTGTGTGGATACCTAGATACTTGGACACTCTTTTTAGGTATCTAAGTGTCCGGGTGCGCTGGGCCGTATTCACGAAGCACTCTTAGTCAGAGCACGCTCTTAGCGTCCTCGTAGGCTATTCAGAAACTGAGCTATAAGTGTGTGGATACCTAGATACTTGGACACTCTTTTTAGGTATCTAAGTGTCCGGGTGTCCAGGGCCGTATTCACGAAGCACTCTTAGTCAGAGCACGCTCTTAGCGTCCTCGTAGGCTATTCAGAAACTGAGCTATAAGTGTGTGGATACCTAGATACTTGGACACTCTTTTTAGGTATCTGAGTGTCCAGGTGTCCAGGGCCGTATTCACGAAGCACTCTTAGTCAGAGCACGCTCTTAGCGTCCTCGTAGGCTATTCAGAAAATCAGCTATAAGCGTGTGGAAACCTAGATACTTGGACACTCTTTTCAGGTATCTAAGTGTCCGGGTGTCCAGGGCCGTATTCACGAAGCACTCTTAGTCAGAGCACGCTCTTAGCGTCCTCGTAGGCTATTCAGAAACTGAGCTATAAGTGTGTGGATACCTAGATACTTGGACACTCTTTTTAGGTATCTAAGTGTCCGGGTGTCCAGGGCCGTATTCACGAAGCACTCTTAGTCAGAGCACGCTCTTAGCGTCCTCATAGGCTATTCAGAAACTGAGCTATAAGTGTGTGGATACCTAGATACTTGGACACTCTTTTTAGGTATCTAAGTGTCCGGGTGTCCAGGGCCGTATTCACGAAGCACTCTTAGTCAGAGCACGCTCTTAGCGTCCTCGTAGGCTATTCAGAAACTGAGCTATAAGTGTGTGGATACCTAGATACTCGGACACTCTTTTTAGGTATCTAAGTGTCCGGGTGTCCAGGGCGGTATTCATGAAGCACTCTTAGTCAGAGCACGCTCTTAGCGTCCTCGTAGGCTATTCTGAAACTGAGCTATAAGTGTGTGGATACCTAGATACTTGGACACTCTTTTTAGGTATCTAAGTGTCCGGGTGTCCAGGGCCGTATTCACGAAGCACCCTTAGTCAGAGCACGCTCTTAGCGTCCTCGTAGGCTATTCAGAAACTGAGCTATAAGTGTGTGGATACCTAGATACTTGGACACTCTTTTTAGGTATCTGAGTGTCCGGGTGTCCAGGGCCGTATTCACGAAGCACTCTTAGTCAGAGCACGCTCTTAGCGTCCTCGTAGGCTATTCAGAAAATCAGCTATAAGCGTGTGGATAACTAGATACTTGGACACTCTTTTCAGGTATCTAAGTGTCCGGGTGTCCAGGGCCATATTCACGAAGCACTCTTAGTCAGAGCACGCTCTTAGCGTCCTCGTAGGCTATTCAGAAACTAAGCTATAAGTGTGTGGATACCTAGATACTTGGACACTCTTTTAAGGTATCTAAGTGTCCGGGTGTCCAGGGCGGTATTCACGAAGCACTCTTAGTTAGAGCACGCTCTTAGCGTCCTCGTAGGCTATTCTGAAACTGAGCTATAAGTGTGTGGATACCTAGATACTTGGACACTCTTTTTAGGTATCTAAGTGTCCGGGTGTCCAGTGCCGTATTCACGAAGCACTCTTAGTCAGAGCACGCTCCTAGCGTCCTCGTAGGCTATTCAGAAACTGAGCTATAAGTGTGTGGATACCTAGATACTTGGACACTCTTTTTAGGTATCTAAGTGTCCGGATTTCCAGGGCCGTATTCACGAAGCACTCTTAGTCAGAGCACGCTCTTAGCGTCCTCGTAGGCTATTCAGAAACTGAGCTATAAGTGTGTGGATACCTAGATACCTGGACACTCTTTTTAGGTATCTAAGTGTCCGGGTGTCCAGGGCCGTATTCACGAAGCACTCTTAGTCAGAGGACGCTCTTAGCGTCCTCGTAGGCTATTCAGCAACTGAGCTATAAGTGTGTGGATACCTAGATACTCGGACACTATTTTTAGGTATCTAAGTGTCCGGGTGTCCAGGGCGGTATTCACGAAGCACTCTTAGTCTGAGCACGCTCTTAGCGTCCTCGTAGGCTATTCAGAAAATGAGCTATAAGTGTGTGGATACCTAGATACTTGGACACTCTTTTTAGGTATCTAAGTGTCCGGGTGCGCTGGGCCGTATTCACGAAGCACTCTTAGTCAGAGCACGCTCTTAGCGTCCTCGTAGGCTATTCAGAAACTGAGCTATAAGTGTGTGGATACCTAGATACTTGGACACTCTTTTTAGGTATCTAAGTGTCCGGGTGTCCAGGGCCGTATTCACGAAGCACTCTTAGTCAGAGCACGCTCTTAGCGTCCTCGTAGGCTATTCAGAAACTGAGCTATAAGTGTGTGGATACCTAGATACTTGGACACTCTTTTTAGGTATCTGAGTGTCCAGGTGTCCAGGGCCGTATTCACGAAGCACTCTTAGTCAGAGCACGCTCTTAGCGTCCTCGTAGGCTATTCAGAAAATCAGCTATAAGCGTGTGGAAACCTAGATACTTGGACACTCTTTTCAGGTATCTAAGTGTCCGGGTGTCCAGGGCCGTATTCACGAAGCACTCTTAGTCAGAGCACGCTCTTAGCGTCCTCGTAGGCTATTCAGAAACTGAGCTATAAGTGTGTGGATACCTAGATACTTGGACACTCTTTTTAGGTATCTAAGTGTCCGGGTGTCCAGGGCCGTATTCACGAAGCACTCTTAGTCAGAGCACGCTCTTAGCGTCCTCATAGGCTATTCAGAAACTGAGCTATAAGTGTGTGGATACCTAGATACTTGGACACTCTTTTTAGGTATCTAAGTGTCCGGGTGTCCAGGGCCGTATTCACGAAGCACTCTTAGTCAGAGCACGCTCTTAGCGTCCTCGTAGGCTATTCAGAAACTGAGCTATAAGTGTGTGGATACCTAGATACTCGGACACTCTTTTTAGGTATCTAAGTGTCCGGGTGTCCAGGGCGGTATTCATGAAGCACTCTTAGTCAGAGCACGCTCTTAGCGTCCTCGTAGGCTATTCTGAAACTGAGCTATAAGTGTGTGGATACCTAGATACTTGGACACTCTTTTTAGGTATCTAAGTGTCCGGGTGTCCAGGGCCGTATTCACGAAGCACCCTTAGTCAGAGCACGCTCTTAGCGTCCTCGTAGGCTATTCAGAAACTGAGCTATAAGTGTGTGGATACCTAGATACTTGGACACTCTTTTTAGGTATCTGAGTGTCCGGGTGTCCAGGGCCGTATTCACGAAGCACTCTTAGTCAGAGCACGCTCTTAGCGTCCTCGTAGGCTATTCAGAAAATCAGCTATAAGCGTGTGGATAACTAGATACTTGGACACTCTTTTCAGGTATCTAAGTGTCCGGGTGTCCAGGGCCGTATTCACGAAGCACTCTTAGTCAGAGCACGCTCTTAGCGTCCTCGTAGGCTATTCAGAAACTGAGCTATAAGTGTGTGGATACCTAGATACTTGGACACTCTTTTTAGGTATCTAAGTGTCCGGGTGTCCAGGGCCGTATTCACGAAGCACTCTTAGTCAGAGCACGCTCCTAGCGTCCTCGTAGGCTATTCAGAAACTAGCTATAAGTGTGTGGATACCTAGATAAGTGGACACTCTTTTTAGGTATCTAAGTGTCCGGGTGTCCAGGGCCGTATTCACGAAGCACCCTTAGTCAGAGCACGCTCTTAGCGTCCTCGTAGGCTATTCAGAAACTGAGCTATAAGTGTGTGGATACCTAGATACTTGGACACTCTTTTTAGGTATCTGAGTGTCCGGGTGTCCAGGGCCGTATTCACGAAGCACTCTCAGTCAGAGCACGCTCTTAGCGTCCTCGTAGGCTATTCAGAAAATCAGCTATAAGCGTGTGGATAACTAGATACTTGGACACTCTTTTTAGGTATCTAAGTGTCCGGGTGTCCAGTGCCGTATTCACGAAGCACTCTTAGTCAGAGCACGCTCCTAGCGTCCTCGTAGGCTATTCAGAAACTGAGCTATAAGTGTGTGGATACCTAGATACTTGGACACTCTTTTTAGGTATCTAAGTGTCCGGGTGTCCAGGGCCGTATTCACGAAGCACTCTTAGTCAGAGCACGCTCTTAGCGTCCACGTAGGCTATTTAGAAACTGAGCTATAAGTGTGTGGATACCTAGATACTCGGACACTCTTTTTAGGTATCTAAGTGTCCGGGTGTCCAGGGCGGTATTCATGAAGCACTCTTAGTCAGAGCACGCTCTTAGCGTCCTCGTAGGCTATTCTGAAACTGAGCTATAAGTGTGTGGATACCTAGATACTTGGACACTCTTTTTAGGTATCTAAGTGTCCGGGTGTCCAGGGCCGTATTCACGAAGCACTCTTAGTCAGAGCACGCTCTTAACGTCCTCGTAGGCTATTCAGAAACTGAGCTATAAGTGTTTTGATACCTAGATACTTGGACACTCTTTTTAGGTATGAAAGTGTCCGGGTGTCCAGGGCGG
Source organism: Lineus longissimus (assembly GCF_910592395.1). Classification (NCBI taxonomy): domain Eukaryota; kingdom Metazoa; phylum Nemertea; class Pilidiophora; order Heteronemertea; family Lineidae; genus Lineus; species Lineus longissimus. The sequence goes on from NC_088322.1 coordinate 1,731,711, forward strand.
TATTCACGAAGCACTCTTAGTTAGAGCACGCTCTTAGCGTCCTCGTAGGCTATTCTGAAACTGAGCTGTAAGTGTGTGGATACCTAGATACTTGGACACTCTTTTTAGGTATCTAAGTGTCCGGGTGTCCAGTGCCGTATTCACGAAGCACTCTTAGTCAGAGCACGCTCCTAGCGTCCTCGTAGGCTATTCAGAAACTGAGCTATAAGTGTGTGGATACCTAGATATTTGGACACTCTTTTTAGGTATCTAAGTGTCCGGATTTCCAGGGCCGTATTCACGAAGCACTCTTAGTCAGAGCACGCTCTTAGCGTCCTCGTAGGCTATTCAGAAACTGAGCTATAAGTGTGTGGATACCTAGATACCTGGACACTCTTTTTAGGTATCTAAGTGTCCGGGTGTCCAGTGCCGTATTCACGAAGCACTCTTAGTCAGAGCACGCTCCTAGCGTCCTCGTAGGCTATTCAGAAACTAGCTATAAGTGTGTGGATACCTAGATAAGTGGACACTCTTTTTAGGTATCTAAGTGTCCGGGTGTCCAGGGCCGTATTCACGAAGCACCCTTAGTCAGAGCACGCTCTTAGCGTCCTCGTAGGCTATTCAGAAACTGAGCTATAAGTGTGTGGATACCTAGATACTTGGACACTCTTTTTAGGTATCTGAGTGTCCGGGTGTCCAGGGCCGTATTCACGAAGCACTCTCAGTCAGAGCACGCTCTTAGCGTCCTCGTAGGCTATTCAGAAAATCAGCTATAAGCGTGTGGATAACTAGATACTTGGACACTCTTTTCAGGTATCTAAGTGTCCGGGTGTCCAGGGCCGTATTCACGAAGCACTCCTAGTCAGAGCACGCTCTTAGCGTCCTCGTAGGCTATTCAGAAACTGAGCTATAAGTGTGTGGATACCTAGATACTTGGACACTCTTTTTAGGTATCTAAGTGTCCGGGTGTCCAGGGCCGTATTCACGAAGCACTCTTAGTCAGAGCACGCTCTTAGCGTCCTCATAGGCTATTCAGAAACTGAGCTATAAGTGTGTGGATACCTAGATACTTGGACACTCTTTTTAGGTATCTAAGTGTCCGGGGGTCCAGGGCCGTATTCACGAAGCACTCTTTGTCAGAGCACGCTCTTAGCGTCCTCGTAGACTATTCAGAAACTGAGCTATAAGTGTGTGATACCTAGATACTTGGACACTCTTTTTAGGTATCTAAGTGTCCTGGTGTCCAGGGCCGTATTCACGAAACACTCTTAGTCAGAGCACGCACTTAGTGTCCTCGTAGGCTATTCAGAAACTGAGCTATAAGTGTGTGGATACCTAGATACTTGGACACACTTTTTAGGTATCTAAGTGTCCTGGTGTCCAGGGCCGTATTCACGAAGCACTCTTAGTCAGAGCACGCTCTTAGCGTCCTCGTAGGCTATTCAGAAAATGAGCTATAAGCGTGTGGATACCTAGATACTTGGACACTCTTTTTAGGTATCTAAGTGTCCGGGTGTCCAGGGCCGTATTCACGAAGCACTCTTAGTCAGAGCACGCTCTTAGCGTCCACTTAGGCTATTCAGAAACTGAGCTATAAGTGTGTGGATACCTAGATACTCGGACACTATTTTTAGGTATCTAAGTGTCCGGGTGTCCAGGGCGGTATTTATGAAGCACTCTTAGTCAGAGCACGCTCTTAGCGTCCTCGTAGGCTATTCTGAAACTGAGCTATAAGCGTGTGGATAACTAGATACTTGGACACTCTTTTCAGGTATCTAAGTGTCCGGGTGTCCAGGGCCGTATTCACGAAGCACTCTTAGTCAGAGCACGCTCTTAGCGTCCTCGTAGGCTATTCAGAAACTGAGCTATAAGTGTGTGGATACCTAGATACTTGGACACTCTTTTTAGGTATCTAAGTGTCCGGGTGTCCAGGGCCGTATTCACGAAGCACCCTTAGTCAGAGCACGCTCTTAGCGTCCTCGTAGGCTATTCAGAAACTGAGCTATAAGTGTGTGGATACCTAGATACTTGGACACTCTTTTTAGGTATCTGAGTGTCCGGGTGTCCAGGGCCGTATTCACGAAGCACTCTTAGTCAGAGCACGCTCTTAGCGTCCTCGTAGGCTATTCAGAAAATCAGCTATAAGCGTGTGGATAACTAGATACTTGGACACTCTTTTCAGGTATCTAAGTGTCCGGGTGTCCAGGGCCGTATTCACGAAGCACTCTTAGTCAGAGCACGCTCTTAGCGTCCTCATAGGCTATTCAGAAACTGAGCTATAAGTGTGTGGATACCTAGATACTTGGACACTCTTTTTAGGTATCTAAGTGTCCGGGTGTCCAGGGCCGTATTCACGAAGCACTCTTTGTCAGAGCACGCTCTTAGCGTCCTCGTAGGCTATTCAGAAACTGAGCTATAAGTGTGTGGATACCTAGATACTTGGACACTCTTTTTAGGTATCTAAGTGTCCTGGTGTCCAGGGCCGTATTCACGAAACACTCTTAGTCAGAGCACGCACTTAGTGTCCTCGTAGGCTATTCAGAAACTGAGCTATAAGTGTGTGGATACCTAGATACTTGGACACACTTTGTAGGTATCTAAGTGTCCTGGTGTCCAGGGCCGTATTCACGAAGCACTCTTAGTCAGAGCACGCTCTTAGCGTCCACGTAGGCTATTCAGAAACTGAGCTATAAGTGTGTGGATACCTAGATACTCGGACACTCTTTTTAGGTATCTAAGTGTCCGGGTGTCCAGGGCGGTATTCATGAAGCACTCTTAGTCAGAGCACGCTCTTAGCGTCCTCGTAGGCTATTCTGAAACTGAGCTATAAGTGTGTGGATACCTAGATACTTGGACACTCTTTTTAGGTATCTAAGTGTCCGGTTGTCCAGGGCCGTATTCACGAAGCACTCTTAGTCAGAGCACGCTCTTAGCGTCCTCGTAGGCTATTCAGAAACTGAGCTATAAGTGTTTTGATACCTAGATACTTGGACACTCTTTTTAGGTATGAAAGTGTCAGGGTGTCCAGGGCGGTATTCACGAAGCACTCTTAGTTAGAGCACGCTCTTAGCGTCCTCGTAGGCTATTCTGAAACTGAGCTATAAGTGTGTGGATACCTAGATACTTGGACACTCTTTTTAGGTATCTAAGTGTCCGGGTGTCCAGTGCCGTATTCACGAAGCACTCTTAGTCAGAGCACGCTCCTAGCGTCCTCGTAGGCTATTCAGAAACTGAGCTATAAGTGTGTGGATACCTAGATACTTGGACACTCTTTTTAGGTATCTAAGTGTCCGGATTTCCAGGGCCGTATTCACGAAGCACTCTTAGTCAGAGCACGCTCTTAGCGTCCTCGTAGGCTATTCAGAAACTGAGCTATAAGTGTGTGGATACCTAGATACCTGGACACTCTTTTTAGGTATCTAAGTGTCCGGGTGTCCAGTGCCGTATTCACGAAGCACTCTTAGTCAGAGCACGCTCCTAGCGTCCTCGTAGGCTATTCAGAAACTAGCTGTAAGTGTGTGGATACCTAAATAAGTGGACACTCTTTTTAGGTATCTAAGTGTCCGGGTGTCCAGGGCCGTATTCACGAAGCACCCTTAGTCAGAGCACGCTCTTAGCGTCCTCGTAGGCTATTCAGAAACTGAGCTATAAGTGTGTGGATACCTAGATACTTGGACACACTTTTTAGGTATCTGAGTGTCCGGGTGTCCAGGGCCGTATTCACGAAGCACTCTCAGTCAGAGCACGCTCTTAGCGTCCTCGTAGGCTATTCAGAAAATCAGCTATAAGCGTGTGGATAACTAGATACTTGGACACTCTTTTCAGGTATCTAAGTGTCCGGGTGTCCAGGGCCGTATTCACGAAGCACTCCTAGTCAGAGCACGCTCTTAGCGTCCTCGCAGGCTATTCAGAAACTGAGCTATAAGTGTGTGGATACCTAGATACTTGGACACTCTTTTTAGGTATCTAAGTGTCCGGGTGTCCAGGGCCGTATTCACGAAGCACTCTTAGTCAGAGCACGCTCTTAGCGTCCTCATAGGCTATTCAGAAACTGAGCTATAAGTGTGTGGATACCTAGATACTTGGACACTCTTTTTAGGTATCTAAGTGTCCGGGGGTCCAGGGCCGTATTCACGAAGCACTCTTTGTCAGAGCACGCTCTTAGCGTCCTCGTAGGCTATTCAGAAACTGAGCTATAAGTGTGTGGATACCTAGATACTTGGACACTCTTTTTAGGTATCTAAGTGTCCTGGTGTCCAGGGCCGTATTCACGAAACACTCTTAGTCAGAGCACGCACTTAGTGTCCTCGTAGGCTATTCAGAAACTGAGCTATAAGTGTGTGGATACCTAGATACTTGGACACACTTTTTAGGTATCTAAGTGTCCTGGTGTCCAGGGCCGTATTCACGAAGCACTCTTAGTCAGAGCACGCTCTTAGCGTCCTCGTAGGCTATTCAGAAAATGACCTATAAGCGTGTGGATACCTAGATACTTGGACACTCTTTTTAGGTATCTAAGTGTCCGGGTGTCCAGGGCCGTATTCACGAAGCACTCTTAGTCAGAGCACGCTCTTAGCGTCCACGTAGGCTATTCAGAAACTGAGCTATAAGTGTGTGGATACCTAGATACTCGGACACTCTTTTTAGGTATCTAAGTGTCCGGGTGTCCAGGGCAGTATTTATGAAGCACTCTTAGTCAGAGCACGCTCTTAGCGTCCTCGTAGGCTATTCTGAAACTGAGCTATAAGTGTGTGGATACCTAGATACTTGGACACTCTTTTTAGGTATCTAAGTGTCCGGGTGTCCAGGGCCGTATTCACGAAGCACTCTTAGTCAGAGCACGCTCTTAGCGTCCTCGTAGGCTATTCAGAAACTGAGCTATAAGTGTGTGGATACCTAGATACTTGGACACTCTTTTTAGGTATCTAAGTGTCCGGGTGTCCAGGGCCGTATTCACGAAGCACTCTTAGTCAGAGCACGCTCTTAGCGTCCTCGTAGGCTATTCAGAAACTGAGCTATAAGTGTGTGGATACCTAGATACTTGGACACTCTTTTTAGGTATCTAAGTGTCCGGGTGTGCAGGGCCGTATTCACGAAGCACTCTTCGTCAGAGCACGCTCTTAGCGTCCTCGTAGGCTATTCAGAAACTGAGCTATAAGTGTGTAGATACCTAGATACTTGGACACTCTTTTTAGGTATCTAAGTGTCCGGGTGTCCAGGGCCGTATTCACGAAGCACTCTTAGTCAGAGCACGCTCTTAGCGTCGTCCTAGGCTATTCAGAAACTGAGCTATAAGTATGTGGATACCTAGATACTTGGACACACTTTTTAGGTATCTAAGTGTCCGGGTGTCCAGGGCGGTATTCACGAAGCACTCTTAGTTAGAGCACGCTCTTAGCGTCCTCGTAGGCTATTCTGAAACTGAGCTATAAGTGTGTGGATACCTAGATACTTGGACACTCTTTTTAGGTATCTAAGTGTCCGGGTGTCCAGTGCCGTATTCACGAAGCACTCTTAGTCAGAGCACGCTCCTAGCGTCCTCGTAGGCTATTCAGAAACTGAGCTATAAGTGTGTGGATACCTAGATACTTGGACACTCTTTTTAGGTATCTAAGTGTCCGGATTTCCAGGGCCGTATTCACGAAGCACTCTTAGTCAGAGCACGCTCTTAGCGTCCTCGTAGGCTATTCAGAAACTGAGCTATAAGTGTGTGGATACCTAGATACCTGGACACTCTTTTTAGGTATCTAAGTGTCCGGGTGTCCAGGGCCGTATTCACGAAGCACTCTTAGTCAGAGGACGCTCTTAGCGTCCTCGTAGGCTTTTCAGCAACTGAGCTATAAGTGTGTGGATACCTAGATACTCGGACACTATTTTTAGGTATCTAAGTGTCCGGGTGTCCAGGGCGGTATTCACGAAGCACTCTTAGTCCGAGCACGCTCTTAGCGTCCTCGTAGGCTATTCAGAAAATGAGCTATAAGTGTGTGGATACCTAGATACTTGGACACTCTTTTTAGGTATCTAAGTGTCCGGGTGCGCTGGGCCGTATTCACGAAGCACTCTTAGTCAGAGCACGCTCTTAGCGTCCTCGTAGGCTATTCAGAAACTGAGCTATAAGTGTGTGGATACCTAGATACTTGGACACTCTTTTTAGGTATCTAAGTGTCCGGGTGTCCAGGGCCGTATTCACGAAGCACTCTTAGTCAGAGCACGCTCTTAGCGTCCTCGTAGGCTATTCAGAAACTGAGCTATAAGTGTGTGGATACCTAGATACTTGGACACTCTTTTTAGGTATCTGAGTGTCCGGGTGTCCAGGGCCGTATTCACGAAGCACTCTTAGTCAGAGCACGCTCTTAGCGTCCTCGTAGGCTATTCAGAAAATCAGCTATAAGCGTGTGGAAACCTAGATACTTGGACACTCTTTTCAGGTATCTAAGTCTCGGGTGTCCAGGGCCGTATTCACGAAGCACTCTTAGTCAGAGCACGCTCTTAGCGTCCTCGTAGGCTATTCAGAAACTGAGCTATAAGTGTGTGGATACCTAGATACTTGGACACTCTTTTTAGGTATCTAAGTGTCCGGGTGTCCAGGGCCGTATTCACGAAGCACTCTTAGTCAGAGCACGCTCTTAGCGTCCTCATAGGCTATTCAGAAACTGAGCTATAAGTGTGTGGATACCTAGATACTTGGACACTCTTTTTAGGTATCTAAGTGTCCGGGTGTCCAGGGCCGTATTCACGAAGCACTCTTAGTCAGAGCACGCTCTTAGCGTCCTCGTAGGCTATTCAGAAACTGAGCTATAAGTGTGTGGATACCTAGATACTCGGACACTCTTTTTAGGTATCTAAGTGTCCGGGTGTCCAGGGCGGTATTCATGAAGCACTCTTAGTCAGAGCACGCTCTTAGCGTCCTCGTAGGGTATTCTGAAACTGAGCTATAAGTGTGTGGATACCTAGATACTTGGACACTCTTTTTAGGTATCTAAGTGTCCGGGTGTCCAGGGCCGTATTCACGAAGCACTCTTAGTCAGAGCACGCTCTTAGCGTCCTCGTAGGCTATTCAGAAACTGAGCTATAAGTGTGTGGATACCTAGATACTTGGACACTCGTTTTAGGTATCTAAGTGTCCGGGTGTGCAGGGCCGTATTCACGAAGCACTCTTAGTCAGAGCACGCTCTTAGCGTCCTCGTAGGCTATTCAGAAACTGAGCTATAAGTGTGTAGATACCTAGATACTTGGACACTCTTTTTAGGTATCTAAGTGTCCGGGTGTCCAGGGCCGTATTCACGAAGCACTCTTAGTCAGAGCACGCTCTTAGCGTCGTCCTAGGCTATTCAGAAACTGAGCTATAAGTATGTGGATACCTAGAAACTTGGACACACTTTTTAGGTATCTAAGTGTCCGGGTGTCCAGGGCGGTATTCACGAAGCACTCTTAGTCAGAGCACGCTCTTAGCGTCCTCGTAGGCTATTCTGAAACTGAGCTATAAGTGTGTGGATACCTAGATAAGTGGACACTCTTTTTAGGTATCTAAGTGTCCGGGTGTCCAGGGCCGTATTCACGAAGCACCCTTAGTCAGAGCACGCTCTTAGCGTCCTCGTAGGCTATTCAGAAACTGAGCTATAAGTGTGTGGATACCTAGATACTTGGACACTCTTTTTAGGTATCTGAGTGTCCGGGTGTCCAGGGCCGTATTCACGAAGCACTCTTAGTCAGAGCACGCTCTTAGTGTCCTCGTAGGCTATTCAGAAAATCAGCTATAAGCGTGTGGATAACTAGATACTTGGACACTCTTTTCAGGTATCTAAGTGTCCGGGTGTCCAGGGCCGTATTCACGAAGCACTCTTAGTCAGAGCACGCTCTTAGCGTCCTCGTAGGCTATTCAGAAACTGAGCTATAAGTGTGTGGATACCTAGATACTTGGACACTCTTTTTAGGTATCTAAGTGTCCGGGTGTCCAGGGCCGTATTCACGAAGCACTCTTTGTCAGAGCACGCTCTTAGCGTCCTCGTAGGCTATTCAGAAACTGAGCTATAAGTGTGTGGATACCTAGATACTTGGACACTCTTTTTAGGTATCTAAGTGTCCTGGTGTCCAGGGCCGTATTCACGAAACACTCTTAGTCAGAGCACGCACTTAGTGTCCTCGTAGGCTATTCAGAAACTGAGCTATAAGTGTGTGGATACCTAGATACTTGGACACACTTTTTAGGTATCTAAGTGTCCTGGTGTCCAGGGCCGTATTCACGAAGCACTCTTAGTCAGAGCACGCTCTTAGCGTCCTCGTAGGCTATTCTGAAACTGAGCTATAAGTGTGTGGATACCTAGATACTTGGACACTCTTTTTAGGTATCTAAGTGTCCGGGTGTCCAGGGCCGTATTGACGAAGCACTCTTAGTCAGAGCACGCTCTTAGCGTCCTCGTAGGCTATTCAGAAACTGAGCTATAAGTGTGTGGATACCTAGATACTTGGACACTCTTTTTAGGTATCTAAGTGTCCGGGTGTCCAGTGCCGTATTCACGAAGCACTCTTCGTCAGAGCACGCTCTTAGCGTCCTCGTAGGCTATTCAGAAACTGAGCTATAAGTGTGTAGATACCTAGATACTTGGACACTCTTTTTAGGTATCTAAGTGTCCGGGTGTCCAGGGCCGTATTCACGAAGCACTCTTAGTCAGAGCACGCTCTTAGCGTCGTCCTAGGCTATTCAGAAACTGAGCTATAAGTATGTGGATACCTAGATACTTGGACACACTTTTTAGGTATCTAAGTGTCCGGGTGTCCAGGGCGGTATTCACGAAGCACTCTTAGTTAGAGCACGCTCTTAGCGTCCTCGTAGGCTATTCTGAAACTGAGCTATAAGTGTGTGGATACCTAGATACTTGGACACTCTTTTTAGGTATCTAAGTGTCCGGGTGTCCAGTGCCGTATTCACGAAGCACTCTTAGTCAGAGCACGCTCCTAGCGTCCTCGTAGGCTATTCAGAAACTGAGCTATAAGTGTGTGGATACCTAGATACTTGGACACTCTTTTTAGGTATCTAAGTGTCCGGATGTCCAGGGCCGTATTCACGAAGCACTCTTAGTCAGAGCACGCTCTTAGCGTCCTCGTAGGCTATTCAGAAACTGAGCTATAAGTGTGTGGATACCTAGATACCTGGACACTCTTTTTAGGTATCTAAGTGTCCGGGTGTCCAGGGCCGTATTCACGAAGCACTCTTAGTCAGAGGACGCTCTTAGCGTCCTCGTAGGCTTTTCAGCAACTGAGCTATAAGTGTGTGGATACCTAGATACTCGGACACTATTTTTAGGTATCTAAGTGTCCGGGTGTCCAGGGCGGTATTCACGAAGCACTCTTAGTCCGAGCACGCTCTTAGCGTCCTCGTAGGCTATTCAGAAAATGAGCTATAAGTGTGTGGATACCTAGATACTTGGACACTCTTTTTAGGTATCTAAGTGTCCGGGTGCGCTGGGCCGTATTCACGAAGCACTCTTAGTCAGAGCACGCTCTTAGCGTCCTCGTAGGCTATTCAGAAACTGAGCTATAAGTGTGTGGATACCTAGATACTTGGACACTCTTTTTAGGTATCTAAGTGTCCGGGTGTCCAGGGCCGTATTCACGAAGCACTCTTAGTCAGAGCACGCTCTTAGCGTCCTCGTAGGCTATTCAGAAACTGAGCTATAAGTGTGTGGATACCTAGATACTTGGACACTCTTTTTAGGTATCTGAGTGTCCGGGTGTCCAGGGCCGTATTCACGAAGCACTCTTAGTCAGAGCACGCTCTTAGCGTCCTCGTAGGCTATTCAGAAAATCAGCTATAAGCGTGTGGAAACCTAGATACTTGGACACTCTTTTCAGGTATCTAAGTCTCGGGTGTCCAGGGCCGTATTCACGAAGCACTCTTAGTCAGAGCACGCTCTTAGCGTCCTCGTAGGCTATTCAGAAACTGAGCTATAAGTGTGTGGATACCTAGATACTTGGACACTCTTTTTAGGTATCTAAGTGTCCGGGTGTCCAGGGCCGTATTCACGAAGCACTCTTAGTCAGAGCACGCTCTTAGCGTCCTCATAGGCTATTCAGAAACTGAGCTATAAGTGTGTGGATACCTAGATACTTGGACACTCTTTTTAGGTATCTAAGTGTCCGGGTGTCCAGGGCCGTATTCACGAAGCACTCTTAGTCAGAGCACGCTCTTAGCGTCCTCGTAGGCTATTCAGAAACTGAGCTATAAGTGTGTGGATACCTAGATACTCGGACACTCTTTTTAGGTATCTAAGTGTCCGGGTGTCCAGGGCGGTATTCATGAAGCACTCTTAGTCAGAGCACGCTCTTAGCGTCCTCGTAGGGTATTCTGAAACTGAGCTATAAGTGTGTGGATACCTAGATACTTGGACACTCTTTTTAGGTATCTAAGTGTCCGGGTGTCCAGGGCCGTATTCACGAAGCACTCTTAGTCAGAGCACGCTCTTAGCGTCCTCGTAGGCTATTCAGAAACTGAGCTATAAGTGTGTGGATACCTAGATACTTGGACACTCGTTTTAGGTATCTAAGTGTCCGGGTGTGCAGGGCCGTATTCACGAAGCACTCTTAGTCAGAGCACGCTCTTAGCGTCCTCGTAGGCTATTCAGAAACTGAGCTATAAGTGTGTAGATACCTAGATACTTGGACACTCTTTTTAGGTATCTAAGTGTCCGGGTGTCCAGGGCCGTATTCACGAAGCACTCTTAGTCAGAGCACGCTCTTAGCGTCGTCCTAGGCTATTCAGAAACTGAGCTATAAGTATGTGGATACCTAGAAACTTGGACACACTTTTTAGGTATCTAAGTGTCCGGGTGTCCAGGGCGGTATTCACGAAGCACTCTTAGTCAGAGCACGCTCTTAGCGTCCTCGTAGGCTATTCTGAAACTGAGCTATAAGTGTGTGGATACCTAGATAAGTGGACACTCTTTTTAGGTATCTAAGTGTCCGGGTGTCCAGGGCCGTATTCACGAAGCACCCTTAGTCAGAGCACGCTCTTAGCGTCCTCGTAGGCTATTCAGAAACTGAGCTATAAGTGTGTGGATACCTAGATACTTGGACACTCTTTTTAGGTATCTGAGTGTCCGGGTGTCCAGGGCCGTATTCACGAAGCACTCTTAGTCAGAGCACGCTCTTAGTGTCCTCGTAGGCTATTCAGAAAATCAGCTATAAGCGTGTGGATAACTAGATACTTGGACACTCTTTTCAGGTATCTAAGTGTCCGGGTGTCCAGGGCCGTATTCACGAAGCACTCTTAGTCAGAGCACGCTCTTAGCGTCCTCGTAGGCTATTCAGAAACTGAGCTATAAGTGTGTGGATACCTAGATACTTGGACACTCTTTTTAGGTATCTAAGTGTCCGGGTGTCCAGGGCCGTATTCACGAAGCACTCTTTGTCAGAGCACGCTCTTAGCGTCCTCGTAGGCTATTCAGAAACTGAGCTATAAGTGTGTGGATACCTAGATACTTGGACACTCTTTTTAGGTATCTAAGTGTCCTGGTGTCCAGGGCCGTATTCACGAAACACTCTTAGTCAGAGCACGCACTTAGTGTCCTCGTAGGCTATTCAGAAACTGAGCTATAAGTGTGTGGATACCTAGATACTTGGACACACTTTTTAGGTATCTAAGTGTCCTGGTGTCCAGGGCCGTATTCACGAAGCACTCTTAGTCAGAGCACGCTCTTAGCGTCCTCGTAGGCTATTCTGAAACTGAGCTATAAGTGTGTGGATACCTAGATACTTGGACACTCTTTTTAGGTATCTAAGTGTCCGGGTGTCCAGGGCCGTATTCACGAAGCACTCTTAGTCAGAGCACGCTCTTAGCGTCCTCGTAGGCTATTCAGAAACTGAGCTATAAGTGTGTGGATACCTAGATACTTGGACACTCTTTTTAGGTATCTAAGTGTCCGGGTGTCCAGTGCCGTATTCACGAAGCACTCTTCGTCAGAGCACGCTCTTAGCGTCCTCGTAGGCTATTCAGAAACTGAGCTATAAGTGTGTAGATACCTAGATACTTGGACACTCTTTTTAGGTATCTAAGTGTCCGGGTGTCCAGGGCCGTATTCACGAAGCACTCTTAGTCAGAGCACGCTCTTAGCGTCGTCCTAGGCTATTCAGAAACTGAGCTATAAGTATGTGGATACCTAGATACTTGGACACACTTTTTAGGTATCTAAGTGTCCGGGTGTCCAGGGCGGTATTCACGAAGCACTCTTAGTTAGAGCACGCTCTTAGCGTCCTCGTAGGCTATTCTGAAACTGAGCTATAAGTGTGTGGATACCTAGATACTTGGACACTCTTTTTAGGTATCTAAGTGTCCGGGTGTCCAGTGCCGTATTCACGAAGCACTCTTAGTCAGAGCACGCTCTTAGCGTCCTCGTAGGCTATTCAGAAACTGAGCTATAAGTGTGTGGATACCTAGATACTTGGACACTCTTTTTAGGTATCTAAGTGTCCGGATTTCCAGGGCCGTATTCACGAAGCACTCTTAGTCAGAGCACGCTCTTAGCGTCCTCGTAGGCTATTCAGAAACTGAGCTATAAGTGTGTGGATACCTAGATACCTGGACACTCTTTTTAGGTATCTAAGTGTCCGGGTGTCCAGGGCCGTATTCACGAAGCACTCTTAGTCAGAGGACGCTCTTAGCGTCCTCGTAGGCTATTCAGCAACTGAGCTATAAGTGTGTGGATACCTAGATACTCGGACACTATTTTTAGGTATCTAAGTGTCCGGGTGTCCAGGGCGGTATTCACGAAGCACTCTTAGTCCGAGCACGCTCTTAGCGTCCTCGTAGGCTATTCAGAAAATGAGCTATAAGTGTGTGGATACCTAGATACTTGGACACTCTTTTTAGGTATCTAAGTGTCCGGGTGCGCTGGGCCGTATTCACGAAGCACTCTTAGTCAGAGCACGCTCTTAGCGTCCTCGTAGGCTATTCAGAAACTGAGCTATAAGTGTGTGGATACCTAGATACTTGGACACTCTTTTTAGGTATCTAAGTGTCCGGGTGTCCAGGGCCGTATTCACGAAGCACTCTTAGTCAGAGCACGCTCTTAGCGTCCTCGTAGGCTATTCAGAAACTTAGCTATAAGTGTGTGGATACCTAGATACTTGGACACTCTTTTTAGGTATCTAAGTGTCCGGGTGTCCAGGGCCGTATTCACGAAGCACTCTTAGTCAGAGCACGCTCTTAGCGTCCTCGTAGGCTATTCAGAAACTGAGCTATAAGTGTGTGGATACCTAGATACTTGGACACTCTTTTTAGGTATCTAAGTGTCCGGGTGTCCAGGGCCGTATTCACGAAGCACTCTTTGTCAGAGCACGCTCTTAGCGTCCTCGTAGGCTATTCAGAAACTGAGCTATAAGTGTGTGGATACCTAGATACTTGGACACTCTTTTTAGGTATCTAAGTGTCCTGGTGTCCAGGGCCGTATTCACGAAACACTCTTAGTCAGAGCACGCACTTAGTGTCCTCGTAGGCTATTCAGAAACTGAGCTATAAGTGTGTGGATACCTAGATACTTGGACACACTTTTTAGGTATCTAAGTGTCCTGGTGTCCAGGGCCGTATTCACGAAGCACTCTTAGTCAGAGCACGCTCTTAGCGTCCTCGTAGGCTATTCAGAAAATGAGCTATAAGCGTGTGGATACCTAGATACTTGGACACTCTTTTCAGGTATCTAAGTGTCCGGGTGTCCAGGGCCGTATTCACGAAGCACTCTTAGTCAGAGCACGCTCTTAGCGTCCTCGTAGGCTATTCAGAAACTGAGCTATAAGTGTGTGGATACCTAGATACTCGGACACTCTTTTTAGGTATCTAAGTGTCCGGGTGTCCAAGGCGGTATTCATGAAGCACTCTTAGTCAGAGCACGCTCTTAGCGTCCTCGTAGGCTATTCAGAAACTGAGCTATAAGTGTGTGGATACCTAGATACTTGGACACTCTTTTTAGGTATCTAAGTGTCCGGGTGTGCAGGGCCGTATTCACGAAGCACTCTTCGTCAGAGCACGCTCTTAGCGTCCTCGTAGGCTATTCAGAAACTGAGCTATAAGTGTGTAGATACCTAAGAAAGTGTATATTGCGGTGGTAGGAACGTAGGTAATTCTAAGCTATTTTGACCAAAAGCCCTTACAGGTCTTTTGCCCCAAATTAGCCTACAACCCCAAAGAACCAATCCACCGCAATATACACTTTCTATCATTCATGAGATTCCCAGTGAAGCGTTGCAATGAAATGGTCAGTGAAATGGTGAGGGAATACTAGAGTTCAATGGGTTATTCCATTAAAATAAATGGCCTTTTTACTGTCTTCATTATCCAAAATTCAAGGAAAAAATTCAAGTAAATTAAATGTATTATCCAATAGCAAATCAACATAAAAGTAAATTCACCTATGACTTCTTTAATTTAGAAGTAACTGTTAATACTAATAACTTCTTCAGACTACAAGAAACTAAGATAACACCTGGGTTTTTGAGCCTGAAAAATAAGAAAGACTGTCTGCGACTGGAAAAGAATCCATTATCGTTTTACCAGAACCAATTTAACATGGCTGTTTGGTTTGCTACAACAGGTTGTGGTATTTCAATAGACGATCACTTGAATCACAGTGACCCATTGTTAAGGTCAATTTACAGGTTTCATGTTTACTATCAAATATTGAAGATCATGAAGAATCTAGAGATACCAATTCCAGGTGAAAGTGATTTTAATGAGACAAACAATAACATTAACCGTAGGAAACTAGGAGGGTTATTGAGTGAATTTGGTTTAAAAGACGAGTACGATTTCTCGGTGTTTGAAAATAACGGTGGTTGGAGGTCATGGAGTGTACCGGATTACAACCCGAACATAACTGATCCCGGATATTACATCAATGATTCTAAAATCAATTTCTTCCTCATGCAAGTTCATGAAAATAGAATGCCACCGATGTTCAGTAAAGACTGGGATGCTGGAATGGCTAATTTCAAATATCCAGATATTTTCATCAAGGATCATGTCAGGAGACACAAGAATGTATTTGATGTAATTACACAAAATGAATGTCAAACCTATCAACAATTCATGATATTTAAATCAAATGGTTTCTCTAATCCTGGAATAGAGAGGTTAAATGATACAATAAGAACATATGTTTACTGTATTCTGGGTGCTCAGGCATTGACCAGAACACCAATAATTGGAGTACCGGGTACAGAATGGGATGCACAGAAGGAATTTAACAAACTATTAAAGGACTCGATTAATCAACATCCTGATATTCCCACTTCAATTCAAAGATACCAAAAAGCAGTGAGTGACACTCATACAAGACTAGATTATGTAATAGCACCAGGATTGTATGTCATAGGATCAAATATGGTACTCGTTATTGGTAAGCTGGATAACTACAATAATAACATTTTAATAGCACCAAAAAATGCTAAACCCGGTAAGAATGACATTAACCACAAAAAGACCTTACCACCACCACTGATGGAAGGAAATAGTTCTAAGAAAATAAGAGTTAAGAGTAGCGTTGGTACTGTCAAGACGGACTTCGTCCTGAGAGCAAAGCTCGAGACCAGTCATAAACCAAAGAGTAATGTTGATACACCAAAAACAACTGAAACCTCAAAGAATACTCCTACTACTACTAAACTTGACACCAAAGTTGAGAAGGTGGATGATACTCATGAAACAATTAAATTCATGCTTTACTCAGTTGTTAGTACATTGATTGTTTTTATTGTTAGATAAATAAGTAATTATGGCTGAAGGAGGTGAAAATTATGAAATGAGTGATTACGATCCACAATCATCATCATCATCATCATTATCACCTGATGAAATTCTTGAACAAATTCAAGAAATGAGAAAGGATGATTTAATTAATCAATATATTCACGCAAGATACAACACAGGTGAAATCAATAGAACTTTTCAAGATGACGGCACAACATACAACACAGGAGGTGAATATATCCAAATGGATGAGATAGATCCTAATACAGGTGAAATCAATAGAACTTTTCAAGATGACGGCACAACATACAACACAGGAGGTGAAAATCTTACTACTGAAACTTCATTCAGTACACCAGAAAGAGTAAGAGGTATTGTCCCTGAATTGATGGAAAAGGAGTTAAGTTACGATACAATAGAGGATAAACTTGATACAGCATTGGGAGGATTAAACTTGAATTATGACAAGAAAAAATTGAGTAATCTTTCACCACACATTAGTTACAATGGAAACAAACTTTATTACTTTCCGACAAATTCTGAACTTGATTTGATAAAAGATAAACTAGGAAACAAAAATTTATTTGAATATCCTGATAAAAATGGAGAAAAGATAAAGTTAATTCCTTTAACTAAGGATAATGGAAGCTTCTATGCTGAAGGCACATTAAAGACTAAGTTTGGTACCAGATTTGTTGACATGATTAGAGGTATGATTGCACCTGACCCACCAGTAAGGGAACCTACATTAGTAACCCCTGAAACAAAGGCAGTAATTAATGAGGTAAACAGTTCAAACAAACCTATAGTTAAACTGATAGATTCTAATGATGATGAACTTAAAACACTGGGTTTTACTGAATATGCCTTGAGAGAACTTAGAGGGTTAAAACAGGCTGGTGATGATCTAGCTACAGTAAAGAGGGATAAGGACATGCAAATACAAGAACTAGAAAAAAAAATTCATGATTTAACAAGAGACTATTTAGAGTCTGTAGAAGAAGGTTCTGAAGATAAAGGAGAGTTGAAAAAGCAAATAGATGAACTAAATGACAAATTGTATGAGGAACAGTCAAAGGTATGGAGGTTAGACAATGACAGGGAGTCACAAACTAGAAGAATTAAACGTTTAATTGTTGATGTTCTAAAGAAACCAGATTCAACTATTCCTCTGAAGGACAGAATAAAGTTACTTTTTAAGACATATGGTGTAACCATTAGCGCCATAATAACAGCTGTTGTAATGACATTTACAACTCTAGGTCTTAGTATCAGTAGTGCTTTAAGTGGTGCCACTAAATCTGTAAAACCAACTCCAGGACCAGGACCATCTCCAGGACCAGACCCAACTCCAGGACCTACACCAGAACCAGGACCAAAACCATCAATACCAGATAAAGTAAAAGAAGGTCTCAAGAAGTTTGCTGAATGGCTAAAAGAACTAGCCAAGAAATCAGCTGCGGCTTTACCGGGAATCATCGGTTCTATCGTATCATTTCTCCTGAAAACAATTGGTGCAGTTGTTGGCTTTCTAGCTGAACATCTGATCATAGCAGTTATTGCTATTGTGAGCTCCATAATCTATGGTTTAATTGGGGGTGTTAAAGCCTTAAAATCACGTAAAACAGTAAAATCACGAAAAAAGGTCTTAGGTGACCTTCTATCAAAACAATGTTTAAAAAAATAATTATTATGTAAATATGAATAAATACATCTCATTAAAAGACTATTATTCTAGTGAGTGGAACAATGAGAATCTTAAAGGATACATTCGTCCTAGGGTTATGGATCGAGCAGAGCTCTCAGGACGAAGTCTTACTGAGACAGGCAAAGTAGTCCTGCCAAGAATGAAAGAATATGACGTCAGTACCAACACTAATGCTCAATTCTGCCGTAATTGTAAAAGGTGGACACTTTTTGAGTATCAAAAAAACTTGAATTCAGCAAGGTACGCAGCTAAAACTGTGAAGTATCAATTCTGCACCAATTGCAATTCGACTACTTACGACGATGATTTTAAAACTCTTGAGATCAATATTGACAACAAGACACGTTACTTTGACAGTATTCTAAGGAAACTTGGATGGAGTCGGCTGTCCGAATCGGCAGTTAAGTATTTAAAGGACTTTGTGGAAGGGTATTTACAGTGCTACTTTTCAAGTCACAGAAAATGTCTTAGTAAGCAGAGATATGAAAGTACTCTTCAGTCAGCCCTAAAAATGGGTATTAACACTCTCCCCTCTAAGTTATGTAACCAAGGGTTACATGGTGAAGCCATGCTTTTTAAATTTCACTGTGGGGAATATGATTGGTTTCTTGCCATTGAATTTATTAACAGGGCAATTGGTAAACCGCAATTAACCGATGAGAATATCACTGACCTTAGACTAGTGTACTATGCTTTCCTTAGATTTCTGCATTACTGTGGTGTGAAGGTCACCATTAACTACAAGGTATTTTTACACCAAGCCTTTAAAACGCTGAAAATTGATTATGTAATATTTACACCTTTTTTAACCAACAAGGAGCAAGTAAATGATTTGGAGAGAATATGGTATGATTTCACTCAAAGTATTTTCTTCCAGAATTACAAGGTTGAGAAGGAATATGACCAGGATATTGACAAGCAGTTTGACGTTTTACTGAGTGCCAGTGCAGGTAGAGACAATAACTGCATCAGTAGTATTAAGTTTACACCACCCGGACTTCGTCCTGAGAGCATAGCTCGAGCCGGACTTCGTCCTGAGAGCATAGCTCGAGCCGGACTTCGTCCTGAGAGCATAGCTGGAGCTAGTGTTAAGATGCAATAAAGTTGTGAAAACAGCATTTTGCACTTAACAGTCATTTTTCCATAATTTTAAATGAATAATCAGCAAATGAATAGTCAGACATCTGCAGTGATTGAACAACAGATGAAACAGATTGGTGTTATGAGTCCTGAGAGCTTAGCTCGAGTTGGGGCTTCTAACCAACAGAACACTGGTAGTTACCAACAAAACAGAACTAACTTTCAACAGAACTGCTCTACAAATCAACAAGTTTCAAACAAGCAGTTCAAATTTAGTTAATCCTAGTCAAGGAATAGTTAATCCCAGTCAAGGAATAGTCAATTCTAGTTGCCAACTAGGATCAACCAGCAATCAACAAAATTTGAACTATTTGACTGATAGTGGCCTTAAAGCCAAACAAGACTTAGAGATTCTAGTTGCAACTGGTAAAAGCAAGGATTTCCTTAATAAACAAATAACTTTTAATGACTTAGATAATATGACTGAAAAAGAAATCTTAAAACATCATAGAATGTATGAAACAAAGATGGCTGCCAGACTTAATGATTCTTTGGGTAAGACAGTAATTAAAGCTTACACTAAATTATCAAGGTGGTTATTACCAATAGATGATGAAGATAATCTTTATCATGATCTTAGAAATGATTATTTGATAACTAACGAGTTGGATAAATGGCTTGGATGGTTGAGTTTGAGAATGGGACCATTAACTGCACTTGCTTCAACAACACTTATTACTTTAGGTCATTGTCATGAGGAATCATCTATGAATACATCGAGTATGACTGCATCAAATATGAATACACCAAATATGACTGTCTCTGAATTTGATAAAACCATACATGAAAGTACAGATATCACAGGTAGTGATGATAAAGAAGACTAAATTAACCTGGTTATGAGAACATAGTTCGAATTAATTTGAGCAAGATAAATGGAACTTGAAACTGTAACTGATACTACTCGAGATATGCTCTCAGGACAAAGTCCGACTAGGACTACGTCCAGAGAACAAAGTTCGACTAAAGTTTCAGTGTCTAAGAAACCTCGATCAGAGAAACAATTAGCATGGTCTAGAGAACTGGGTAGAAGATCTAAGGAATTTAAGAGGATAAAAAAGGATAAGACGACATTTAAAGTACAGGACTCCTCACCAAAAAACAGAGTTGTGGAAAAGGAGGAAGAAGAAGTAGAGGAAGAAGAACCACAATCTCAAAATACTGATGTATCACTGCGTGAATCTAGTAGTAATACTTATTTCTATGTACTAGGTTTAGGTGCCGTTATTTTAGCAGCATTCATTGTGTTTAAGAAACTTCCTAAAAAAGTAAGTAAAGAGCAGCGATCAGGCTTGAATCGAGCTCTGCTCTCAGGACAAAGTCCTAATCGAACTTTGTTCTCTGGACAAAGTCCGAATGAAGCAGTCATGAAGGGATCAATTAACCCTCTTGTTAAACCTGTAGTTAAAGAGAAGAAATGTACTATTCCTTTAATGGAATGATCTCATCAGGTGGTCGAGCAGAGCTCTCAGGACGAAGTCCGTCTAGGACAAAGGCCAGAGAGCAAAGCTCGATTCTTAACTCTAAAGAAACCTCTGTTCCTCTGAAATTAACTAGCTTACCATTCTTATCAGTGATTTCGAATTTTATGTGATTAGTACACTTATTTATCGTTTTCTTACAATTCGGTTCGTATCGCTGCATTTTTATTTGGTCACCATCTTCTACAGGTATGATGCAGAAAATGTTAGATGGTTTATTGTTGTAGAGGGTCTTAGCTTTGTCAACCAAATTAGCTTGCAGGAATAGATATTTCCTGTAAAAGTTGAGTGGTCTTGTGGAGTAGTATTTTCCTTTCTTGGTGAATTTAGTTTGCTTAAAGCCAAACCACTCATTCACCACTGTGAGCTGTTTTTCTATCACCTCTCTTATGGTTTTGCTTATTTGAAAACCTTCTGTGTTTCTCTCAATCTTGATTTTTTCATTTTTATCTAACTTGTCTACTTTCAGAGGGTACTCTTTATCCTCTGTAAGTTCAAGGGTTATGTAATTATTGTTATCACAGTAAATTTTCACATGGCTTATTCCAATTTCTTTTATGTATTTTTGCCATACCTCACAAAACTCACTTAAACTAAAATGTCGAGAGTATGGAAATGTGTATTGAGTAATGGTGTCTTTAGTTGTGGTAGAATCATTTTCCAAATGCCGTTCGCAAATTTTCATGACTTCCTTTTCAAGTGTATCTGTTTCAAGTCCAGGAGCAAATAATGTCCTACACCATAATTGTTTATCTAAGGGCTCATGTGTTGTAATTCTGGTTATTTCGACTAGAAATGAGAAAATCCTGACTCCCTCTGGTAGAAAATCACCTGTCCACCATGAATTGTAAAAGGTTATCGATTTCAAAGTAATGGATTTTATGTCTAATTGGTCTGTTAAGTAGTACTCAAATTTGGCTTCATTACATTCTTGTTCATTGATTATGAAGTCCATTTCTATTTAATTCAAGAGATTTATTGAATTTAATAAATTTTAATCTAATAAATAGAATGACTGATAAGAATCAGAAAATACTTTGCACTACATGTGACAAGTACATATCCTACAATAATATGGCTATTCACAGGAGAACCAAAGGTCACTTAAGTAAATTAAATCCGGATTATGTCCCTATTGCTCAACCCCGAGCCCCATCACTGATCCCTAAAACTATGGATAAGAAACTTGCATTTGAGGAAAATGAGCTAGATGGCATAAAGAAAGTGAGTGGAATAGAAATAGTAAAACAATTTGGCAAGCCTGTAGTCACCATTAGTTTGAAGATTGACAGAGAAGCTAAACAAGTGTATGAATACAGAGATAAATTAGAGGAGGTATTATTTCAACTCAATGATTACCATCACAAAATTAGCATATCAGTATTTGCTCAGTTTGATCGACCTTTGGTCGAAGAGCAGAGCATTGATCGTCAGGGTGAAAGTGTAACCCGGACAAAGTCCCGAGAACAGAGTTCGACACACCCCATAGAGTCCCCAATGGAAAGCATAATTTCAAGGAACCAGGCAATTTATGCCATAACCAACCAGTTAAACTACATTAAGACACAGATTGAGGAAAGGTACTTTCAAGGGTCTGGACTTACTTTAAATAAAATAGAGTCTTGTAACATGACCATCTGTTCTTACAAGAGGTGTAAAGGTGGTCATTACACTAAATTACCATTTAAAACAAAAGCAGTAATAAATGTGGAATCAAATGACAATAAATGTTTTCTCTGGTCTTTATTGGCCGCTAAATATCTGAAAGAAAATCCAGAGACGGACTTTGTCCTGAGAGCAGAGCTCGAGAGTACATTCAATATCACTACCGATATGCTACAAATGACTTCGTCACGAGAACAGAGTTCGAAAACTACTGATATCAAAATCAAATCATTTCCTGTATGTATTCAAAAGGATATCCCTAAGATAGAGAGTGATAATAATCTCAAAATTAATGTGTTCAAGTTAGAGAACGAATCGGCTAAGAGCACCTGTGAGGCAAAACTAGAACCTCTCTACCTGTCCAAGAATTATGATGATGATGATGTCATTGATCTGCTCTATTTCAAGGACCATTTCATGTACATAAGAGACATCAATCTTTTCTTCAGGACACTAGCTCATAGAGTGTATCTTTGCAGGAGATGCATGAATTACTTTTACAGGAAGTCAACACTAGATAAACATAAAAAGAAATGTGGAGAACACGATTACTGTAAGATTACTTTGCCTCCACCTAACAGTAAATGGTCACAAATTAAATTTGAAAAACACTCATTCAAAAATAGAGTTCCGTGTGTTATCTATGCTGATTTCGAAGCGATAAGCACAACAGTCAATGATAACTCGAGCTCTGCTCTCACAACTCAGACAGATACCACTGTTACCACTAAAAAACTTTTTAAACAAAATGCATCAGCTGTTGGTGTTTATGTTCACTCAGACTACACACACCTTTACAGTAGCCAGTATGTGTCTCACAGGGGTGCTGATGTTGTAGATGTGTTCTGTAATTGGTTAATCAGGATGGAAGAACAATTCTCTAATTTATTGAACTGTAACTTTCCTCTAACAATGACAGATGAAGACTCGAGCTCTGCTCTCAGGACGAAGTCCGACTGGCATAAATATCAATTAGAAACACATTGTTACTATTGTAATCAACCTTTGGGATATGACAAGGTCAAGGATCATGATCACTACTGTGGTAGATATCGAGGTGCTGCTCACAACTCGTGTAATTTGAATGAAAAGAAAGCTATGTTTGTTCCAGTGTTTTTTCACAATCTCAGTAATTACGATTCTCACTTATTTATTAAAGAATTAATGAATAAGCTACCGAAGTACAAGAAACTGAAAATACTTGCCAAAACATCAGAGGAATACATTTCATTTCAGTTCGGTTGTTTCAGGTTTTTGGACTCGTACAGATTCCTGCAGTCCAGTTTAGACAACATAACCAAATCAATGTTGGATGATGATTTTAAAATTACCAGACAGCTGTTCCCAAATACCACTGACTTTAAGCTATTGAGGAAGAAGGGTTCAGTACCTTACTCTTTTTACACATCACATGAAAGCTACAATGTTACTTACCTAGAAAAGTCTATGTTTTTTGACGAATTGAAAAATGAAATGGCACCTGATTCTGCCTATGATGAGGCTAAGGTAATATGGGATCATTTCAAGATCAGGAATCACGGTGAGTTCATTGACCTCTACCTCAAAACTGATGTGATCCTTTTAGCTGATTTATTTGAGAAATTCAGGGATGTCAATTTGAACTACTTTCAGATAGATCCATGTCACTGTTACTCGGCACCAGGCCTAACCTGGCAAGCTGGTTTGAAGTACACAGGAATAAACCTAGAACTACTGACTGATACCAACATCTTACTTACTTTTGAGAAAGCAATACGAGGTGGAATTTCGGGTGTTATGGGAACAAGACATGTAAAGGCAGATGAACACCACAAACTACTCTACGTAGACGCAAATAATCTCTACGGCTGGTCCATGATGGAACCTCAACCCTATGGTAGTTTTGAAATGATAGATATTGATCCACTTAACATGAATGTTATCAGTAAAGAGCAGATTATGGCAATTCCAAGTGATAGTGAAGTAGGCTACTTCTTAGAGGTTGATTTGGAGTATCCAGGAAATATTAAATTTAAGTCAAGGAACTTTCCATTCTGTCCCGAATCTCTCTTTATTGAAGATGATGAATTAAGTCCTTACCAGAGAGAGTTACTGGGCGATGATAAAAGATCAAATGTAGAGAAACTAATACTAACACAAAAGGATAAAACTAATTACATAGTGCATTACAGAATGCTACAATTTTACCTCAAGCACGGAATGGTACTTAAGAGGGTTCATTCAGTGATAAGCTTTAAACAATCAAAGTGGTTAGCACCATACATTGATTTTAACACTAAAAGAAGTATGGATTCTAAGACTGATTTTGAGAAAGACTATTTTAAACTGATGAACAATTCTTTTTATGGTAAGACCTGTGAGAACATAAGGAACAGGGTTGAAATTGAATTTGTATCGGACGGGGAGAGAGCCAGGAATGTAATGGCCAATCCCAGGTTTTCATCGATATGCGTATTTGACGAACATAATGCTGCTATTAGCATGAGGAAAACATCAATGAAATTCAACAAACCAATCTACATAGGAGCTTCAGTACTTGAATTGTCTAAATTATTAATGTATGAATTCTATTATGAAGTTCTTCAACCGTACTTTGGTGAGAAAAATATTGAACTGCTGTATCTAGATACAGATTCCTTTGTACTTAACATTAATACTGATGACTTAACTAAAGACTTAAAGGAGTTGAAACACTATTTTGACTTCAGTAATTATCCAAAAGATCATACACTCTATGACACCAGTAAGAAGAAGGTACCAGGCTACTTTAAGGATGAGCTAGGAGGAGTAGAGATGACTGAATTCATTGCCCTGAGAAGTAAGATGTATGCTTACAGAACAAAAGATTACGATTCTAAGAAATTGAAGGGTATTGCCAAGAATGTAGTAAGGAGAAATATCTCATTTGATGACTATGTTGATTGTCTTGAAAAGAGTAGGTCATTTTACCACAAGATGAGACACTTAAGATCAGATAAACACCAAATCTATTTGGAAGAAGTTGACAAAAAAAGCCTCAGTCCTTTTGATGACAAGAGGTTCATATTTGAAGATGGAATAAGCACCTTACCATTTGGAATGTATTATGAAGGCTACATAGATTACAGCGATTCAAACTTCGCTTGAGTTGCAAAAATCATTATTCGGACTTTGTCCTAGTCGAGCTTTGACCTGAGAGCAGAGCTCGATTAGGACTACGTCCAGAGAACAAAGTTCGATTAAACTAATGAATAGGGTGGTGCTGATGGTAGTGCTACTTGGTGAAATTCATCCCTAACACCAAAGTAATGATAATAGTGATAGTGATACACCACATTAGGATTAGGACTATTTAGTCGGACTTCGTCCTCGGGACCTTGTCCTAGTCCGACTTCGTCTTGAGAGCATAGCTCGAGTCGAACTTTGTTCTCTGGACGTAGTCCGGGTCCTGTTTGATTTACTGAACTTTTAGTTTTTCTAGCATCTCTGTCTGTGCTAGTTTTTTTCCTTCTTCTAAAAAAGTCTTCTTTAAAGACTCTACATCAACAGCTGAACTTGCCTCCCTTTGTTTTTTCCTAATGGCATTTTTCATCGAAATGTATTTCTCCTTCTCCTTGAGAATCAAAGTAAACTCATCTGTAGATATGTGAGAATCGGTTAAGGCTTTACTAACCAAATCATTGATTGTGTTCAGTTTTGAAATTGCCAACATTCTGATATTCTCATGCTTTTCAATTTTCCTTAGAATATTCTTTTTCTCCCAGCCTAAGGCTGATGAAATAATGGCACTACCTATTGTTACGCCACCCAAAGCTAAGCCTATCGGTGCCGTGATGACACCAGCTAGAGCGGAAACACCAACAGATCCGGCTGCTACGCTAGTTAAATTAAGGAAATGGCTAATGCCAGTAATTACGCTAAATGCTTTTTTGTACTTTGAAAATATCTTTCTTCTAAATTCAATCTCGCTTTCTAAGAAACTCTTAACCTCACATATTTGTTGTAGTCTGAAAGCCTGAGGGTTACTTTCTGTATGCTTTTCAGACCTTTCATAGTTCAATTGACTTTCAGAGTTTAAATTACTTAAATCTGGATAAACCTTATTGTCTCCATCCATTTAATTAGTGGGAATAACTAGAATCAGTTGTTCTGTCATTTCTAGTGTTTAGTGTTGATCTTGCAGACACTACAGGTTTTTGTTGTACATTAAATTTTAAAGGTTTTTCTGACCCAACAGGCCCAGCAGGTTTTAAAGGTTTTTCGGGACCAGACTCCAACTTTGACTCTACTTCTGCCTCTAATTCTCTATGAAATCGTTCTAATCTTTCTTTCCAATTACGTGGTCGTTTTGTGTAACCCCAAGTTCTATTCATTTAATTAAGTAAAATAAAATCAATTCACTGCAAAGAGTAAATTTCTTTCAAGTCTATTATTCAACTTAATCATCTCGTTTATGATTTCTGTCTGACTACATATGTTAATGTTCTGGTTCATTCTCATGTTATTATTTAAATTCGATAATCTATCAAGCAGAATCATATTTTCATCACGAAGATAATCCCCGAAATGCTGTGATATCACTATTTTCCAATCTGGTATTACATCCTGGTCTCGAAAGACAAACCAGTTTTCACTTCTCATTTTTACCATGAAATCCATTGACCTATCCAATTGATCCTTAAATAGTGTGTAGTCTACTTTAGCACTCTTCTGTCTGTTTTCTGTCTTTTCCATTGGTCTAATGTTAAACCAAGCAAAGCACAGTTCAGGTTTATCTTTGAATTCCTTGATTGGTAAGACATGATCCAACTCTTCTTTTATTCGAACTCTGTTCTCGGGACTTTGTCCTATTGGAGATAGACTCCTCTGGTACTCTAACCACTGTGAGAAGAAACTGTCTGTACATCCTAGATTGAATGATGAATTACCGGTCAGACTTCGTCTTGAGAGCATAGCTCGAGTCGGACTTCGTCCTGAGAGCAGAGCTCGATTACACTCTCCCTTAGAAATGCGGTTTAGACCAACTCTAATTTTGTGTCTGTCTCTATTACCATTTTGGTCAAGGTAATCATTTTTGTAATATGAATTAAAACATGATCTGCAATTACCTCTATTTCCGTCTTTACCAAATTCACCATCACTTAGTAATTTAACTTCTCCAGATTTACCACATTTCTTGGTTTTACTTGAACCACATTCTTTACAGTAATCAAGTAGTTTATTACGCCTGTTCTTTTCAAAATTAATTTCAGGTTTCTTTTCACAGCACTTAACACAATAAATTGTAGGTTGATTTTCCATGTTTTGATTCATCATATTATTCTGATTTATCATATTTTGATTTTCCATGTTTTGATTTAAGATAAACTGATTTATCATATTTTGATTTAACATAATCTGATTTATCATATTTTGATTTAACATATTATTTTGATGCAAATAATACAAAAACTTCTGAATATTCTGATTCATCATATTATCATGATTCATCATATTATTCTGATTCATCATACCATTTTGATTCATCATACCATTTTGATTATCAAATATTGCTCCATCCATTTCTTTCTTTATTTAGTAGGACATTTTTTTTTTAAATTACGTTTTTCGAACTTGTTCTTGTGACTTAAGTCACTTTAGAGACTTTATTTCATTTCAATGATTTGATATCAGAAACTGGTAACCATTCATTGAACTTATCACTGTAACCATTCCACTTCACTAATCCGTATTTCTTGCCTTTACTGGTCTTGTACCTTAGGATTTTCTCGATCTTGTACTCTAGCTGGTCAGGATTAGGAACATAGCTCAATTCCTCTTCATAGAAATATCCTTGAATTTCTTCTTTGTGGTAATCCTCAAGCTGGTAGACGATAGGATGAGTAAATATGATCTGTTTGATTTGGAACACCTCCTCAGTGTAGTTGGGCATGTAACCTTTACCGAAAATGGACTTGTACTTTGAAATTCTTACACTGTCACCTACTTTGTACTTTGGATCACCAAATGTCTCTTTGAGGTGAAGACCGTAAAGATTGTACCACACTGTTCCTTCGTTTTCCATCTTTCTGGCGTCTACAGGTTTCATACCTATTGATGAGTGAAATGTGTTATTGTAGCCGCTGACCAGGTCATCCAGAACGTCAATCCACTTGTCAGTCTCCTTAGCGGTGAAATAACGCCACATTTTTTCTTTAAGGGTTCTATTGAATCTCTCTACTACTGCTGCCTTCTTATCAGATTTTGTGGAGAACAATTCTATGTCATTTTCTGTTAAGAGTTCCTTGAAGTGTTTGTTGTAAAATTCTTTACCGTCATCAAACTGGATTTTCGTTGGTTTTGCTTCCTCAAATATCACTTTAAATGCATCTCTGATTTCTTCTCCCCTCTTACTCTTAACTGCTAGAGCCCAAGAAAAACGACTAAATAGATCTATGACTGTTAAAATGAATCTGTTGCCTTTATTTTGTTTCTCGAATTTTTGCATGTCAACCAGATCTGCTTGCCATTGTTGATCGATGTACGATACCATTGTCTTCCTGAAGGTGAATTTCTTAATGGCCGGTTTGTGTAGTTGGTGAGTTGGTAGTGTTTCTAGAAATTCTTTCACTTCTTTTTGTTTAATAAGTTTTCCTGAGCGGGACTTTGTCCCTAACAACGAAGTTGTGCTCTGCTCTCGTGACGAAGTCATATCTTCCTTGACCTGTTTCCAGATTTTACTCAAAGAACTGTAAGCCACGGGACTCTCGGGGTTGTAGTACAAATCCCTTAGATACTGCTGTGTGTCATCCTTTACATTCATTTAAATGAGTGAAGTATTTATTTACGAGCCACACAATATGTTAATTTCTGGTGTTACCAATTGTGGTAAGACATATTTTGCCCTTGACCTCTTAGAAAAGGAGTATCGGCACAAGTTCCAGAACATAGTCATTTTCTGTCCAACATATTTCAACAATAAGACATATGAAAGGAAATGGATTTACCAAGACAAGAACGTCTACATAGTTAATCCCGAAGCTGTGGCCAGTAATTTGGACCTTGTGCTTCAGTTTGCTACTCTGACCTTTGCTGGTTCTAACACATTATTCCTCATTGATGACTGTGCTAATTTGAGAGACACAAAAAAGAAGGTGTCCGAGTTATGTAATCTTGCCTTTTCCGGCAGGCACTACAATCTCACTGTTTGGTTACTAGTTCAGAAGTACAATTCAGTTGTCAAGGACTACAGAGAGAACATAAGAATTTTAGTATTATTTTTTAATAAGGATGAATCAGCCATGAAAGATGCCTTAGAAGAAAACAGTGTTATTCCTAAGGAGAAAAGACAGTACTACATAGAAGAACTTAAGATGAAAAAAGGATCAAAACTGATCATTAGACTACAACATCCATTTGGATTTACTCTTTCCCATCAAAAATCTTAGTCCCGCTTCTGATCATCAGGACTGTGTCCGATCAGTGGTCTTAGTCTTTCTAACCCTAGTAAAATAATAAATTATTAACCCTAAACCACTAAGTCCTAGGATAATCCATAGGTACTCGTATTTCTTCATTTCATCACTAGGTTGGTAGTAATCACTTAATTGTGGTCGCTGAGGTAGTACAATAGTTCTTTCTGGATGTAAATGATTGTAAACAGTAAGTGCTGAATCAGTATTGTTAAAATCAATAGAAGCGTCTCTTTCTCTCTTTAATTCAAGGTTAACGAAGTCAATGGTACTTTTCCTATGCTCATCCCATTCTGTGGATGCTCTTTGCAATTGCTCTTGAGCTAAATCATGTCTTTTCACTTCAGTCTCATAGCCATTCTTGTCTAGTTTTTTAAAAAGGTAACCGGATCCAGTGAATGCTAATCCATTGATTATTGCAGATCCAAATAACATACCAATGCCAGCCATTTAATTTCAACGAATTTTAATTTCAATGATGTGTCCCTGAGAGCATAGCTCGAGTTAATACCAATTGGTACTGTACATTACGACCATTAAGATCGATGATGTCACCTTTTTCATCAGTTAAGCGAATATTCAGCTTATTGAATCTTGGTTTACAGGGAATTGCTATTGGTTTCTCAAATGTGTATGCTATTAAATCCCCAAAATTAGCTTCCTTTATTGGTCTTGTGGTTAGCACATCAGATGCTTTACCATTACTTAATACACTATTAGATTCGATTATGTCACAGTGAAAAACAAAATGGTTAATTGGTCTAAAATTGATGGGTTTCTCGCTTACAACATCATCCTTACTTTTATAGTCCAAAGGGTAAGGCCATTCTGATTTCATGCCAAATAATTCATTACTTTTACCAATAAAATAGATCTGATAATGCGCCTCATTTTTTCTCTTTAGGAAGTGTAAGATGGCCTTACCTGTTGGTTCTTCAAGGTCAAATCTGACAGCACCTCTACTCATACTATTTTCTTTCAACTTATCCGCAAATACTTTTGAAAAGCTCTGTAGGTCATAGAGACCATCTGGTAGCGTAATCTCTGCCACATCAAACCCCTTAACTTTGATTCGGTTATTCTCCCTGGCTGCACTTATGTTGTAGAATGTACAAGGTATTACTGCAAAAGTTAAAGTGATGCTACATGCATCTTGAATTTCAGTCTTTAGATTGACTGTTAAATCACTTGAACTCTGATCTGGATAGTCACTTGAATCTATGTTCATTACAGTAACCATTTACTTAAGTAAATTTTCGTTTTCAAATTTAGCTTTTATCAAATAAGTAAATTATTCTTACTTCATAATATTTCTGGGTAGGATTCCTTGATCGTAAAGGTACTCTAATGTTCCATTGCTAATAGCTACAGTTCCGCCCAGTTTAAGAATTTCCTCTAGGTTGGCCTGACTTGGGGGACCAATATTGATTCTCAAGAACCTTTTCAGTAACATAGAGTAACCAATTGTTGTTGATGCCAACAGTAAACTTTGATACAGTGTATTTATGATATCTTTCTTTCCTGGTGTATCCATTTAATTACTTAGAAAATCACTAGTAAAACTCATTTATCTAGTATTCAGTGCTGGAGCGAACTTTGTTTCAGTGTTGGAGTGAAGCAATCTGAGAATTCTGAATGTTAACCTGGGCGTCAGAAACCACGAATATGTGCATTTTGTATGGTCCCTTTCCAGATTTCTTTGTAATAGATAATTGAATACCATCTTTTGTGTTCTGGAGCTTCTTTCCTGATCCGTGTAGACGATTATCTTCAGAAGTTCTCAGGTCCAACCATAAACCATAGTGATTAGAATCACCATAGTATTTCTCCATGGTCATGTTACAGTCATGAGTTTTCTTCAAATCTTCAGACATAAAATGTTTCTTGATCTCCTCCCATTGATCCATCATTCTCATTCCTTCTGGGAACACCTGATTGGCAACACCCTCTATTGTGATCTGCACTTTACTTATGTTAGGGTTTTCAAACTTCTCTGAATCTCTAGCTCCATCTACATAGTCAGACACAAATAGTAATAATAATCCTTTAATAGACATTCTTGGAAAGTTGATGTTCTCATTAATTAGTGTTTCATTAGCAGTAACATTGACTGTCTTAAAATGGTCTACCCAATCATAAAATATTGAGAATCCAGAATTGTACTTGTTACTCAATTGACTAGCAATCATCTTATTAGTAACCGTGTCGTATTCAAAACAAATATTTTCAAGTTTGTAGCCCATGCTAGCTGTGGTTGTGGTGACTATGATTTCCTCCTTTGGTGCTAA
The DNA here is from genome assembly GCF_910592395.1 of Lineus longissimus. Taxonomy (NCBI): domain Eukaryota; kingdom Metazoa; phylum Nemertea; class Pilidiophora; order Heteronemertea; family Lineidae; genus Lineus; species Lineus longissimus. The sequence continues at coordinate 1,763,138 of NC_088322.1, forward strand.
AGTTATTTCAATAATCACATCTTCTTGAATTGGAAACTTGTAAAATGGAGCATGATGATGGAATAGTTCAAAATCTAATGGTATTTTGTACTTCTTGTCAAACACTTTCTTTAAAGTCTTTTCATTAGCTGTTTCTCCAGTGACATCAGCTTCAGCGACTCCTGATCTTAATTCTCTAAGATTTTCTGATTGAATACCCTGAAAAACTCTATCATTTCTTTCTTCTCCAGTTAGCCACAGATCTTTAAATGTAGAATAATGACTGTATTCGTCAAGGTCAAATATCTGCTCTGTTCCCCACTTAACCACCATCTTTGAGATTAGGTTTCTACCAAGATTATTTACAACACTATTTTTAGAATCACCAGAAATGGTTACATCAGCAGACAGATAAAGAGATTTAGGTACAAAGAATGTATTCTCCCGCAATGCCGGTATTCTAACATACAGTGTTTCTTTGGGGTTAGCAGATGATGGGTTATGAGTAATGATATGATGCTGCCTCTCAGCTTTCAAACCAAGTGAAATCTTATGTGCCCTTTCGGTATTTAATAAATATCCTGTTACCATTTTCTATTTATTTACTAGTAAAATTATGTTACATTTTCCAGGCAAAATTAAGACCTCTAAAAACCACTTGGTTCCACAGTAAATAGAAATACTACAGGTGGCGCCACATGGTGTCAAACTGGTACATCATTCCCCTTACTACACAGATAAACCACCGCATCTAATCCCTTTAAGCAGAATTACATATATCTTTGACTACCGGTAGTTCAAAAATTCCCGCCCATGACGTCATCACCTAGCTCATGAAGAACTGAACAACACACAACACACTTCTTTACTAGAGGACTGTTTTATTCTAGACTAAAAGATTTTGAAAGATATCCTCATGTCATCCTATCAATTTACATGAAATCTATTTTCAAATGTTGGTTTAAAGAGAGTTATCCGCAAAGATAATCAGTAGGGTCCACTCCTGAATGTAATTGGCATTCCCATCACGGCTGTGGTCTGTCAAAATCAGTGTCACCAGGGCACACCAGGGTACATGTGAATGGACACAGTCGTCGTCAACTGGGGCCTACCAGTGGTTGTCTGCAAGATGAATGAAGATTTCAGTTACGCACAATCTCACCAGATGGAGGAAGTGTGACGTTAACATCATGTCTCCATGGAATCAATAACAGCATTGTGCAAGAATAATACCAGGAGGCTTACATCTGTGGTTACGGTTGTACAATTGCGGAGCATACATGAATCTACAAATAAAAGATTGGAAAAAGCACTAACCTGTGTTAAAAGTCTTCCTTCATGATTTCTGATTTCCTCAAATCGATCTCTTTCTCAATCGATTGAAGTTCCTGATGGTCTTTGAGAATTTCAAAGGAGAGTTTTTCCATACGTTCTTTTTTCTTTTAAATCTTGTCTAGCAATCGATTTATGTCCTTCCTGAGATCCCTCAAAATGTCGTTTGAGTTGCCTGGAAGCTTTCGAATCGAAAGTAAACTTTCATAAAAGTGTGCCAATGTTTGTGATCTATCGGTCACGGGCAGAACTTGCGAATTGGACGTTTCCATTGGTGATTGTTGCTGCATTTGCGGCTGAACATGTTGTTGAAACTGTTGTTGCTGCATTTGCGGCTGAAACTGTTGTTGAAACTGTTGTTGCTGCATTTGCGGCTGAAACTGTTGTTGCTGGGATGTGCCAGGATTTGAAAAATTGGATCCTTCCATTATTAGAGACTTATGATGTGTCACACAGCGCTTAAATCTGGTGAAAGATATTTCATTAGAATAACATTTGCCTTTAAACCATAGTGATATTCAGTTGTACAATGGCCATATCAGATGTTGCAGTCATTAATTATTTTTGCTTGTCAAAGACATGAAAAGGCCTATTGTGTCTTAATGCGTTTATCCGACAGAATTTTCGAAAAATATTTTCAGCGCTGAAAATTATTTTTGCGTCGTTAAAATAATTTCTCGAAATTCTGTCGGATAAACGCATTAACGAACAATAGACCTTTGTAATACTTTGGGACGTGAGTATTGTTTGATAACATATGTTACCATGTACATGCAGACTCTGTCAACAATATTTTCAATAGATTCAAGCAACAATGATTAATCACTGTATCAGCTGTCGTGTAGGCCTACAGCATTTATTGGAATACGCTGGGACTGTCAAGATGTGCGAACTTCAAGGGTTCATTTCTCTGCTAGTTTTTAACGGATATTTGCAATTATGTATCCTTGGAAAGCTATTGACGTGTACTTTCTGTTGGAATACAGTAAGTCATGATTACATTAACCCATTGAACTCTAGTATTCCCTCACCATTTCACTGACCATTTCATTGCAACGCTTCACTGGGAATCTCATGAATGATAGAAAGTGTATATTGCGGTGGATTGGTTCTTTGGGGTTGTAGGCTAATTTGGGGCAAAAGACCTGTAAGGGCTTTTGGTCAAAATAGCTTAGAATTACCTACGTTCCTACCACCGCAATATACACTTTCTTACCTAGATACTTGGACACTCTTTTTAGGTATCTAAATGTCCGGGTGTCCAGGGCCGTATTCACGAAGCACTCTTAGTCAGAGCACGCTCTTAGCGTCGTCCTAGGCTATTCAGAAACTGAGCTATAAGTATGTGGATACCTAGATACTTGGACACACTTTTTAGGTATCTAAGTGTCCGGGTGTCCAGGGCGGTATTCGCGAAGCACTCTTAGTCAGAGCACGCTCTTAGCGTCCTCGTAGGCTATTCTGAAACTGAGCTATAAGTGGGTGGATACCTAGATACTTGGACACTCTTTTTAGGTATCTAAGTGTCCGGGTGTCCAGTGCCGTATTCACGAAGCACTCTTAGTCAGAGCACGCTCCTAGCGTCCTCGTAGGCTATTCAGAAACTGAGCTATAAGTGTGTGGATACCTAGATACTTGGACACTCTTTTTAGGTATCTAAGTGTCCGGATTTCCAGGGCCGTATTCACGAAGCACTCTTAGTCAGAGCACGCTCTTAGCGTCCTCGTAGGCTATTCAGAAACTGAGCTATAAGTGTGTGGATACCTAGATACCTGGACACTCTTTTTAGGTATCTAAGTGTCCGGGTGTCCAGGGCCGTATTCACGAAGCACTCTTTGTCAGAGCACGCTCTTAGCGTCCTCGTAGGCTATTCAGAAACTGAGCTATAAGTGTGTGGATACCTAGATACTTGGACACTCTTTTTAGGTATCTAAGTGTCCTGGTGTCCAGGGCCGTATTCACGAAACACTCTTAGTCAGAGCACGCACTTAGTGTCCTCGTAGGCTATTCAGAAACTGAGCTATAAGTGTGTAGATACCTAGATACTTGGACACACTTTTTAGGTATCTAAGTGTCCTGGTGTCCAGGGCCGTATTCACGAAGCACTCTTAGTCAGAGCACGCTCTTAGCGTCCTCGTAGGCTATTCAGAAAATGAGCTATAAGCGTGTGGATACCTAGATACTTGGACACTCTTTTTTAGTATCTAAGTGTCCGGGTGTCCAGGGCCGTATTCACGAAGCACTCTTAGTCAGAGCACGCTCTTAGCGTCCTCGTAGGCTATTCAGAAAATCAGCTATAAGCGTGTGGATGCCTAGATACTTGGACACTCTTTTCAGGTATCTAAGTGTCCGGGTGTCCAGGGCCGTATTCACGAAGCACTCTTAGTCAGACCACGCTCTTAGCGTCCTCGTAGGCTATTCAGAAACTGAGCTATAAGTGTGTGGATACCTAGATACTTGGACACTCTTTTTAGGTATCTAAGTGTCCGGGTGTCCAGGGCCGTATTCACGAAGCACTCTTAGTCAGAGCACGCTCTTAGCGTCCTCGTAGGCTATTCAGAAACTGAGCTATAAGTGTGTGGATACCTAGATACTTGGACACTCTTTTTAGGTATCTAAGTGTCCGGGTGTCCAGGGCCGTATTCACGAAGCAACCTTTGTCAGAGCACGCCCTTAGCGTCCTCGTAGGCTATTCAGAAACTGAGCTATAAGTGCTGTGTGGATACCTGGATACTTGGACACTCTTTTTAGGTATCTAAGTGTCCGGTTGTCCAGGGCCGTATTCACGAAACACTCTTAGTCAGAGCACGCACTTAGTGTCCTCGTAGGCTATTCAGAAACTTAGCTATAAGTGTGTGGATACCTAGATACTTGGACACACTTTTTAGGTATCTAAGTGTCCTGGTGTCCAGGGCCGTATTCACGAAGCACTCTTAGTCAGAGCACGCTCTTAGCGTCCTCGTAGGCTATTCAGAAAATGAGCTATAAGCGTGTGGATACCTAGATACTTGGACACTCTTTTTAGGTATCTAAGTGTCCGGGTGTGCAGGGCCGTATTCACGAAGCACTCTTAGTCAGAGCACGCTCATAGCGTCCTCGTAGGCTATTCAGAAACTGAGCTATAAGTGTGTGGATACCTAGATAAGTGGACACTCTTTTTAGGTATCTAAGTGTCCGGGTGTCCAGGGTCGTATTCACGAAGCACTCTTAGTCAGAGCACGCTCTTAGCGTACTCGTAGGCTATTCAGAAACTGAGCTATAAGTGTGTGGATACCTAGATACTTGGACACTCTTTTTAGGTATCTAAGTGTCCGGGTGTCCAGGGCCGTATTCACGAAGCACCCTTAGTCAGAGCACGCTCTTAGCGTCCTCGTAGGCTATTCAGAAACTGAGCTATAAGTGTGTGGATACCTAGATACTTGGACACTCTTTTTAGGTATCTAAGTGTCCGGGTGTCCAGGGCCGTATTCACGAAGCACCCTTTGTCAGAGCACGCTCTTAGCGTCCTCGTAGGCTATTCAGAAACTGAGCTTTAAGTGTGTGGATACCTAGATACTTGGACACTCTTTTTAGGTATCTAAGTGTCCGGGTGTCCAGGGCCGTATTCACGAAGCACTCTTAGTCAGAGCACGCTCTTAGCGTCCTCATAGGCTATTTAGAAACTGAGCTATAAGTGTGTGGATACCTAGATACTTGGACACTCTTTTTAGGTATCTAAGTGTCCGGGTGTCCAGGGCCGTATTCACGAAGCACTCTTTGTCAGAGCACGCTCTTAGTGCCTCGTAGGCTATTCAGAAACTGAGCTATAAGTGTGTGGATACTTAGAGACTTGGACACTCTTTTTAGGTATCTAAGTGTCCTGGTGTCCAGGGCCGTATTCACGAAACACTCTTAGTCAGAGCACGCACTTAGTGTCCTCGTAGGCTATTCAGAAACTGAGCTATAAGTGTGTGGATACCTAGATACTTGGACACACTTTTTAGGTATCTAAGTGTCCTGGTGTCCAGGGCCGTATTCACGAAGCACTCTTAGTCAGAGCACGCTCTTAGCGTCCTCGTAGGCTATTCAGAAAATGAGCTATAAGCGTGTGGATACCTAGATACTTGGACACTCTTTTTTAGTATCTAAGTGTCCGGGTGTCCAGGGCCGTATTCACGAAGCACTCTTAGTCAGAGCACGCTCTTAGCGTCCTCGTAGGCTATTCAGAAAATCAGCTATAAGCGTGTGGATGCCTAGATACTCGGACACTCTTTTCAGGTATCTAAGTGTCCGGGTGTCCAGGGCCGTATTCACGAAGCACTCTTAGTCAGAGCACGCTCTTAGCGTCCTCGTAGGCTATTCAGAAAATGAGCTATAAGCGTGTGGATACCTAGATACTTGGACACTTTTTTTAGGTATCTAAGTGTCCGGGTGTCCAGGGCCGTATTCACGAAGCACTCTTAGTCAGAGCACGCTCTTAGCGTCCTCGTAGGCTATTCAGAAACTGAGCTATTAGTGTGTGGATACCTAGATACTTGGACACTCTTTTTAGGTATCTAAGTGTCCGGGTGTCCAGGGCCGTATTCACGAAGCACTCTTAGTCAGAGCACGCTCTTAGCGTCCTCGTAGGCTATTCAGAAACTGAGCTATAAGTGTGTGGATACCTAGATACTTGGACACTCTTTTTAGGTATCTAAGTGTCTGGGTGTCCAGGGCCGTATTCACGAAGCACCCTTTGTCAGAGCACGCTCTTAGCGTCCTCGTAGGCTATTCAGAAACTGAGCTATAAGTGCTGTGTGGATACCTGGATACTTGGACACTCTTTTTAGGTATCTAAGTGTCCGGTTGTCCAGGGCCGTATTCACGAAACACTCTTAGTCAGAGCACGCACTTAGTGTCCTCGTAGGCTATTCAGAAACTTAGCTATAAGTGTGTGGATACCTAGATACTTGGACACACTTTTTAGGTATCTAAGTGTCCTGGTGTCCAGGGCCGTATTCACGAAGCACTCTTAGTCAGAGCACGCTCTTAGCGTCCTCGTAGGCTATTCAGAAAATGAGCTATAAGCGTGTGGATACCTAGATACTTGGACACTCTTTTTAGGTATCTAAGTGTCCGGGTGTCCAGGGCCGTATTCACGAAGCACTCTTAGTCAGAGCACGCTCTTAGCGTCCTCGTAGGCTATTCAGAAACTGAGCTATAAGTGTGTGGATACCTAGATACTTGGACACTCTTTTTAGGTATCTAAGTGTCCGGGTGTCCAGGGCCGTATTCACGAAGCACTCTTAGTCAGAGCACGCTCTTAGCGTCCTCGTAGGCTATTCAGAAACTGAGCTATAAGTGTGTGGATACCTAGATACTTGGACACTCTTTTTAGGTATCTAAGTGTCCGGGTGTCCAGGGTCGTATTCACGAAGCACTCATAGTCAGAGCACGCTCTTAGCGTACTCGTAGGCTATTCAGAAACTGAGCTATAAGTGTGTGGATACCTAGATACTTGGACACTCTTTTTAGGTATCTAAGTGTCCGGGTGTCCAGGGCCGTATTCACGAAGCACTCTTAGTCAGAGCACGCTCTTAGCGTCCTCGTAGGCTATTCAGAAACTAGCTATAAGTGTGTGGATACCTAGATAAGTGGACACTCTTTTTAGGTATCTAAGTGTCCGGGTGTCCAGGGCCGTATTCACGAAGCACCCTTAGTCAGAGCACGCTCTTAGCGTCCTCGTAGGCTATTCAGAAACTGAGCTATAAGTGTGTGGATACCTAGATACTTGGACACTCTTTTTAGGTATCTAAGTGTCCGGGTGTCCAGGGCCGTATTCACGAAGCACCCTTTGTCAGAGCACGCTCTTAGCGTCCTCGTAGGCTATTCAGAAACTGAGCTATAAGTGTGTGGATACCTAGATACTTGGACACTCTTTTAGGTATCTAAGTGTCCGGGTGTCCAGGGTCGTATTCACGAAGCACTCTTAGTCAGAGCACGCTCTTAGCGTACTCGTAGGCTATTCAGAAACTGAGCTATAAGTGTGTGGATACCTAGATACTTGGACACTCTTTTTAGGTATCTAAGTGTCCGGGTGTCCAGGGCCGTATTCACGAAGCACTCTTAGTCAGAGCACGCTCTTAGCGTCCTCGTAGGCTATTCAGAAACTAGCTATAAGTGTGTGGATACCTAGATAAGTGGACACTCTTTTTAGGTATCTAAGTGTCCGGGTGTCCAGGGCCGTATTCACGAAGCACCCTTAGTCAGAGCACGCTCTTAGCGTCCTCGTAGGCTATTCAGAAACTGAGCTATAAGTGTGTGGATACCTAGATACTTGGACACTCTTTTTAGGTATCTGAGTGTCCGGGTGTCCAGGGCCGTATTCACGAAGCACTCTTAGTCAGAGCACGCTCTTAGCGTCCTCGTAGGCTATTCAGAAAATCAGCTATAAGCGTGTGGATACCTAGATACTTGGACACTCTTTTCAGGTATCTAAGTGTCCGGGTGTCCAGGGTCGTATTCACGAAGCACTCTTAGTCAGAGCACGCTCTTAGCGTCCTCGTAGGCTATTCAGAAACTGAGCTATAAGTGTGTGGATACCTAGATACTTGGACACTCTTTTTAGGTATCTAAGTGTCCGGGTGTCCAGGGCCGTATTCACGAAGCACTCTTAGTCAGAGCACGCTCTTAGCGTCCTCATAGGCTATTCAGAAACTGAGCTATAAGTGTGTGGATACCTAGATACTTGGACACTCTTTTTAGGTATCTAAGTGTCCGGGTGTCCAGGGCCGTATTCACGAAGCACTCTTTGTCAGAGCACGCTCTTAGCGTCCTCGTAGGCTATTCAGAAACTGAGCTATAAGTGTGTGGATACCTAGATACTTGGACACTCTTTTTAGGTATCTAAGTGTCCTGGTGTCCAGGGCCGTATTCACGAAACACTCTTAGTCAGAGCACGCACTTAGTGTCCTCGTAGGCTATTCAGAAACTGAGCTATAAGTGTGTGGATACCTAGATACTTGGACACACTTTTTAGGTATCTAAGTGTCCTGGTGTCCAGGGCCGTATTCACGAAGCACTCTTAGTCAGAGCACGCTCTTAGCGTCCTCGAAGGCTATTCAGAAAATGAGCTATAAGCGTGTGGATACCCAGATACTTGGACACTCTTTTTAGGTATCTAAGTGTCCGGGTGTCCAGGGCCGTATTCACGAAGCACTCTTAGTCAGAGCACGCTCTTAGCGTCCTCGTAGGCTATTCAGAAACTGAGCTATAAGTGTGTGGATACCTAGATACTCGGACACTCTTTTTAGGTATCTAAGTGTCCGGGTGTCCAGGGCCGTATTCACGAAGCACCCTTAGTCAGAGCACGCTCTTAGCGTCCTCGTAGGCTATTCAGAAACTGAGCTATAAGTGTGTGGATACCTAGATACTTGGACACTCTTTTTAGGTATCTGAGTGTCCGGGTGTCCAGGGCCGTATTCACGAAGCACTCTTAGTCAGAGCACGCTCTTAGCGTCCTCGTAGGCTATTCAGAAAATCAGCTATAAGCGTGTGGATACCTAGATACTTGGACACTCTTTTCAGGTATCTAAGTGTCCGGGTGTCCAGGGCCGTATTCACGAAGCACTCTTAGTCAGAGCACGCTCTTAGCGTCCTCGTAGGCTATTCAGAAAATGAGCTATAAGCGTGTGGATACCTAGATACTTGGACACTCTTTTTAGGTATCTAAGTGTCCGGGTGTGCAGGGCCGTATTCACGAAGCACTCTTAGTCAGAGCACGCTCTTAGCGTTCTCGTAGGCTATTCAGAAACTGAGCTATAAGTGTGTGGATACCTAGATACTTGGACACTCTTTTTAGGTATCTAAGTGTCCGGGTGTCCAGGGCCGTATTCACGAAGCACTCTTAGTCAGAGCACGCTCTTAGCGTCCTCGTAGGCTATTCAGAAACTAGCTATAAGTGTGTGGATACCTAGATAAGTGGACACTCTTTTTAGGTATCTAAGTGTCCGGGTGTCCAGGGCCGTATTCACGAAGCACCCTTAGTCAGAGCACGCTCTTAGCGTCCTCGTAGGCTATTCAGAAACTGAGCTATAAGTGTGTGGATACCTAGATACTTGGACACTCTTTTTAGGTATCTAAGTGTCCGGGTGTCCAGGGCCGTATTCACGAAGCACCCTTTGTCAGAGCACGCTCTTAGCGTCCTCGTAGGCTATTCAGAAACTGAGCTATAAGTGTGTGGATACCTGGATACTTGGACACTCTTTTTAGGTATCTAAGTGTCCGGTTGTCCAGGGCCGTATTCACGAAACACTCTTAGTCAGAGCACGCACTTAGTGTCCTCGTAGGCTATTCAGAAAATGAGCTATAAGCGTGTGGATACCTATATACTTGGACACTCTTTTTAGGTATCTAAGTGTCCGGGTGTCCAGGGCCGTATTCACGAAGCACTCTTAGTCAGAGCACGCTCTTAGCGTCCTCGTAGGCTATTCAGAAACTGAGCTATAAGTGTGTGGATACCTAGATACTTGGACACTCTTTTTAGGTATCTAAGTGTCCGGGTGTCCAGGGCCGTATTCACGAAGCACTCTTAGCCAGAGCACGCTCTTAGCGTCCTCGTAGGCTATTCAGAAAATGAGCTATAAGCGTGTGGATACCTAGATACTTGGACACTCTTTTTAGGTATCTAAGTGTCCGGGTGTGCAGGGCCGTATTCACGAAGCACTCTTAGTCAGAGCACACTCTTAGCGTCCTCGTAGGCTATTCAGAAACTGAGCTATAAGTGTGTGGATACCTAGATACTTGGACACTCTTTTAGGTATCTAAGTGTCCGGGTGTCCAGGGTCGTATTCACGAAGCACTCTTAGTCAGAGCACGCTCTTAGCGTACTCGTAGGCTATTCAGAAACTGAGCTATAAGTGTGTGGATACCTAGATACTTGGACACTCTTTTTAGGTATCTAAGTGTCCGGGTGTCCAGGGCCGTATTCACGAAGCACTCTTAGTCAGAGCACGCTCTTAGCGTCCTCGTAGGCTATTCAGAAACTAGCTATAAGTGTGTGGATACCTAGATAAGTGGACACTCTTTTTAGGTATCTAAGTGTCCGGGTGTCCAGGGCCGTATTCACGAAGCACCCTTAGTCAGAGCACGCTCTTAGCGTCCTCGTAGGCTATTCAGAAACTGAGCTATAAGTGTGTGGATACCTAGATACTTGGACACTCTTTTTAGGTATCTGAGTGTCCGGGTGTCCAGGGCCGTATTCACGAAGCACTCTTAGTCAGAGCACGCTCTTAGCGTCCTCGTAGGCTATTCAGAAAATCAGCTATAAGCGTGTGGATACCTAGATACTTGGACACTCTTTTCAGGTATCTAAGTGTCCGGGTGTCCAGGGTCGTATTCACGAAGCACTCTTAGTCAGAGCACGCTCTTAGCGTCCTCGTAGGCTATTCAGAAACTGAGCTATAAGTGTGTGGATACCTAGATACTTGGACACTCTTTTTAGGTATCTAAGTGTCCGGGTGTCCAGGGCCGTATTCACGAAGCACTCTTAGTCAGAGCACGCTCTTAGCGTCCTCATAGGCTATTCAGAAACTGAGCTATAAGTGTGTGGATACCTAGATACTTGGACACTCTTTTTAGGTATCTAAGTGTCCGGGTGTCCAGGGCCGTATTCACGAAGCACTCTTTGTCAGAGCACGCTCTTAGCGTCCTCGTAGGCTATTCAGAAACTGAGCTATAAGTGTGTGGATACCTAGATACTTGGACACTCTTTTTAGGTATCTAAGTGTCCTGGTGTCCAGGGCCGTATTCACGAAACACTCTTAGTCAGAGCACGCACTTAGTGTCCTCGTAGGCTATTCAGAAACTGAGCTATAAGTGTGTGGATACCTAGATACTTGGACACACTTTTTAGGTATCTAAGTGTCCTGGTGTCCAGGGCCGTATTCACGAAGCACTCTTAGTCAGAGCACGCTCTTAGCGTCCTCGAAGGCTATTCAGAAAATGAGCTATAAGCGTGTGGATACCCAGATACTTGGACACTCTTTTTAGGTATCTAAGTGTCCGGGTGTCCAGGGCCGTATTCACGAAGCACTCTTAGTCAGAGCACGCTCTTAGCGTCCTCGTAGGCTATTCAGAAACTGAGCTATAAGTGTGTGGATACCTAGATACTCGGACACTCTTTTTAGGTATCTAAGTGTCCGGGTGTCCAGGGCGGTATTCATGAAGCACTCTTAGTCAGAGCACGCTCTTAGCGTCCTCGTAGGTTATTCTGAAACTGAGCTATAAGTGTGTGGATACCTAGATACTTGGACACTCTTTTCAGGTATCTAAGTGTCCGGGTGTCCAGGGCCGTATTCACGAAGCACTCTTAGTCAGAGCACGCTCTTAGCGTCCTCGTAGGCTATTCAGAAACTAGCTATAAGTGTGTGGATACCTAGATAAGTGGACACTCTTTTTAGGTATCTAAGTGTCCGGGTGTCCAGGGCCGTATTCACGAAGCACCCTTAGTCAGAGCACGCTCTTAGCGTCCTCGTAGGCTATTCAGAAACTGAGCTATAAGTGTGTGGATACCTAGATACTTGGACACTCTTTTTAGGTATCTGAGTGTCCGGGTGTCCAGGGCTGTATTCACGAAGCACTCTTAGTCAGAGCACGCTCTTAGCGTCCTCGTAGGCTATTCAGAAAATCAGCTATAAGCGTGTGGATACCTAGATACTTGGACACTCTTTTCAGGTATCTAAGTGTCCGGGTGTCCAGGGCCGTATTCACGAAGCACTCTTAGTCAGAGCACGCTCTTAGCGTCCTCGTAGGCTATTCAGAAACTGAGCTATAAGTGTGTGGATACCTAGATACTTGGACACTCTTTTTAGGTATCTAAGTGTCCGGGTGTCCAGGGCCGTATTCACGAAGCACTCTTAGTCAGAGCACGCTCTTAGCGTCCTCATAGGCTATTCAGAAACTGAGCTATAAGTGTGTGGATACCTAGATACTTGGACACTCTTTTTAGGTATCTAAGTGTCCGGGTGTCCAGGGCCGTATTCACGAAGCACTCTTTGTCAGAGCACGCTCTTAGCGTCCTCGTAGGCTATTCAGAAACTGAGCTATAAGTGTGTGGATACCTAGATACTTGGACACTCTTTTTAGGTATCTAAGTGTCCTGGTGTCCAGGGCCGTATTCACGAAACACTCTTAGTCAGAGCACGCACTTAGTGTCCTCGTAGGCTATTCAGAAACTGAACTATAAGTGTGTGGATACCTAGATACTTGGACACACTTTTTAGGTATCTAAGTGTCCTGGTGTCCAGGGCCGTATTCACGAAGCAATCTTAGTCAGAGCACGCTCTTAGCGTCCTCGAAGGCTATTCAGAAAATGAGCTATAAGCGTGTGGATACCCAGATACTTGGACACTCTTTTTAGGTATCTAAGTGTCCGGGTGTCCAGGGCCGTATTCACGAAGCACTCTTAGTCAGAGCACGCTCTTAGCGTCCTCGTAGGCTATTCAGAAACTGAGCTATAAGTGTGTGGATACCTAGATACTCGGACAATCTTTTTAGGTATCTAAGTGTCCGGGTGTCCAGGGCGGTATTCATGAAGCACTCTTAGTCAGAGCACGCTCTTAGCGTCCTCGTAGGTTATTCTGAAACTGAGCTATAAGTGTGTGGATACCTAGATACTTGGACACTCTTTTTAGGTATCTAAGTGTCCGGGTGTCCAGGGCCGTATTCACGAAGCACTCTTAGTCAGAGCACGCTCTTAGCGTCCTCGTAGGCTATTCAGAAACTGAGCTATAAGTGTGTGGATACCTAGATACTTGGACACTCTTTTTAGGTATCTAAGTGTCCGGGTGTGCAGGGCCGTATTCACGAAGCACTCTTCGTCAGAGCACGCTCTTAGCGTCCTCGTAGGCTATTCAGAAACTGAGCTATAAGTGTGTAGATACCTAGATACTTGGACACTCTTTTTAGGTATCTAAGTGTCCGGGTGTCCAGGGCCGTATTCACGAAGCACTCTTAGTCAGAGCACGCTCTTAGCGTCCTCCTAGGCTATTCAGAAACTGAGCTATAAGTATGTGGATACCTAGATACTTGGACACACTTTTTAGGTATCTAAGTGTCCGGGTGTCCAGGGCGGTATTCACGAAGCACTCTTAGTCAGAGCACGCTCTTAGCGTCCTCGTAGGCTATTCTGAAACTGAGCTATAAGTGTGTGGATACCTAGATACTTGGACACTCTTTTTAGGTATCTAAGTGTCCGGGTGTCCAGTGCCGTATTCACGAAATACTCTTAGTCAGAGCACGCTCCTAGCGTCCTCGTAGGCTATTCAGAAACTGAGCTATAAGTGTGTGGATACCTAGATACTTGGACACTCTTTTTAGGTATCTAAGTGTCCGGATTTCCAGGGCCGTATTCACGAAGCACTCTTAGTCAGAGCACGCTCTTAGCGTCCTCGTAGGCTATTCAGAAACTGAGCTATAAGTGTGTGGATACCTAGATACCTGGACACTCTTTTTAGGTATCTAAGTGTCCGGGTGTCCAGGGCCGTATTCACGAAGCACTCTTAGTCAGAGGACGCTCTTAGCGTCCTCGTAGGCTATTCAGCAACTGAGCTATAAGTGTGTGGATACCTAGATACTCGGACACTATTTTTAGGTATCTAAGTGTCCGGGTGTCCAGGGCCGTATTCACGAAACACTCTTAGTCAGAGCACGCACTTAGTGTCCTCGTAGGCTATTCAGAAACTGAACTATAAGTGTGTGGATACCTAGATACTTGGACACACTTTTTAGGTATCTAAGTGTCCTGGTGTCCAGGGCCGTATTCACGAAGCACTCTTAGTCAGAGCACGCTCTTAGCGTCCTCGAAGGCTATTCAGAAAATGAGCTATAAGCGTGTGGATACCCAGATACTTGGACACTCTTTTTAGGTATCTAAGTGTCCGGGTGTCCAGGGCCGTATTCACGAAGCACTCTTAGTCAGAGCACGCTCTTAGCGTCCTCGTAGGTTATTCTGAAACTGAGCTATAAGTGTGTGGATACCTAGATACTTGGACACTCTTTTTAGGTATCTAAGTGTCCGGGTGTCCAGGGCGGTATTCATGAAGCACTCTTAGTCAGAGCACGCTCTTAGCGTCCTCGTAGGTTATTCTGAAACTGAGCTATAAGTGTGTGGATACCTAGATACTTGGACACTCTTTTTAGGTATCTAAGTGTCCGGGTGTCCAGGGCCGTATTCACGAAGCACTCTTAGTCAGAGCACGCTCTTAGCGTCCTCGTAGGCTATTCAGAAACTGAGCTATAAGTGTGTGGATACCTAGATACTTGGACACTCTTTTTAGGTATCTAAGTGTCCGGGTGTGCAGGGCCGTATTCACGAAGCACTCTTCGTCAGAGCACGCTCTTAGCGTCCTCGTAGGCTATTCAGAAACTGAGCTATAAGTGTGTAGATACCTAGATACTTGGACACTCTTTTTAGGTATCTAAGTGTCCGGGTGTCCAGGGCCGTATTCACGAAGCACTCTCAGTCAGAGCACGCTCTTAGCGTCCTCCTAGGCTATTCAGAAACTGAGCTATAAGTATGTGGATACCTAGATACTTGGACACACTTTTTAGGTATCTAAGTGTCCGGGTGTCCAGGGCGGTATTCACGAAGCACTCTTAGTCAGAGCACGCTCTTAGCGTCCTCGTAGGCTATTCTGAAACTGAGCTATAAGTGTGTGGATACCTAGATACTTGGACACTCTTTTTAGGTATCTAAGTATCCGGGTGTCCAGTGCCGTATTCACGAAATACTCTTGGTCAGAGCACGCTCCTAGCGTCCTCGTAGGCTATTCAGAAACTGAGCTATAAGTGTGTGGATACCTAGATACTTGGACACTCTTTTTAGGTATCTAAGTGTCCGGATTTCCAGGGCCGTATTCACGAAGCACTCTTAGTCAGAGCACGCTCTTAGCGTCCTCGTAGGCTATTCAGAAAATGAGCTATAAGCGTGTGGATACCCAGATACTTGGACACTCTTTTTAGGTATCTAAGTGTCCGGGTGTCCAGGGCCGTATTCACGAAGCACTCTTAGTCAGAGCACGCTCTTAGCGTCCTCGTAGGCTATTCAGAAACTGAGCTATAAGTGTGTGGATACCTAGATACTCGGACACTCTTTTTAGGTATCTAAGTGTCCGGGTGTCCAGGGCGGTATTCATGAAGCACTCTTAGTCAGAGCACGCTCTTAGCGTCCTCGTAGGTTATTCTGAAACTGAGCTATAAGTGTGTGGATACCTAGATACTTGGACACTCTTTTTAGGTATCTAAGTGTCCGGGTGTCCAGGGCCGTATTCACGAAGCACTCTTAGTCAGAGCACGCTCTTAGCGTCCTCGTAGGCTATTCAGAAACTGAGCTATAAGTGTGTGGATACCTAGATACTTGGACACTCTTTTTAGGTATCTAAGTGTCCGGGTGTGCAGGGCCGTATTCACGAAGCACTCTTCGTCAGAGCACGCTCTTAGCGTCCTCGTAGGCTATTCAGAAACTGAGCTATAAGTGTGTAGATACCTAGATACTTGGACACTCTTTTTAGGTATCTAAGTGTCCGGGTGTCCAGGGCCGTATTCACGAAGCACTCTCAGTCAGAGCACGCTCTTAGCGTCCTCCTAGGCTATTCAGAAACTGAGCTATAAGTATGTGGATACCTAGATACTTGGACACACTTTTTAGGTATCTAAGTGTCCGGGTGTCCAGGGCGGTATTCACGAAGCACTCTTAGTCAGAGCACGCTCTTAGCGTCCTCGTAGGCTATTCTGAAACTGAGCTATAAGTGTGTGGATACCTAGATACTTGGACACTCTTTTTAGGTATCTAAGTATCCGGGTGTCCAGTGCCGTATTCACGAAATACTCTTAGTCAGAGCACGCTCCTAGCGTCCTCGTAGGCTATTCAGAAACTGAGCTATAAGTGTGTGGATACCTAGATACTTGGACACTCTTTTTAGGTATCTAAGTGTCCGGATTTCCAGGGCCGTATTCACGAAGCACTCTTAGTCAGAGCACGCTCTTAGCGTCCTCGTAGGCTATTCAGAAACTGAGCTATAAGTGTGTGGATACCTAGATACCTGGACACTCTTTTTAGGTATCTAAGTGTCCGGGTGTCCAAGGCCGTATTCACGAAGCACTCTTAGTCAGAGGACGCTCTTAGCGTCCTCGTAGGCTATTCAGCAACTGAGCTATAAGTGTGTGGATACCTAGATACTCGGACACTATTTTTAGGTATCTAAGTGTCCGGGTGTCCAGGGCGGTATTCACGAAGCACTCTTAGTCCGAGCACGCTCTTAGCGTCCTCGTAGGCTATTCAGAAAATGAGCTATAAGTGTGTGGATACCTAGATACTTGGACACTCTTTTTAGGTATCTAAGTGTCCGGGTGCGCTGGGCCGTATTCACGAAGCACTCTTAGTCAGAGCACGCTCTTAGCGTCCTCGTAGGCTATTCAGAAACTGAACTATAAGTGTGTGGATACCTAGATACTTGGACACTCTTTTTAGGTATCTAAGTGTCCGGGTGTCCAGGGCCGTATTCACGAAGCACTCTCAGTCAGAGCACGCTCTTAGCGTCCTCGTAGGCTATTCAGAAATTCAGCTATAAGCGTGTGGATACCTAGATACTTGGACACTCTTTTCAGGTATCTAAGTGTCCGGGTGTCCAGGGCCGTATTCACGAAGCACTCTTAATCAGAGCACGCTCTTAGCGTCCTCGTAGGCTATTCAGAAACTTAGCTATAAGTGTGTGGATACCTAGATACTTGGACACTCTTTTTAGGTATCTAAGTGTCCGGTTGTGCAGGGCCGTATTCACGAAGCACTCTTAGTCAGAGCACGCACTTAGCGTCCTCGTAGGCTATTCAGAAACTGAGCTATAAGTGTGTGGATACCTAGATACTTGGACACTCTTTTTAGGTATCTAAGTGTCCGGGTGTGCAGGGCCGTATTCACGAAGCACTCTTAGTCAGAGCACGCTCTTAGCGTCCTCGTAGGCTATTCAGAAACTGAGCTATAAGTGTGTGGATACCTAGATACTTGGACACTCTTTTTAGGTATCTAAGTGTCCGGGTGTGCAGGGCCGTATTCACGAAGCACTCTTAGTCAGAGCACGCTCTTAGCGTCCTCGTAGGCTATTCAGAAACTGAGCTATAAGTGTGTGGATACCTAGATACTTGGACACTCTTTTTAGGTATCTAAGTGTCCGGGTGTGCAGGGCCGTATTCACGAAGCACTCTTAGTCAGAGAACGCTCTTAGCGTCCTCGTAGGCTATTAGGAAACTGAGCTATAAGTGTGTGGATACCTAGATACTTGGACACTCTTTTTAGGTATCTAAGTGTCCGGGTGTCCAGGGTCGTATTCACGAAGCACTCTTAGTCAGAGCACGCTCTTAGCGTCCTCGTAGGCTATTCAGAAACTAGCTATAAGTGTGTGGATACCTAGATAAGTGGACACTCTTTTTAGGTATCTAAGTGTCCGGGTGTCCAGGGCCGTATTCACGAAGCACCCTTAGTCAGAGCACGCTCTTAGCGTCCTCGTAGGCTATTCAGAAACTGAGCTATAAGTGTGTGGATACCTAGATACTTGGACACTCTTTTTAGGTATCTAACTGTCCGGGTGTCCAGGGCCGTATTCACGAAGCACTCTTAGTCAGAGCACGCTCTTAGCGTCCTCGTAGGCTATTCAGAAAATCAGCTATAAGCGTGTGGATACCGAGATACTTGGACACTCTTTTCAGGTATCTAAGTGTCCGGGTGTCCAGGGCCGTATTCACGAAGCACTCTTAGTCAGAGCACGCTCTTAGCGTCCTCGTAGGCTATTCAGAAACTGAGCTATAAGTGTGTGGATACCTAGATACTTGGACACTCTTTTTAGGTATTTAAGTGTCCGGGCGTCCAGGGCCGTATTCACGAAGCACTCTTAGTCAGAGCACGCTCTTAGCGTCCTCATAGGCTATTCAGAAAATGAGCTATAAGCGTGTGGATACCTAGATACTTGGACACTCTTTTTAGGTATCTAAGTGTCCGGGTGTCCAGGGCCGTATTCACGAAGCACTCTTAGTCAGAGCACGCTCTTAGCGTCCTCGTAGGCTATTCAGAAACTGAGCTATAAGTGTGTGGATACCTAGATACTCGGACACTCTTTTTAGGTATCTAAGTGTCCGGGTGTCCAGGGCGGTATTCATGAAGCACTCTTAGTCAGAGCACGCTCTTAGCGTCCTCGTAGGCTATTCAGAAACTGAGCTATAAGTGTGTGGATACCTAGATAATCGGACACTCTTTTTAGGTGTCTAAGTGTCCTGGTGTCCAGGGCCGTATTCACGAAGCATTCTTAGTCAGAGCACGCTCTTAGCAACCTCGTAGGCTATTCAGAAACTGAGCTATAAGTGTGTGGATACCTAGATACTTGGACACTCTTTTTGAGTATCTAAGCGTCCGGGTGTCCAGGGCCGTATTCACGAAGCACTCTTAGTCAGAGCACGCTCTTAGCGTCCTCGTAGGCTATTCAGAAACTGAGCTATAAGTGTGCGGATACCTAGATACTTGGACACTCTTTTTAGGTATCTAAGTGTCCGGGTGTCCAGGGCCGTATTCACGAAGCACTCTTAGTCAGAGCACGCTCTTAGCGTCCTCGTAGGCTATTCAGAAACTGAGCTATAAGTGTGTGGATACCTAGATACTTGGACACTCTTTTTAGGTATCTAAGTGTCCGGGTGTCCAGGGCGGTATTCACGAAGCACTCATAGTCAGAGCACGCTCTTAGCGTCCTCGTAGGCTATTCTGAAACTGAGCTATAAGTGTGTGGATACCTAGATACTTGGACACTCTTTTTAGGTATCTAAGTGTCCGGGTGTTCAGGGCCATATTCACGAAGCACTCTTAGTCAGAGGACGCTCCTAGCGTCCTCGTAGGCTATTCAGAAACTGAGCAATAAGTGTGTGGATACCTAGATACTTGGACACTCTTTTTAGGTATCTAAGTGTCTGGGTTTCCAGGGCCGTATTCACGAAACACTCTTAGTCAGAGCACGCTCTTAGCGTCCTCGTAGGCTATTCAGAAACTGAGCTATAAGTGTGTGGATACCTAGATACTCGGACACTATTTTTAGGTATCTAAGTGTCCGGGTGTCCAGGGCGGTATTCACGAAGCACTCTTAGTCAGAGCACGCTCTTAGCGTCCTCGCAGGCTATTCAGAAATTGAGCTATAAGTGTGTGGATACCTAGATAAGTGGACACTCTTTTTAGGTATCTAAGTGTCCGGGTGTCCAGGGCCGTATTCACGAAGCACCCTTAGTCAGAGCACGCTCTTAGCGTCCTCGTAGGCTATTCAGAAACTGAGCAATAAGTGTGTGGATACCTAGATACTTGGACACTCTTTTTAGGTATCTAAGTGTCCGGGTGTCCAGGGCCGTATTCACGAAGCACTCTTAGTCAGAGCACGCTCTTAGCGTCCTCGTAGGCTATTCAGAAAATCAGCTATAAGCTTGTGGATACCTAGATACTTGGACACTCTTTTCATGTATCTAAGTGTCCGGGTGTCCAGGGCCGTATTCACGAAGCACTCTTAGTCAGAGCACGCTCTTAGCGTCCTCGTAGGCTATTCAGAAACTGAGCTATAAGTGTGTGGATACCTAGATACTTGGACACTCTTTTTAGGTATCTAAGTGTCCGGGTGTCCAGGGCCGTATTCACGAAGCACTCTTAGTCAGAGCACGCTCTTAGCGTCCTCGTAGGCTATTCAGAAACTGAGCTATAAGTGTGTGGATACCTAGATACTTGGACACTCTTTTTAGGTATCTAAGTGTCCTGGTGTCCAGGGCCGTATTCGCGAAGCACTCTTAGTCAGAGCACGCTCTTAGCGTCCTCGTAGGCTATTCAGAAACTGAGCTATAAGTGTGTGGATACCTAGATACTTGGACAATCTTTTTAGGTATCTAAGTGTCCGGGTGTTCAGGGCCGTATTCACGAAGCACTCTTAGTCAGAGCACGCTCTTAGCGTCCTCGTAGGCTATTCAGAAACTGAGCCATAAGTGTGTGGATACCTAGATACTTGGACACTCTTTTTAGGTATCTAAGTGTCCGGGTGTTCAGGGCCGTATTCACGAAGCACTCTTAGTCAGAGCACGCTCTTAGCGTCCTCGTAGGCTATTCAGAAACTGAGCTGTAAGTGTGTGGATACCTAGATACTTGGACACTGTTTTAAGGTATTTAAGTGTCCGGGTGTCCAGGGCCGTATTCACGAAGCACTCTCAGTCAGAGCACGCTCTTAGCGTCCTCGTAGGCTATTCAGAAACTGAGCCATAAGTGTGTGGATACCTAGATACTTGGACACTCTTTTTAGGTATCTAAGTGTCCAGGTGTCCAGGGCCGTATTCACGAAGCACACTTAGTCAGAGCACGCTCTTAGCGTCCTCGTAGGCTTTTCAGAAACTGAGCTATAAGTGTGTGGATACCTAGATACTTGGACACTCTTTTTGAGTATCTAAGTGTCCTGGTGTCCAGGGTCGTATTTACGAAGCACTCTTAGTCAGAGCACGCTCTTAGCGTCCTCGTAGGCTATTCAGAAAATGAGCTATAAGCGTGTGGATACCTAGATACTTGGACACTCTTTTTAGGTATCTAAGTGTCCGGGTGTTCAGGGCCGTATTCACGAAGCACTCTTAGTCAGAGCACGCTCTTAGCGTCCTCGTAGGCTATTCAGAAACTGAGCCATAAGTGTGTGGATACCTAGATACTTGGACACTCTTTTTAGGTATCTAAGTGTCCGGGTGTTCAGGGCCGTATTCACGAAGCACTCTTAGTCAGAGCACGCTCTTAGCGTCCTCGTAGGCTATTCAGAAACTGAGCTGTAAGTGTGTGGATACCTAGATACTTGGACACTGTTTTAAGGTATTTAAGTGTCCGGGTGTCCAGGGCCGTATTCACGAAGCACTCTCAGTCAGAGCACGCTCTTAGCGTCCTCGTAGGCTATTCAGAAACTGAGCCATAAGTGTGTGGATACCTAGATACTTGGACACTCTTTTTAGGTATCTAAGTGTCCAGGTGTCCAGGGCCGTATTCACGAAGCACACTTAGTCAGAGCACGCTCTTAGCGTCCTCGTAGGCTTTTCAGAAACTGAGCTATAAGTGTGTGGATACCTAGATACTTGGACACTCTTTTTGAGTATCTAAGTGTCCTGGTGTCCAGGGTCGTATTTACGAAGCACTCTTAGTCAGAGCATGCTCATAGCGTCCTCGTAGGCTATTCAGAAAATGAGCTATAAGCGTGTGGATACCTAGATACTTGGACACTCTTTTTAGGTATCTAAGTGTCCGGGTGTGCTGGGCCGTATTCACGAAGCACTCTTAGTCAGAGCACGCTCTTAGCGTCCTCGTAGGCTATTCAGAAACTGAGCTACAAGTGTGTGGATACCTAGATACTTGGACACTCTTTTTAGGTATCTAAGTGTCCGGGTGTCCAGGGCCGTATTCACGAAGCACTCTTTGTCAGAGCACGCTCTTAGCGTCCTCGTAGGCTATTCAGAAACTGAGCTATAAGTGTGTGGATACCTAGATACTTGGACACTCTTTTTAGGTATCTAAGTGTCCTGTTGTCCAGGGCGTATTCACGAAGCACTCTTAGTCAGAGCACGCTCTTAGCGTCCTCGTAGGCTATTCAGAAAATGAGCTATAAGCGCGTGGATACCTAGATACTTGGATAATCTTTTTAGGTATCTTAGTGTCCTGGTGTCCAGGGCCGTATTCACGAAGCACTCTTAGTCAGAGCACGCTCTTAGCGTCCTCGTAGGCTATTCAGAAACTGAGCTATAAGTGTGTGGATACCTAGATACTTGGACACTCTTTTTAGGTATCTAAGTGTCCTGGTGTCCAAGGCCGTATTCACGAAGCACTCTTAGTCAGAGCCCGCTCTTAGCGTCCTCGTAGGCTATTCAGAAACTGAGCTATAAGTGTGTGGATACCTAGATACTTGGACACTCTTTTTAGGTATCTAAGTGTCCGGGTGTCCAGGGCGGTATTCACGAAGCACTCTTAGTCAGAGCACGCTCTTAGCGTCCTCGTAGGCTATTCTGAAACTGAGCTATAAGTGTGTGGATACCTAGATACTTGGACACTCTTTTTAGGTATCTAAGTGTCCGGGTGTCCAGGGCCGTATTCACGAAGCACTCTTAGTCAGAGCACGCTCTTAGCGTCCTCGTAGGCTATTCAGAAACTGAGCTGTAAGTGTGTGGATACCTAGATACTTGGACACTGTTTTAAGGTATCTAAGTGTCCGGGTGTCCAGGGCCGTATTCACGAAGCACTCTTAGTCAGAGCACGCTCTTAGCGTCCTCGTAGGCTATTCAGAAACTGAGCTATAAGTGTGTGGATACCTAGATACTTGGACACTCTTTTTAGGTATCTAAGTGTCCGGGTGTCCAGGGCCGTATTCACGAAGCACTCTTAG
This sequence comes from Lineus longissimus, assembly GCF_910592395.1. Taxonomy (NCBI): domain Eukaryota; kingdom Metazoa; phylum Nemertea; class Pilidiophora; order Heteronemertea; family Lineidae; genus Lineus; species Lineus longissimus. Next base: position 1,785,874 of record NC_088322.1, read on the forward strand.
TCAGAGCACGCTCTTAGCGTCCTCGTAGGCTATTCGGAAACTGAGCTATAAGTGTGTGGATACCTAGATACTTGGACACTCTTTTTGAGTATCTAAGTGTCCTGGTGTCTAGGGCCGTATTCACGAAGCACTCTTAGTCAGAGCACGCTCTTAGCGTCCTCGTAGGCTATTCAGAAAATGAGCTATAAGCGTGTGGATACCTAGATACTTGGACACTCTTTTTAGGTATCTAAGTGTCCGGGTGTCCAGGGCGGTATTCACGAAGCACTCTTAGTCAGAGCACGCTCTTAGCGTCCTCGTAGGCTATTCTGAAACTGAGCTATAAGTGTGTGGATACCTAGATACTTGGACACTCTTTTTAGGTATCTAAGTGTCCGGGTGTCCAGGGCCATATTCACGAAGCACTCTTAGTCAGAGCACGCTCTTAGCGTCCTCGTAGGCTATTCAGAAACTGAGCTGTAAGTGTGTGGATACCTAGATACTTGGACACTGTTTTAGGTATCTAAGTGTCCGGGTGACCAGGGCCGTATTTACGAAGCACTCTTAGTCAGAGCACGCTCTTAGCGTCCTCGTAGGCTATTCAGAAACTGAGCTATAAGTGTGTGGATACCTAGATACTTGGACACTCTTTTTAGGTATCTAAGTGTCCGGGTGTCCAGGGCCGTATTCACGAAGCACTCTTAGTCAGAGCACGCTCTTAGCGTCCTCGTAGGCTATTCGGAAACTGAGCTATAAGTGTGTGGATACCTAGATACTTGGACACTCTTTTTGAGTATCTAAGTGTCCTGGTGTCCAGGGCCGTATTCACGAAGCACTCTTAGTCAGAGCACGCTCTTAGCGTCCTCGTAGGCTATTCAGAAAATGAGCTATAAGCGTGTGGATACCTAGATACTTGGACACTCTTTTTAGGTATCTAAGTGTCCGGGTGTCCAGGGCCGTATTCACGAAGCACTCTTAGTCAGAGCACGCTCTTAGCGTCCTCGTAGGCTATTCGGAAAATGAGCTATAAGTGTGTGGATACCTAGATACTTGGACACTCTTTTTAGGTATCTAAGTGTCTGGGTGTCCAGGGCCGTATTCACGAAGCACTCCAAGTCAGAGCACGCTCTTAGTGTCCTCGTAGGCTATTTAGAAACTGAGCTATAAGTGTGTGGATACCTACATACTTGGACACTCTTTTTGAGTGTCCTGGTGTCCAGGGCCGTATTCACGAAGCACTCTTAGTCAGAGCACTCTCTTAGCGTCCTCGTAGGCTATTCAGAAAATGAGCTATAAGCGTGTGGATACCTAGATACTTGGACACTCTTTTTAGGTATCTAAGTGTCCGGGTGTCCAGGGCCGTATTTACGAAGCACTCTTAGTCAGAGCACGCTCTTAGCGTCCTCGTAGGCTATTCAGAAACTGAGCTATAAGTGTGTGGATACCTAGATACTTGGACACTCTTTTTAGGTATCTAAGTGTCCGGGTGTCCAGGGCCGTATTCATGAAGCACTCTTAGTCAGAGCACGCTCTTAGCGTCCTCGTATGCTATTCAGAAACTGTGCTATAAGTGTGTGGATACCTAGATACTTGGACACTCTTTTAGGTATCTAAGTGTCCGGGTGTGCAGGGCCGTATTCACGAAGCACTCTTAGTCAGAGCACGCTCTTAGCGTCCTCGTAGGCTATTCAGAAACTGAGCTATAAGTGTGTGGATACCTAGATACTTGGACACTCTTTTTAGGTATCTAACTGTCCGGGTGTCCAGGGCCGTATTCACGAAGCACTCTTAGTCAGAGCACGCTCTTAGCGTCCTCGTAGGCTATTCAGAAACTGAGCTATAAGTGTGTGGATACCTATATACTTGGACACTCTTTTTGAGTATCTAAGTGTCCTGGTGGCCAGGGCCGTATTCACGAAGCACTCTTAGTCAGAGCACGCTCTTAGCGTCCTCGTAGGCTATTCAGAAAATGAGCTATAAGCGTGTGGATACCTAGATACTTGGACACTCTTTTTAGGTATCTAAGTCTCCGGGTGTCCAGGGCCGTATTCACGAAGCACTCTTAGTCAGAGCACGCTCTTAGCGTCCTCGTAGGCTATTCAGAAAATGAGCTATAAGTGTGTGGATACCTAGATACTTGGACACTCTTTTTGAGTATCTAAGTGTCCTGGTGTCCAGGGCCGTATTCACGAAGCACTCTTAGTCAGAGCACGCTCTTAGCGTCCTCGTAGGCTATTCAGAAAATGAGCTATAAGCGTGTGGATACCTAGATACTTGGACACTCTTTTTAGGTATCTAAGTGTCCAGATGTCCAGGGCCGTATTTACGAAGCACTCTTAGTCAGAGCACGCTCTTAGCGTCCTCGTAGGCTATTCAGAAATTGAGCTATAAGTGTGTGGATACCTAGATACTTGGACACTCTTTTTAGGTATCTAAGTGTCCGGGTGTGCAGGGCCGTATTCACGAAGCACTCTTAGTCAGAGCACGCTCTTGGCGTCCTCGTAGGCTATTCAGAAACTGAGCTATAAGTGTGTGGATACCTAGATACTTGGACACTCTTTTTAGGTATCTAAGTGTCCGGGTGTCCAGGGCCGTATTCACGAAGCACTCTTAGTCAGAGCACGCTCTTAGCGTCCTCGTAGGCTATTCAGAAACTGAGCTATAAGTGTGTGGATACCTAGATACTTGGACACTCTTTTTAGGTATCTAAGTGTCCTGGTGTCCAGGGCCGTATTCACGAAGCACTCTTAGTCAGAGCACGCTCTTAGCGTCCTCGTAGGCTATTCAGAAACTGAGCTATAAGTGTGTGGATACCTAGATACTTGGACACTCTTTTTAGGTATCTAAGTGTCCGGGTGTCCAGGGCGGTATTCACGAAGCACTCTGAGTCAGAGCACGCTCTTAGCGTCCTCGTAGGCTATTCTGAAACTGAGCTATAAGTGTGTGGATACCTAGATACTTGGACACTCTTTTTAGGTATCTAAGTGTCTGGGTGTCCAGGGCCGTATTCACGAAGCACTCTTAGTCAGAGCACGCTCCTAGCGTCCTCGTAGGCTATTCAGAAACTGAGCTATAAGTGTGTGGATACCTAGATACTTGGACACTCTTTTTAGGTATCTAAGTGTCCGGGTTTCCAGGGCCGTATTCACGAAGCACTCTTAGTCAGAGCACGCTCTTAGCGTCCTCGTAGGCTATTCAGAAACTGAGCTATAAGTGTGTGGATACCTAGATACTTGGACACTCTTTTTAGGTATCTAAGTGTCTGGGTGTCCAGGGCGGTATTCACGAAGCACTCTTAGTCAGAGCACGCTCTTAGCGTCCTCGTAGGCTATTCAGAAACTGAGCTATAAGTGTGTGGATACCTAGATACTTGGACACTCTTTTTAGGTATCTAAGTGTCCGGTGTCCAGGGCCGTATTCACGAAGCACCCTTAGTCAGAGCACGCTCTTAGCGTCCTCGTAGGCTATTCAGAAACTGAGCTATAAGTGTGTGGATACCTAGATACTTGGACACTCTTTTTAGGTATCTAAGTGTCCGGGTGTCCAGGGCCGTATTCACGAAGCACCCTTAGTCAGAGCACGCTCTTAGCGTCCTCGTAGGCTATTCAGAAACTGAGCTATAAGTGTGTTGATACCTAGATACTTGGACACTCTTTTTAGGTATCTAAGTGTCCGGGTGTCCAGGGCGGTATTCACGAAGCACTCTTAGTCAGAGCACGCTCTTAGCGTCCTCGTAGGCTATTCTGAAACTGAGCTATAAGTGTGTGGATACCTAGATACTTGGACACTCTTTTTAGGTATCTAAGTGTCCGGGTGTCCAGTGCCGTATTCACGAAGCACTCTTAGTCAGAGCACGCTCCTAGTGTCCTCGTTGGCTATTCAGAAACTGAGCTATAAGTGTGTGGATACCTAGATACTTGGACACTCTTTTTAGGTATCTAAGTGTCCGGGTTTCCAGGGCCGTATTCACGAAGCACTCTTAGTCAGAGCACGGTCTTAGCGTCCTCGTAGGCTATTCAGAAACTGAGCTATAAGTGTGTGGATACCTAGATACTTGGACACTCTTTTTAGGTATCTAAGTGTCCGGGTGTCCAGGGCCGTATTCACGAAGCACTCTTAGTCAGAGCACGCTCTTAGCGTCCTCGTAGGCTATTCAGAAACTGAGCTATAAGTGTGTGGATACCTAGATACTTGGACACTCTTTTTAGGTATCTAAGTGTCCGGGTGTCCAGGGCCGTATTCACGAAGCACCCTTAGTCAGAGCACGCTCTTAGCGTCCCTGTAGGCTATTCAGAAACTGAGCTATAAGTGTGTGGATACCTAGATACTTGGACACTCTTTTTAGGTATCTAAGTGTCCGGGTGTCCAGGGCCGCATTCACGAAGCACTCTTAGTCAGAGCACGCTCTTAGCGTCCTCGTAGGCTATTCTGAAACTGAGCTATAAGTGTGTGGATACCTAGATACTTGGACACTCTTTTTAGGTATCTAAGTGTCCTGGTGTCCAGTGCCGTATTCAAGAAGCACTCTTAGTCAGAGCACGCTCCTAGTGTCCTCGTAGGCTATTCAGAAACTGAGCTATAAGTGTGTGGATACCTAGATACTTGGACACTCTTTTTAGGTATCTAAGTGTCCGGGTGTCCAGGGCCGTATTCACGAAGCACTCTTAGTCAGAGCACGCTCTTAGCGTCCTCGTAGGCTATTCAGAAACTGAGCTATAAGTGTGTGGATACCTAGATACTTGGACACTCTTTTTAGGTATCTAAGTGTCCGGGTGTCCAGTGGCGTATTCACGAAGCACTCTGAGTCAGAGCACGCTCTTAGCGTCTTCGTAGGCTATTCAGCAACTGAGCTATAAGTGTGGGGATACCTAGATACTCGGACACTATTTTTAGGTATCTAAGTGTCCGGGTGTCCAGGGCGGTATTCACGAAGCACTCTTAGTCAGAGCACGCTCTTAGCGTCCTCGTAGGCTATTCAGAAAATGAGCTATAAGTGTGTGGATACCTAGCTACTTGGACACTCTTTTTAGGTATCTAAGTGTCCGGGTGTGCTGGGCCGTATTCACGAAGCACTCTTAGTCAGAGCACGCTCTTAGCGTCCTCGTAGGCTATTCAGAAAATGAGCTATAAGCGCGTGGATACCTAGATACTTGGACACTCTTTTTAGGTATCTAAGTGTCCTGGTGTCCAGGGCCGTATTCACGAAGCACTCTTAGTCAGAGCACGCTCTTAGCGTCCTCGTAGGCTATTCAGAAACTGAGCTATAAGTGTGTGGATACCTAGATACTTGGACACTCTTTTTGAGTATCTAAGTGTCCGGGTGTCCAGGGCCGTATTCACGAAGCACTCTTAGACAGAGCACGCTCTTAGCGTCCTCGTAGGCTATTCAGAAACTGAGCTATAAGTGTGTGGATACCTAGATACCTGGACACTCTTTTTAGGTATCTAAGTGTCCTGGTGTCCAGGGCCGTATTCACGAAGCACTCTTAGTCAGAGCACGCTCTTAGCATCCTCGTAGGCTATTCAGAAACTGAGCTATAAGTGTGTGGATACCTAGATACTTGGGCACTCTTTTTAGGTATCTAAGTGTCCGGGTGTCCAGGGCCGTATTCACGAAGCACTCTTAGTCAGAGCACGCTCTTAGCGTCCTCGTAGGCTATTCAGAAACTGAGCTATAAGTGTGTGGATACCTAGATACTTGGACACTCTTTTTAGGTATCTAAGTGTCCGGGTGTCCAGTGCCGTATTCACGAAGCACTCTGAGTCAGAGCACGCTCTTAGCGTCTTCGTAGGCTATTCAGCAACTGAGCTATAAGTGTGTGGATACCTAGATACTTGGACACTATTTTTAGGTATCTAAGTGTCCGGGTGTCCAGGGCGGTATTCACGAAGCACTCTTAGTCAGAGCACGCTCTTAGCGTCCTCGTAGGCTATTCAGAAAATGAGCTATAAGTGTGTGGATACCTAGATACTTGGACACTCTTTTTAGGTATCTAAGTGTCCGGGTGTGCTGGGCCGTATTCACGAAGCACGCTTATTCAGAGCACGCTCTTAGCGTCCTCGTAGGCTATTCAGAAAATGAGCTATAAGCGCGTGGATACCTAGATACTTGGACACTCTTTTTAGGTATCTAAGTGTCCTGGTGTCCAGGGCCGTATTCACGAAGCACTCTTAGTCAGAGCACGCTCTTAGCGTCCTCGTAGGCTATTTAGAAACTGAGCTATAAGTGTGTGGATACCTAGATACTTGGACACTCTTTTTGAGTATCTAAGTGTCCGGGTGTCCAGGGCCGTATTCACGAAGCACTCTTAGACAGAGCACGCTCTTAGCGTCCTCGTAGGCTATTCAGAAACTGAGCTATAAGTGTGTGGATACCTAGATACTTGGACACTCTTTTTAGGTATCTAAGTGTCCTGGTGTCCAGGGCCGTATTCACGAAGCACTCTTAGTCAGAGCACGCTCTTAGCATCCTCGTAGGCTATTCAGAAACTGAGCTATAAGTGTGTGGATACCTAGATACTTGGGCACTCTCTTTAGGTATCTAAGTGTCCGGGTGTCCAGGGCTGTATTCACGAAGCACTCTTAGTCAGAGCACGCTCTTAGCGTCCTCGTAGGCTATTCAGAAACTGAGCCATAAGTGTGTGGATACCTAGATACTTGGACACTCTTTTTAGGTATCTAAGTGTCCGGGTGTCCAGGGCCGTATTCACGAAGCACTCTTAGTCAGAGCACGCTCTTAGCGTCCTCGTAGGCTATTCAGAAACTAGCTATAAGTGTGTGGATACCTAGATACGTGGACACTCTTTTTAGGTATCTAAGTGTCCGGGTGTCCAGGGCCGTATTCACGAAGCACCCTTAGTCAGAGCACGCTCTTAGCGTCCTCGTAGGCTATTCAGAAACTGAGCTATAAGTGTGTGGATACCTAGATACTTGGACACTCTTTTTAGGTATCTAAGTGTCCGGGTGTCCAGGGCCGTATTCACGAAGCACTCTTAGTCAGAGCACGCTCTTAGCGTCCTCGTAGGCTATTCAGAAACTAGCTATAAGTGTGTGGATACCTAGATACGTGGACACTCTTTTTAGGTATCTAAGTGTCCGGGTGTCCAGGGCCGTATTCACGAAGCACCCTTAGTCAGAGCACGCTCTTAGCGTCCTCGAAGGCTATTCAGAAACTGAGCTATAAGTGTGTGGATACCTAGATACTTGGACACTCTTTTTAGGTATCTAAGTGTCTGGGTGTGCTGGGCCGTATTCACGAAGCACTCTTAGTCAGAGCACGCTCTTAGCGTCCTCGTAGGCTATTCAGAAACTGAGCTATAAGTGTGTGGATACCTAGATACTTGGACACTCTTTTTAGGTATCTAAGTGTCCGGGTGTCCAGGGCCGTATTCACGAAGCACTCTTAGACAGAGCACGCTCTTAGCGTCCTCGTAGGCTATTCAGAAACTGAGCTATAAGTGTGTGGATACCTAGATACCTGGACACTCTTTTTAGGTATCTAAGTGTCCTGGTGTCCAGGGCCGTATTCACGAAGCACTCTTAATCAGAGCACGCTCTTAGCATCCTCGTAGGCTATTCAGAAACTGAGCTATAAGTGTGTGGATACCTAGATACTTGGGCACTCTTTTTAGGTATCTAAGTGTCCGGGTGTCCAGGGCCGTATTCACGAAGCACTCTTAGTCAGAGCACGCTCTTAGCGTCCTCGTAGGCTATTCAGAAACTGAGCTATAAGTGTGTGGATACCTAGATACTTGGACACTCTTTTTAGGTATCTAAGTGTCCGGGTGTCCAGTGCCGTATTCACGAAGCACTCTGAGTCAGAGCACGCTCTTAGCGTCTTCGTAGGCTATTCAGCAACTGAGCTATAAGTGTGTGGATACCTAGATACTCGGACACTATTTTTAGGTATCTAAGTGTCCGGGTGTCCAGGGCGGTATTCACGAAGCACTCTTAGTCAGAGCACGCTCTTAGCGTCCTCGTAGGCTATTCAGAAAATGAGCTATAAGTGTGTGGATACCTAGATACTTCGACACTCTTTTTAGGTATCTAAGTGTCCGGGTGTCCAGGGCCGTATTCACGAAGCACTCCTAGTCAGAGCACGCTCTTAGTGTCCTCGTAGGCTATTCAGAAACTGAGCTATAAGTGTGTGGATACCTAGATACTTGGACACTCTTTTTGAGTATCTAAGTGTCCGGATGTCCAGGGCCGTATTTACGAAGCACTCTTAGCCAGAGCACGCTGTTAGCGTCCTCGTAGGCTATTCAGAAACTGAGCTATAAGTGTGTGGATACCTAGATACTTGGACACTCTTTTTGAGTATCTAAGTGTCCTGGTGTCCAGGGCCGTATTCACGAAGCACTCTTAGTCAGAGCACGCTCTTAGCGTCCTCGTAGGCTATTCAGAAACTGAGCTATAAGTGTGTGGATACCTAGATACTTGGACACTCTTTTTAGGTATCTAACTGTCCGGGTGTTCAGGGCCGTATTCACGAAGCACTCTTAGTCAGAGCACGCTCTTAGCGTCCTCGTAGGCTATTCAGAAACTGAGCTATAAGTGTGTGGATACCTAGATACTTGGACACTCTTTTTAGGTATCTAAGTGTCCGGGTGTCCAGGGCGGTATTCATGAAGCACTCTTAGTCAGAGCACGCTCTTAGCGTCCTCGTAGGCTATTCAGAAACTGAGCTATAAGTGTGTGGATACCTAGATACTTGGACACTCTTTTTAGGTATCTAAGTGTCCGGGTGTCCAGGGCCGTATTCACGAAGCACTCTTAGTCAGAGCACGCTCTTAGCGTCCTCGTAGGCTATTCAGAAACTGAGCTATAAGTGTGTGGATACCTAGATACTTGGACACTATTTTTAGGTATCTAAGTGTCCGGGTGTCCAGGGCCGTATTCACGAAGCACTCTTAGTCAGAGCACGCTCTTAGCGTCCTCGTAGGCTATTCAGAAACTGAGCTATAAGTGTGTGGATACCTAGATACTTGGACACTCTTTTTAGGTATCTAAGTGTCCGGATGTCCAGGGCCGTATTCACGAAGCACTCTTAGTCAGAGCACGCTCTTAGCGTCTTCGTAGGCTATTCAGAAACTGAGCTATAAGTGTGTGGATACCAAGATACTTGGACACTCTTTTTAGGTATCTAAGTGTCCGGGTGTCCAGGGCCGTATTCACGAAGCACTCTTAGTCAGAGCACGCTCTTAGCGTCCTCATAGGCTATTCAGAAACTGAGCTATAAGCGTGTGGATACCTAGATACTTGGACACTCTTTTTAGGTATCTAAGTGTCCGGGTGTCCAGGGCCGTATTCACGAAGCACTCTTAGTCAGAGCACGCTCTTAGCGTCCTCGTAGGCTATTCAAAAAATGAGCTATAAGTGTGTGGATACCTAGATACTTGGACACTCTTTTTAGGTATCTAAGTGTCCGGGTGTCCAGGGCCGTATTCACGAAGCACTCCTAGTCAGAGCACGCTCTTAGTGTCCTCGTAGGCTATTCAGAAACTGAGCTATAAGTGTGTGGATACCTAGATACTTGGACACTCTTTTTGAGTATCTAAGTGTCCTGGTGTCCAGGGCCGTATTCACGAAGCACTCTTAGTCAGAGCCACTCTTAGCGTCCTCGTAGGCTATTCAGAAAATGAGCTATAAGCGTGTGGATACCTAGATACTTGGACACTCTTTTTAGGTATCTAAGTGTCCGGATGTCCAGGGCCGTATTTACGAAGCACTCTTAGTCAGAGCACGCTCTTAGCGTCCTCGTAGGCTATTCAAAAACTGAGCTATAAGTGTGTGGATACCTAGATACTTGGACACTCTTTTTAGGTATCTAAGTGTCCTGGTGTCCAGGGCCGTATTCATGAAGCACTCTTAGTCAGAGCACGCTCTTAGCGTCCTCGTAGGCTATTCAGAAACTGAGCTATAAGTGTGTGGATACCTAGATACTTGGACACTCTTTTTAAGTATCTAAGTGTCCGGGTGTGCAGGGCCGTATTCACGAAGCACTCTTAGTCAGAGCACGCTCTTAGCGTCCTCGTAGGCTATTCAGAAACTGAGCTATAAGTGTGTGGATACCTAGATACTTGGAAACTCTTTTTGAGTATCTAAGTGTCCTGGTGGCCAGGGCCGTATTCACGAAGCACTCTTAGTCAGAGCACGCTCTTAGCGTCCTCGTAGGCTATTCAGAAAATGAGCTATAAGCGTGTGGATACCTAGATACTTGGACACTCTTTTTAGGTATCTAAGTGTCCGGGTGTCCAGGGCCGTATTCACGAAGCACTCTTAGTCAGAGCACGCTCTTAGCGTCCTCGTAGGCTATTCAGAAAATGAGCTATAAGTGTGTGGATACCTAGATACTTGGACACTCTTTTTAGGTATCTAAGTGTCCGGGTGTCCAGGGCCGTATTCACGAAGCACTCCTAGTCAGAGCACGCTCTTAGTGTCCTCGTAGGCTATTCAGAAACTGAGCTATAAGTGTGTGGATACCTAGATACTTGGACACTCTTTTTGAGTATCTAAGTGTCCTGGTGTCCAGGGCCGTATTCACGAAGCACTCTTAGTCAGAGCACGCTCTTAGCGTCCTCGTAGGCTATTCAGAAAATGAGCTATAAGCGTGTGGATACCTAGATACTTGGACACTCTTTTTAGGTATCTAAGTGTCCGGATGTCCAGGGCCGTATTTACGAAGCACTCTTAGTCAGAGCACGCTCTTAGCGTCCTCGTAGGCTATTCAGAAACTGTGCTACAAGTGTGTGGATACCTAGATACTTGGACACTCTTTTTAGGTATCTAAGTGTCCGGGTGTCCAGGGCCGTATTCATGAAGCACTCTTAGTCAGAGCACGCTCTTAGCGTCCTCGTAGGCTATTCAGAAACTGAGCTATAAGTGTGTGGATACCTAGATACTTGGACACTCGTTTTAGGTATCTAAGTGTCCGGGTGTGCAGGGCCGTATTCACGAAGCACTCTTAGTCAGAGCACGCTCTTAGCGTCCTCGTAGGCTATTCAGAAACTGAGCTATAAGTGTGTGGATACCTAGATACTTGGACACTCTTTTTAGGTATCTAAGTGTCCGGGTGTCCAGGGCCGTATTCACGAAGCACTCTTAGTCAGAGCACGCTCTTAGCGTCCTCGTAGGCTATTCAGAAACTGAGCTATAAGTGTTTGGATACCTAGATACTTGGACACTCTTTTTAGGTATCTAAGTGTCCTGGTGTCCAGGGCCGTATTCACGAAGCACTCTTAGTCAGAGCACGCTCTTAGCGTCCTCATAGGCTATTCAGAAACTGAGCTATAAGTGTGTGGATACCGAGATACTTGGACACTCTTTTTGAGTATCTAAGTGTCCTTCTGGCCAGGGCCGTATTCACGAAGCACTCTTAGTCAGAGCACGCTCTTAGCGTCCTCGTAGGCTATTCAGAAAATGAGCTATAAGCGTGTGGATACCTAGATACTTGGACACTCTTTTTAGGTATCTAAGTGTCCGGGTGTCCAGGGCCGTATTTACGAAGCACTCTTAGTCAGAGCACGCTCTTAGCGTCCTCGTAGGCTATTCAAAAAATGAGCTATAAGTGTGTGGATACCTAGATACTTGGACACTCTTTTTAGGTATCTAAGTGTCCGGGTGTCCAGGGCCGTATTCACGAAGCACTCCTAGTCAGAGCACGCTCTTAGTGTCCTCGTAGGCTATTCAGAAACTGAGCTATAAGTGTGTGGATACCTAGATACTTGGACACTCTTTTTGAGTATCTAAGTGTCCTGGTGTCCAGGGCCGTATTCACGAAGCACTCTTAGTCAGAGCCACTCTTAGCGTCCTCGTAGGCTATTCAGAAAATGAGCTATAAGCGTGTGGATACCTAGATACTTGGACACTCTTTTTAGGTATCTAAGTGTCCGGATGTCCAGGGCCGTATTTACGAAGCACTCTTAGTCAGAGCACGCTCTTAGCGTCCTCGTAGGCTATTCAAAAACTGAGCTATAAGTGTGTGGATACCTAGATACTTGGACACTCTTTTTAGGTATCTAAGTGTCCTGGTGTCCAGGGCCGTATTCATGAAGCACTCTTAGTCAGAGCACGCTCTTAGCGTCCTCGTAGGCTATTCAGAAACTGAGCTATAAGTGTGTGGATACCTAGATACTTGGACACTCTTTTTAAGTATCTAAGTGTCCGGGTGTGCAGGGCCGTATTCACGAAGCACTCTTAGTCAGAGCACGCTCTTAGCGTCCTCGTAGGCTATTCAGAAACTGAGCTATAAGTGTGTGGATACCTAGATACTTGGAAACTCTTTTTGAGTATCTAAGTGTCCTGGTGGCCAGGGCCGTATTCACGAAGCACTCTTAGTCAGAGCACGCTCTTAGCGTCCTCGTAGGCTATTCAGAAAATGAGCTATAAGCGTGTGGATACCTAGATACTTGGACACTCTTTTTAGGTATCTAAGTGTCCGGGTGTCCAGGGCCGTATTCACGAAGCACTCTTAGTCAGAGCACGCTCTTAGCGTCCTCGTAGGCTATTCAGAAAATGAGCTATAAGTGTGTGGATACCTAGATACTTGGACACTCTTTTTAGGTATCTAAGTGTCCGGGTGTCCAGGGCCGTATTCACTAAGCACTCCTAGTCAGAGCACGCTCTTAGTGTCCTCGTAGGCTATTCAGAAACTGAGCTATAAGTGTGTGGATACCTAGATACTTGGACACTCTTTTTGAGTATCTAAGTGTCCTGGTGTCCAGGGCCGTATTCACGAAGCACTCTTAGTCAGAGCACGCTCTTAGCGTCCTCGTAGGCTATTCAGAAAATGAGCTATAAGCGTGTGGATACCTAGATACTTGGACACTCTTTTTAGGTATCTAAGTGTCCGGATGTCCAGGGCCGTATTTACGAAGCACTCTTAGTCAGAGCACGCTCTTAGCGTCCTCGTAGGCTATTCAGAAACTGTGCTATAAGTGTGTGGATACCTAGATACTTGGACACTCTTTTTAGGTATCTAAGTGTCCGGGTGTCCAGGGCCGTATTCATGAAGCACTCTTAGTCAGAGCACGCTCTTAGCGTCCTCGTAGGCTATTCAGAAACTGAGCTATAAGTGTGTGGATACCTAGATACTTGGACACTCTTTTTAGGTATCTAAGTGTCCGGGTGTGCAGGGCCGTATTCACGAAGCACTCTTAGTCAGAGCACGCTCTTAGCGTCCTCGTAGGCTATTCAGAAACTGAGCTATAAGTGTGTGGATACCTAGATACTTGGACACTCTTTTTAGGTATCTAAGTGTCCGGGTGTCCAGGGCCGTATTCACGAAGCACTCTTAGTCAGAGCACGCTCTTAGCGTCCTCGTAGGTTATTCAGAAACTGAGCTATAAGTGTTTGGATACCTAGATACTTGGACACTCTTTTTAGGTATCTAAGTGTCCGGGTGTCCAGGGCCGTATTCACGAAGCACTCTTAGTCAGAGCACGCACTTAGCGTCCTCGTAGGCTATTCAGAAACTGAGCTATAAGTGTGTGGATACCTAGATACTTGGACACTCTTTTTAGGTATCTAAGTGTCCGGGTGTCCAGGGCCGTATTCACGAAGCACTCTTAGTCAGAGCACGCTCTTAGCGTCCTCGTAGGCTATTCAGAAACTGAGCTATAAGTGTGTGGATACCTAGATACTTGGACACTCTTTTTAGGTATCTAAGTGTCCGGGTGTGCAGGGCCGTATTCACGAAGCACTCATATTCAGAGCACGCTCTTAGCGTCCTCGTACGCTATTCAGAAACTGAGTTATAAGTGTGTGGATACCTAGATACTTGGACACTCTTTTTAGGTATCTAAGTGTCCGGGTGTCCAGGGCCGTTTTCACGAAGCACTCTTAGTCAGAGCACGCTCTTAGCGTCCTCGTAGGCTATTCAGAAACTGAGCTATAAGTGTGTGGATACCTAGATACTTGGACACTCTTTTTAGGTATCTAAGTGTCCGGGTGTCCAGGGCCGTATTCACGAAGCACTCTTAGTCAGAGCACGCTCTTAGCGTCCTCGTAGGCTATTCAGAAACTGAGCTATAAGTGTGTGGATACCTAGATACTTGGACACTCTTTTTAGGTATCTAAGTGTCCGGGTGTCCAGGGCCGTATTCACGAAGCACTCTTAGTCAGAGCACGCTCTCAGCGTCCCCGTAGGCTATTCAGAAACTGAGCTATAAGTGTGTGGATACCTAGATACTTGGACACTATTTTTGAATATCTAAGTGTCCTGGTGTCCAGGGCCGTATTCAGGAAGCACTCTTAGTCAGAGCACGCTCTTAGCGTCCTCGTAGGCTATTCAGAAAACGAGCTATAAGCGTGTGGATACCTAGATACTTGGACACTCTTTTTAGGTATCTAAGTGTCCGGGTGTCCAGGGCCGTATTCACGAAGCACTCTTAGTCAGAGCACGCTCTTAGCGTCCTCGTAGGCTATTCAGAAAATGAGCTATAAGTGTGTGGATACCTAGATACTTGGACACTCTTTTTAGGTATCTAAGTGTCTGGGTGTCCAGGGCCGTAATCACGAAGCACTCTTAGTCAGAGCACGCTCTTAGCGTCCTCGTAGGCTATTCAGAAACTGAGCTATAAGTGTGTGGATACCTAGATACTTGGACACTCTTTGTATGTATCCAAGTGTCCGGGTGTGCAGGGCCGTATTCACGAAGCACTCTTAGTCAGAGCACGCTCTTAGCGTCCTCGTAGGCTATTCAGAAACTGAGCTATAAGTGTGTGGATCTAAGTGTGTGGATCTAAGTGTCCTGGTGTCCAGGGCCGTATTCACGAAGCACTCTTAGTCAGAGCACGCTCTCAGCGTCCCCGTAGGCTATTCAGAAACTGAGCTATAAGTGTGTGGATACCTAGATACTTGGACACTATTTTTGAATATCTAAGTGTCCTGGTGTCCAGGGCCGTATTCAGGAAGCACTCTTAGTCAGAGCACGCTCTTAGCGTCCTCGTAGGCTATTCAGAAAACGAGCTATAAGTGTGTGGATACCTAGATACTTGGACACTCTTTTTAGGTATCTAAGTGTCCGGGTGTCCAGGGCCGTATTCACGAAGCACTCTTAGTCAGAGCACGCTCTTAGCGTCCTCGTAGGCTATTCAGAAAATGAGCTATAAGTGTGTGGATACCTAGATACTTGGACACTCTTTTTAGGTATCTAAGTGTCCGGGTGTCCAGGGCCGTAATCACGAAGCACTCTTAGTCAGAGCACGCTCTTAGCGTCCTCGTAGGCTATTCAGAAACTGAGCTATAAGTGTGTGGATACCTAGATACTTGGACACTCTTTTTATGTATCCAAGTGTCCGGGTGTGCAGGGCCGTATTCACGAAGCACTCTTAGTCAGAGCACGCTCTTAACTAGCGTCCTCGTAGGCTATTCAGAAACTGAGCTATAAGTGTGTGGATACCTAGATACTTGGACACTCTTTTTAGGTATCTAAGTGTCCGGGTGTCCAGGGCCGTTTTCACGAAGCACTCTTAGTCAGAGCACGCTCTTAGCGTCCTCGTAGGCTATTCAGAAACTGAGCTATAAGTGTGTGGATACCTAGATACTTGGACACTCTTTTTAGGTATCTAAGTGTCCGGGTGTCCAGGGCCGTATTCACGAAGCACTCTTAGTCAGAGCACGCTCTTAGCGTCCTCGTAGGCTATTCAGAAAATGAGCTATAAGTGTGTGGATACCTAGATACTTGGACACTCTTTTTAGGTATCTAAGTGTCCGGGTGTCCAGGGCCGTATTCACGAAGCACTCTTAGTCAGAGCACGCTCTTAGCGTCCTCGTAGGCTATTCAGAAACTGAGCTATAAGTGTGTGGATACCTAGATACTCGGACACTCTTTTTAGGTATCTAAGTGTCCGGGTGTCCAGTGCGGTATTCACAAAGCACTCTTAGTCAGAGCACGCTCTTAGCGTCCTCGTAGACTATTCAGAAACTGAGCTATAAGTGTGTGGATACCTAGATACTTGGACACTCTTTTTAGGTATCTAAGTGTCCGGGTGTCCAGGGCCGTATTCACGAAGCACTCTTAGTCAGAGCACGCTCTTAGCGTCCTCGTAGGCTATTCAGAAACTGAGCTATAAGTGTGTGGATACCTAGATACTTGGACACTCTTTTTAGGTATCTAAGTGTCCGGGTGTCCAGGGCCGTATTCACGAAGCACTCTTAGTCATAGCACGCTCTTAGCGTCCTCGTAGGCTATTCAGAAACTGAGCTATAAGTGTGTGGATACCTAGATACTTGGACACTCTTTTTAGGTATCTAAGTGTCCGGGTGTCCAGGGCCTTATTCACGAAGCACTCTTAGTCAGAGCACGCTCTTAGCGTCCTAGTAGGCTATTCAGAAACTGAGCTATAAGTGTGTGGATACCTAGATACTTGGACACTCTTTTTAGGTATCTAAGTGTCCAGGTGTCTAGGGCCGTATTCACGAAGCACTCTTAGTCAGAGCACGCTCTTAGCTTCCTCGTAGTCTTTTCAGAAACTGAGCTATAAGTGTGTGGATACCTAGATACTTGGACACTCTTTTTAGGTATCTAAGTGTCTGGGTGTCCAGGGCCGTATTCACGAAGCACTCTTAGTCAGAGCACGCTCTTACCGTCCTCGTAGGCTATTCAGCAACTGAGCTATAAGTGTGTGGATACCTAGATACTCGGACACTCTTTTTAGGTATCTAAGTGTCCGGGTGTCCAGGGCGGTATTCACGAAGCACTCTTAGTCAGAGCACGCTCTTAGCGTCCTCGTAGGCTATTCAGCAACTGAGCTATAAGTGTGTGGATACCTAGATACTCGGACACTCTTTTTAGGTATCTAAGTGTCCGGGTGTCCAGGGCGGTATTCACGAAGCACTCTTAGTCAGAGCACGCTCTTAGCGTCCTTGTAGGCTATTCAGCAACTGAGCTATAAGTGTGTGGATACCTAGATACTCGGACACTCTTTTTAGGTATCTAAGTGTCCGGGTGTCCAGGTCAGTATTCACGAAGCACTCTTAGTCAGAGCACGCTCTTAGCGTCCTCGTAGGCTATTCAGAAACTGAGCTATAAGTGTGTGGATACCTAGATACTTGGACACTCTTTTTAGGTATCTAAGTGTCCGAGTGTCCAGGGCCGTATTCACGAAGTACTCTTAGTCAGAACACGCTCTTAGCGTCCTCGTCGGCTATTCAGAAACCGAGCTATAAGTGTGTGAATACCTAGATACTTGGACACTCTTTTTAGGTATCTAAGTGTCCGGGTGTCCAGGGCCGTATTCAGGAAGCACTCTTAGTCAGAGCACGCTCTTAGCGTCCTCGTACGCTATTCAGAAACTGAGTTATAAGTGTGTGGATACCTAGATACTTGGACACTCTTTTTAGGTATCTAAGTGTCCGGGTGTCCAGGGCCGTTTTCACGAAGCACTCTTAGTCAGAGCACGCTCTTATCGTCCCCGTAGGCTATTCAGAAACTAAGCTATAAGTGTGTGGATACCAAGATACTTGGACACTCTTTTTGAATATCTAAGTGTCCTGGTGTCCAGGGCCGTATTCACGAAGCACTCTTAGTCAGAGCACGCTCTTAGCGTCCTCGTAGGCTATTCAGAAACTGAGCTATAAGTGTGTGGATACCTAGATACTTGGACACTCTTTTTAGGTATCTAAGTGTCCGGGTGTCCAGGGCCGTATTCACGAAGCACTCTTAGTCAGAGCACGCTCCTAGCGTCCTCGTAGGCTATTCAGAAACTGAGCTATAAGTGTGTGGATACCTAGATACTTGGACACTCTTTTTAGGTATCTAAGTGTCCGGGTGTCCAGGGCCGTATTTACGAAGCACCCTTAGTCAGAGCACGCTCTAAGCGTCCTCGTAGGCTATTCAGAAACTGAGCTATAAGTGTGTGGATACCTAGATACTTGGACACTCTTTTTAGGTATCTAAGTGTCCGGGTGTCCAGGGCCGTATTCACGAAGCACTCTTAGTCAGAGCACGCTCTTAGCGTCCTCGTAGGCTATTCAGAAACTGAGCTATAAGTGTGTGGATACCTAGATACTTGGACACTCTTTTTAGGTATCTTAGTGTCCGGGTGTCCAGGGCCGTATTCACGAAGCACTCTTAGTCAGAGCACGCTCTTAGCGTCCTCGTAGGCTATTCAGAAACTGAGCTATAAGTGTGTGGATACCTAGATACTTGGACACTCTTTTTAGGTATCTAAGTGTCCGGGTGTGCAGGGCCGTATTCACGAAGCACTCTTGGTCAGAGCACGCTCTTAGCGTCCTCGTAGGCTATTCAGAAACTGAGCTATAAGTGTGTGGATACCTAGATACTTGGACACTCTTTTTAGGTATATAAGTGTCCGGGTGTCCAGGGCCGTTTTCACGAAGCACTCTTAGTCAGAGCACGCTCTTAGCGTCCTCGTAGGCTATTCAGAAACTGAGCTATAAGTGTGTGGATACCTAGATACTTGGACACTCTTTTTAGGTATCTAAGTGTCCGGGTGTCCAGGGCCGTATTCACGAAGCACTCTTAGTCAGAGCACGCTCTTAGCGTCCTCGTAGGCTATTCAGAAACTGAGCTATAAGTGTGTGGATACCTAGATACTTGGACACTCTTTTTAGGTATCTAAGTGTCCGGGTGTCCAAGGCCGTATTCACGAAGCACTCTTAGTCAGAGCACGCTCTTATCGTCCCCGTAGGCTATTCAGAAACTAAGCTATAAGTGTGTGGATACCTAGATACTTGGACACTCTTTTTGAATATCTAAGTGTCCTGGTGTCCAGGGCCGTATTCACGAAGCACTCTTAGTCAGAGCACGCTCTTAGCGTCCTCGTAGGCTATTCAGAAAATGAGCTATAAGTGTGTGGATACCTAGATACTTGGACACTCTTTTTGAATATCTAAGTGTCCTGGTGTCCAGGGCCGTATTCACGAAGCACTCTTAGTCAGAGCACGCTCTTAGCGTCCTCGTAGGCTATTCAGAAAATGAGCTATAAGTGTGTGGATACCTAGATACTTGGACACTCTTTTTAGGTATCTAAGTGTCCGGGTGTCCAAGGCCGTATTCACGAAGCACTCTTAGTCAGAGCACGCTCTTATCGTCCCCGTAGGCTATTCAGAAACTAAGCTATAAGTGTGTGGATACCTAGATACTTGGACACTCTTTTTGAATATCTAAGTGTCCTGGTGTCCAGGGCCGTATTCACGAAGCACTCTTAGTCAGAGCACGCTCTTAGCGTCCTCGTAGGCTATTCAGAAAATGAGCTATAAGTGTGTGGATACCTAGATACTTGCACACTCTTTTTAGGTATCTAAGTGTCCGGGTGTCCAGGGCCGTATTCACGAAGCACTCTTAGTCATAGCACGCTCTTAGCGTCCTCGTAGGCTATTCAGAAACTGAGCTATAAGTGTGTGGATACCTAGATACTTGGACACTCTTTTTAGGTATCTAAGTGTCCGGGTGTCCAGGGCCTTATTCACGAAGCACTCTTAGTCAGAGCACGCTCTTAGCGTCCTCGTAGGCTATTCAGAAACTGAGCTATAAGTGTGTGGATACCTAGATACTTGGACACTCTTTTTAGGTATCTAAGTGTCCGGGTGTCTAGGGCCGTATTCACGAAGCACTCTTAGTCAGAGCACGCTCTTAGCTTCCTCGTAGTCTTTTCAGAAACTGAGCTATAAGTGTGTGGATACCTAGATACTTGGACACTCTTTTTAGGTATCTAAGTGTCTGGGTGTCCAGGGCCGTATTCACGAAGCACTCTTAGTCAGAGCACGCTCTTACCGTCCTCGTAGGCTATTCAGAAACTGAGCTATAAGTGTGTGGATACCTAGATACTTGGAAACTCTTTTTGAGTATCTAAGTGTCCTGGTGGCCAGGGCCGTATTCACGAAGCACTCTTAGTCAGAGCACGCTCTTAGCGTCCTCGTAGGCTATTCAGAAAATGAGCTATAAGCGTGTGGATACCTAGATACTTGGACACTCTTTTTAGGTATCTAAGTGTCCGGGTGTCCAGGACCGTATTCACGAAGCACTCTTAGTCAGAGCACGCTCTTAGCGTCCTCGTAGGCTATTCAGAAAATGAGCTATAAGTGTGTGGATACCTAGATACCTGGACACTCTTTTTAGGTATCTAAGTGTCCGGGTGTCCAGGGCCGTATTCACGAAGCACTCCTAGTCAGAGCACGCTCTTAGTGTCCTCGTAGGCTATTCAGAAACTGAGCTATAAGTGTGTGGATACCTAGATACTTGGACACTCTTTTTGAGTATCTAAGTGTCCTGGTGTCCAGGGCCTTATTCACGAAGCACTCTTAGTCAGAGCACGCTCTTAGCGTCCTCGTAGGCTATTCAGAAAATGAGCTATAAGCGTGTGGATACCTAGATACTTGGACACTCTTTTTAGGTATCTAAGTGTCCGGATGTCCAGGGCCGTATTTACGAAGCACTCTTAGTCAGAGCACGCTCTTAGCGTCCTCGTAGGCTATTCAGAAAATGAGCTATAAGTGTGTGGATACCTAGATACTTGGACACTCTTTTTAGGTATCTAAGTGTCCGGGTGTCCAGGGCCGTATTCACGAAGCACTCTTAGTCAGAGCACGCACTTAGCGTCCTCGTAGGCTATTCAGAAACTGAGCTATAAGTGTGTGGATACCTAGATACTTGGACACTCTCTTTAGGTATCTAAGTGTCCGGGTGTCCAGGGCCGTATTTTCGAAGCACTCTTAGTCAGAGCACGCTCTTAGCGTCCTCGTAGGCTATTCAGAAACTGAGCTATAAGTGTGTGGATACCTAGATACTTGGACACTCTTTTTAGGTATCTAAGTGTCCGGGTGTCCAGGGCGGTATTCACGAAGCACTCTTAGTCAGAGCACGCTCTTAGCGTCCTTGTAGGCTATTCAGCAACTGAGCTATAAGTGTGTGGATACCTAGATACTCGGACACTCTTTTTAGGTATCTAAGTGTCCGGGTGTCCAGGTCAGTATTCACGAAGCACTCTTAGTCAGAGCACGCTCTTAGCGTCCTCGTAGGCTATTCAGAAACTGAGCTATAAGTGTGTGGATACCTAGATACTTGGACACTCTTTTTAGGTATCTAAGTGTCCGAGTGTCCAGGGCCGTATTCACGAAGCACTCTTAGTCAGAGCACGCTCTTAGCGTCCTCGTCGGCTATTCAGAAACCGAGCTATAAGTGTGTGAATACCTAGATACTTGGACACTCTTTTTAGGTATCTAAGTGTCCGGGTGTCCAGGGCCGTATTCACGAAGCACTCTTAGTCATAGCACGCTCTTAGCGTCCTCATAGGCTATTCAGAAACTGAGCTATAAGTGTGTGGATACCTAGATACTTGGACACTCTTTTTAGGTATCTAAGTGTCCGGGTGTCCAGGGCCGTATTCACGAAGCACTCTTAGTCAGAGCACGCTCCTAGCGTCCTCGTAGGCTATTCAGAAACTGAGCTATAAGTGTGTGGATACCTAGATACTTGGACACTCTTTTTAGGTATCTAAGTGTCCGGGTGTCCAGGGCCGTATTTACGAAGCACCCTTAGTCAGAGCACGCTCTAAGCGTCCTCGTAGGCTATTCAGAAACTGAGCTATAAGTGTGTGGATACCTAGATACTTGGACACTCTTTTTAGGTATCTAAGTGTCCGGGTGTCCAGGGCCGTATTCACGAAGCACTCTTAGTCAGAGCACGCTCTTAGCGTCCTCGTAGGCTATTCAGAAACTGAGCTATAAATGTGTGGATACCTAGATACTTGGACACTCTTTTTAGGTATCTTAGTGTCCGGGTGTCCAGGGCCGTATTCACGAAGCACTCTTAGTCAGAGCACGCTCTTAGCGTCCTCGTAGGCTATTCAGAAACTGAGCTATAAGTGTGGGGATACCTAGATACTTGGACACTCTTTTTAGGTATCTAAGTGTCCGGGTGTGCAGGGCCGTATTCACGAAGCACTCTTGGTCAGAGCACGCTCTTAGCGTCCTCGTAGGCTATTCAGAAACTGAGCTATAAGTGTGTGGATACCTAGATACTTGGACACTCTTTTTAGGTATATAAGTGTCCGGGTGTCCAGGGCCGTTTTCACGAAGCACTCTTAGTCAGAGCACGCTCTTAGCGTCCTCGTAGGCTATTCAGAAACTGAGCTATAAGTGTGTGGATACCTAGATACTTGGACACTCTTTTTAGGTATCTAAGTGTCCGGGTGTCCAGGGCCGTATTCACGAAGCACTCTTAGTCAGAGCACGCTCTTAGCGTCCTCGTAGGCTATTCAGAAACTGAGCTATAAGTGTGTGGATACCTAGATACTTGGACACTCTTTTTAGGTATCTAAGTGTCCGGGTGTCCAAGGCCGTATTCACGAAGCACTCTTAGTCAGAGCACGCTCTTATCGTCCCCGTAGGCTATTCAGAAACTAAGCTATAAGTGTGTGAATACCTAGATACTTGGACACTCTTTTTGAATATCTAAGTGTCCTGGTGTCCAGGGCCGTATTCACGAAGCACTCTTAGTCAGAGCACGCTCTTAGCGTCCTCGTAGGCTATTCAGAAAATGAGCTATAGGTGTGTGGATACCTAGATACTTGGACACTCTTTTTAGGTATCTAAGTGTCCGGGTGTCCAGGGCCGTATTCACGAAGCACTCTTAGTCAGAGCACGCTCTTAGCGTCCTCGTAGGCTATTCAGAAACTGAGCTATAAGTGTGTGGATACCTAGATACTCGGACACTCTTTTTAGGTATCTAAGTGTCCGGGTGTCCAGGGCGGTATTCACAAAGCAGTCTTAGTCAGAGCACGCTCTTAGCGTCCTCGTAGACTATTCAGAAACTGAGCTATAAGTGTGTGGATACCTAGATACTTGGACACTCTTTTTAGGTATCTAAGTGTCCGGGTGTCCAGGGCCGTATTCACGAAGCACTCTTAGTCATAGCACGCTCTTAGCGTCCTCGTAGGCTATTCAGAAACCGAGCTATAAGTGTGTGAATACCTAGATACTTGGACACTCTTTTTAGGTATCTAAGTGTCCGGGTGTCCAGGGCCGTATTCAGGAAGCACTCTTAGTCAGAGCACGCTCTTAGCGTCCTCGTAGGCTATTCAGAAACTGAGCTATAAGTGTGTGGATACCTAGATACTTGGACACTCTTTTTAGGTATCTAAGTGTCCGGGTGTCCAGGGCCGTATTCACGAAGCACTCTTAGTCAGAGCACGCTCCTAGCGTCCTCGTAGGCTATTCAGAAACTGAGCTATAAGTGTGTGGATACCTAGATACTTGGACACTCTTTTTAGGTATCTAAGTGTCCGGGTGTCCAGGGCCGTATTTACGAAGCACCCTTAGTCAGAGCACGCTCTAAGCGTCCTCGTAGGCTATTCAGAAACTGAGCTATAAGTGTGTGGATACCTAGATACTTGGACACTCTTTTTAGGTATCTAAGTGTCCGGGTGTCCAGGGCCGTATTCACGAAGCACTCTTAGTCAGAGCACGCTCTTAGCGTCCTCGTAGGCTATTCAGAAACTGAGCTATAAGTGTGTGGATACCTAGATACTTGGACACTCTTTTTAGGTATCTTAGTGTCCGGGTGTCCAGGGCCGTATTCACGAAGCACTCTTAGTCAGAGCACGCTCTTAGCGTCCTCGTAGGCTATTCAGAAACTGAGCTATAAGTGTGTGGATACCTAGATACTTGGACACTCTTTTTAGGTATCTAAGTGTCCGGGTGTGCAGGGCCGTATTCACGAAGCACTCTTGGTCAGAGCACGCTCTTAGCGTCCTCGTAGGCTATTCAGAAACTGAGCTATAAGTGTGTGGATACCTAGATACTTGGACACTCTTTTTAGGTATATAAGTGTCCGGGTGTCCAGGGCCGTTTTCACGAAGCACTCTTAGTCAGAGCACGCTCTTAGCGTCCTCGTAGGCTATTCAGAAACTGAGCTATAAGTGTGTGGATACCTAGATACTTGGACACTCTTTTTAGGTATCTAAGTGTCCGGGTGTCCAGGGCCGTATTCACGAAGCACTCTTAGTCAGAGCACGCTCTTAGCGTCCTCGTAGGCTATTCAGAAACTGAGCTATAAGTGTGTGGATACCTAGATACTTGGACACTCTTTTTAGGTATCTAAGTGTCCGGGTGTCCAAGGCCGTATTCACGAAGCACTCTTAGTCAGAGCACGCTCTTATCGTCCCCGTAGGCTATTCAGAAACTAAGCTATAAGTGTGTGGATACCTAGATACTTCGACACTCTTTTTGAATATCTAAGTGTCCTGGTGTCCAGGGCCGTATTCACGAAGCACTCTTAGTCAGAGCACGCTCTTAACGTCCTCGTAGGCTATTCAGAAAATGAGCTATAGGTGTGTGGATACCTAGATACTTGGACACTCTTTTTAGGTATCTAAGTGTCCAGGTGTTCAGGGCCGTATTCACGAAGCACTCTTAGTCAGAGCACGCTCTTAGCGTCCTCGTAGGCTATTCAGAAACTGAGCTATAAGTGTGTGGATACCTAGATACTCGGACACTCTTTTTAGGTATCTAAGTGTCCGGGTGTCCAGGGCGGTATTCACAAAGCAGTCTTAGTCAGAGCACGCTCTTAGCGTCCTCGTAGACTATTCAGAAACTGAGCTATAAGTATGTGGATACCTAGATACTTGGACACTCTTTTTAGGTATCTAAGTGTCCGGGTGTCCAGGGCCGTATTCACGAAGCACTCTTAGTCATAGCACGCTCTTAGCGTCCTCGTAGGCTATTCAGAAACTGAGCTATAAGTGTGTGGATACCTAGATACTTGGATACTCTTTTTAGGTATCTAAGTGTCCGGGTGTCCAGGGCCTTATTCACGAAGCACTCTTAGTCAGAGCACGCTCTTAGCGTCCTCGTAGGCTATTCAGAAACTGAGCTATAAGTGTGTGGATACCTAGATACTTGGACACTCTTTTTAGGTATCTAAGTGTCCGGGTGTCTAGGGCCGTATTCACGAAGCACTCTTAGTCAGAGCACGCTCTTAGCTTCCTCGTAGTCTTTTCAGAAACTGAGCTATAAGTGTGTGGATACCTAGATACTTGGACACTCTTTTTAGGTATCTAAGTGTCTGGGTGTCCAGGGCCGTATTCACGAAGCACTCTTAGTCAGAGCACGCTCTTACCGTCCTCGTAGGCTATTCAGAAACTGAGCTATAAGTGTGTGGATACCTAGATACTTGGAAACTCTTTTTGAGTATCTAAGTGTCCTGGTGGCCAGGGCCGTATTCACGAAGCACTCTTAGTCAGAGCACGCTCTTAGCGTCCTCGTAGGCTATTCAGAAAATGAGCTATAAGCGTGTGGATACCTAGATACTTGGACACTCTTTTTAGGTATCTAAGTGTCCGGGTGTCCAGGGCCGTATTCACGAAGCACTCTTAGTCAGAGCACGCTCTTAGCGTCCTCGTAGGCTATTCAGAAAATGAGCTATAAGTGTGTGGATACCTAGATACTTGGACACTCTTTTTAGGTATCTAAGTGTCCGGGTGTCCAGGGCCGTATTCACGAAGCACTCCTAGTCAGAGCACGCTCTTAGTGTCCTCGTAGGCTATTCAGAAACTGAGCTATAAGTGTGTGGATACCTAGATACTTGGACACTCTTTTTGAGTATCTAAGTGTCCTGGTGTCCAGGGCCTTATTCACGAAGCACTCTTAGTCAGAGCACGCTCTTAGCGTCCTCGTAGGCTATTCAGAAAATGAGCTATAAGCGTGTGGATACCTAGATACTTGGACACTCTTTTTAGGTATCTAAGTGTCCGGATGTCCAGGGCCGTATTTACGAAGCACTCTTAGTCAGAGCACGCTCTTAGCGTCCTCGTAGGCTATTCAGAAAATGAGCTATAAGTGTGTGGATACCTAGATACTTGGACACTCTTTTTAGGTATCTAAGTGTCCGGGTGTCCAGGGCCGTATTCACGAAGCACTCTTAGTCAGAGCACGCACTTAGCGTCCTCGTAGGCTATTCAGAAACTGAGCTATAAGTGTGTGGATACCTAGATACTTGGACACTCTTTTTAGGTATCTAAGTGTCCGGGTGTCCAGGGCCGTATTCACGAAGCACTCTTAGTCAGAGCACGCTCTTAGCGTCCTCGTAGGCTATTCAGAAACTGAGCTATAAGTGTGTGGATCCCTAGATACTTGGACACTCTTTTTAGGTATCTAAGTGTCCGGGTGTGCAGGGCCGTATTCACGAAGCACTCTTATTCAGAGCACGCTCTTAGCGTCCTCGTACGCTATTCAGAAACTGAGTTATAAGTGTGTGGATACCTAGATACTTGGACACTCTTTTTAGGTATCTAAGTGTCCGGGTGTCCAGGGCCGTTTTCACGAAGCACTCTTAGTCAGAGCACGCTCTTAGCGTCCTCGTAGGCTATTCAGAAACTGAGCTATAAGTGTGTGGATACCTAGATACTTGGACACTCTTTTTAGGTATCTAAGTGTCCGGGTGTCCAGGGCCGTATTCAGGAAGCACTCTTAGTCAGAGCACGCTCTTAGCGTCCTCGTAGGCTATTCAGAAACTGAGCTATAAGTGTGTGGATACCTAGATACTTGGACACTCTTTTTAGGTATCTAAGTGTCCGGGTGTCCAGGGCCGTATTCACGAAGCACTCTTAGTCAGAGCACGCTCTCAGCGTCCCCGTAGGCTATTCAGAAACTGAGCTATAAGTGTGTGGATACCTAGATACTTGGACACTATTTTTGAATATCTAAGTGTCCTGGTGTCCAGGGCCGTATTCAGGAAGCACTCTTAGTCAGAGCACGCTCTTAGCGTCCTCGTAGGCTATTCAGAAAACGAGCTATAAGCGTGTGGATACCTAGATACTTGGACACTCTTTTTAGGTATCTAAGTGTCCGGGTGTCCAGGGCCGTATTCACGAAGCACTCTTAGTCAGAGCACGCTCTTAGCGTCCTCGTAGGCTATTCAGAAAATGAGCTATAAGTGTGTGGATACCTAGATACTTGGACACTCTTTTTAGGTATCTAAGTGTCCGGGTGTCCAGGGCCGTATTCACGAAGCACTCTTAGTCAGAGCACGCTCTTAGCGTCCTCGTAGGCTATTCAGAAACTGAGCTATAAGTGTGTGGATACCTAGATACTTGGACACTCTTTTTATGTATCTAAGTGTCCGGGTGTGCAGGGCCGTATTCACGAAGCACTCTTAGTCAGAGCACGCTCTTAGCGTCCTCGTAGGCTATTCAGAAACTGAGCTATAAGTGTGTGGATACCTAGATACTTGGACACTCTTTTTAGGTATCTAAGTGTCCGGGTGTCCAGGGCCGTTTTCACGAAGCACTCTTAGTCAGAGCACGCTCTTAGCGTCCTCGTAGGCTATTCAGAAACTGAGCTATAAGTGTGTGGATACCTAGATACTTGGACACTCTTTTTAGGTATCTAAGTGTCCGGGTGTCCAGGGCCGTATTCACGAAGCACTCTTAGTCAGAGCACGCTCTTAGCGTCCTCGTAGGCTATTCAGAAACTGAGCTATAAGTGTGTGGATACCTAGATACTTGGACACTCTTTTTAGGTATCTAAGTGTCCGGGTGTCCAAGGCCGTATTCACGAAGCACTCTTAGTCAGAGCACGCTCTTATCGTCCCCGTAGGCTATTCAGAAACTAAGCTATAAGTGTGTGGATACCTAGATACTTGGACACTCTTTTTGAATATCTAAGTGTCCTGGTGTCCAGGGCCGTATTCACGAAGCACTCTTAGTCAGAGCACGCTCTTAGCGTCCTCGTAGGCTATTCAGAAAATGAGCTATAAGTGTGTGGATACCTAGATACTTGGACACTCTTTTTAGGTATCTAAGTGTCCGGGTGTCCAGGGCCGTATTCACGAAGCACTCTTAGTCATAGCACGCTCTTAGCGTCCTCGTAGGCTATTCAGAAACTGAGCTATAAGTGTGTGGATACCTAGATACTTGGACACTCTTTTTAGGTATCTAAGTGTCCGGGTGTCCAGGGCCTTATTCACGAAGCACTCTTAGTCAGAGCACGCTCTTAGCGTCCTCGTAGGCTATTCAGAAACTGAGCTATAAGTGTGTGGATACCTAGATACTTGGACACTCTTTTTAGGTATCTAAGTGTCCGGGTGTCCAGGGCGGTATTCACAAAGCACTCTTAGTCAGAGCACGCTCTTAGCGTCCTCGTAGACTATTCAAAAACTGAGCTATAAGTGTGTGGATACCTACTTGGACACTCTTTTTAGGTATCTAAGTGTCCGGGTGTCCAGGGCCGTATTCAAGAAGCACGCTTAGTCAGAGCACGCTCTTAGCGTCCTCGTAGGCTCTTCAGAAACCGAGCTATAAGTGTGTGAATACCTAGATACTTGGACACTCTTTTTAGGTATCTAAGTGTCCGGGTGTCCAGGGCCGTATTTACGAAGAACCCTTAGTCAGAGCACGCTCTAAGCGTCCTCGTAGGCTATTCAGAAACTGAGCTATAAGTGTGTGGATACCTAGATACTTGGACACTCTTTTTAGGTATCTAAGTGTCCGGGTGTCCAGGGCCGTATTCACGAAGCACTCTTAGTCAGAGCACGCTCTTAGCGTCCTCGTAGGCTATTCAGAAACTGAGCTATAAGTGTGTGGATACCTAGATACTTGGACACTCTTTTTAGGTATCTAAGTGTCCGGGTGTCCAGGGCCGTATTCACGAAGCACTCTTAGTCAGAGCACGCTCTTAGCGTCCTCGTAGGCTATTCAGAAACTGAGCTATAAGTGTGTGGATACCTAGATACTTGGACACTCTTTTTAGGTATCTAAGTGTCCGGGTGTGCAGGGCCGTATTCACGAAGCACTCTTGGTCAGAGCACGCTCTTAGCGTCCTCGTAGGCTATTCAGAAACTGAGCTATAAGTGTGTGGATACCTAGATACTTGGACACTCTTTTTAGGTATCTAAGTGTCCGGGTGTGCAGGGCCGTATTCACGAAGCACTCTTAGTCAGAGCACGCTCTTAGCGTCCTCGTAGGCTAATCAGAAACTGAGCTATAAGTGTGTGGATACCTAGATACTTGGACACTCTTTTTAGGTACCTAAGTGTCCGGGTGTCCAGGGCCGTATTCACGAAGCACTCTTAGTCAGAGCACGATCTTAGCGTCCTCGTAGGCTATTCAGAAACTGAGCTATAAGTGTGTGGATACCTAGATACTTGGACACTCTTTTTAGGTATCGAAGTGTCCGGGTGTCCAGGGCCGTATTCACGAAGCACTCTTAGTCAGAGCACGCTCTTAGCGTCCTCGTAGGCTATTCAGAAACTGAGCTATAAGTGTGTGGATACCTAGATACTTGGACATTCTTTTTAGGTATCTAAGTGTCCGGGTGTCCAGGGTCGTATTCACGAAGCACTCTTAGTCAGAGCACGCTCTTAGCGTCCTCGTAGGCTATTCAGAAACTGAGCTATAAGTGTGTGGATACCTAGATACTTGGACACTCTTTTTAGGTATCTAAGTGTCCAGGTGTCCAAGGCCGTATTCACGAAGCACTCTTAGTCAGAGCACGCTCTTATCGTCCCCGTAGGCTATTCAGAAACTAAGCTATAAGTGTGTGGATACCTAGATACTTGGACACTCTTTTTGAATATCTAAGTGTCCTGGTGTCCAGGGCCGTATTCACGAAGCACTCTTAGTCAGAGCACGCTCTTAGCGTCCTCGTAGGCTATTCAGAAAATGAGCTATAAGCGTGTGGATACCTAGATACTTGGACACTCTTTTTAGGTATCTAAGTGTCCGGGTGTCAAGGGCCGTATTCACGAAGCACTCTTAGTCAGAGCACGCTCTTAGCGTCCTCGTAGGCTATTCAGAAACTGAGCTATAAGTGTGTGGATACCTAGATACTTGGACACTCTTTTTAGGTATCTAAGTGTCCGGGTGTCCAGGGCCGTATTCACGAAGCACTCTTAGTCAGAGCACGCTCTTAGCGTCCTCGTAGGCTATTCAGCAACTGAGCTATAAGTGTGTGGATACCTAGATACTTGGACACTCTTTTTAGGTATCCAAGTGTCCGGGTGTCCAAGGCCGTATTCACGAAGCACTCTTAGTCAGAGCACGCTCTTATCGTCCCCGTAGGCTATTCAGAAACTAAGCTATAAGTGTGTGGATACCTAGATACTTGGACACTCTTTTTGAATATCTAAGTGTCCTGGTGTCCAGGGCCGTATTCACAAAGCACTCTTAGTCAGAGCACGCTCTTAGCGTCCTCGTAGACTATTCAGAAACTGAGCTATAAGTGTGTGGATACCTAGATACTTGGACACTCTTTTTAGGTATCTAAGTGTCCGGGTGTCCAGGGCCGTATTCACGAAGCACGCTTAGTCAGAGCACGCTCTTAGCGTCCTCGTAGGCTATTCAGAAACCGAGCTATAAGTGTGTGGATACCTAGATATTTGGACACTCTTTTTAGGTATCTAAGTGTCCGGGTGTCCAGGGCCGTATTCAGGAAGCACTCTTAGTCAGAGCACGCTCTTAGCGTCCTCGTAGGCTATTCAGAAACCGAGCTATAAGTGTGTGGATACCTAGATACTTGGACACTCTTTTTAGGTATCTAAGTGTCCGGGTGTGCAGGGCCGTATTCACGAAGCACTTTTAGTCAGAGCACGCTCTTAGCGTCCTCGTAGGCTATTCAGAAACTGAGCTATAAGTGTGTGGATACCTAGATACTTGGACACTATTTTTAGGTATCTAAGTGTCCGGGTGTCCAGGGCCGTATTCACGAAGCACTCTAGTCAGAGCACGCTCTTAGCGACCTCGTAGGCTATTGTGCGAGGGTTGACGAACAATAGTTTGCGTGGACGCTAAGAGGGTGTTCTGTCGCTGTGTGTATCCATCCTGTAAGATGACAACAGGATTGATGTCGATTACAGTAAACTGGCATGGT
This sequence comes from Lineus longissimus, assembly GCF_910592395.1. NCBI lineage: Eukaryota > Metazoa > Nemertea > Pilidiophora > Heteronemertea > Lineidae > Lineus > Lineus longissimus. Next base: position 1,816,681 of record NC_088322.1, read on the forward strand.
CATAATAGGAGATGCTGTCTTAACTTAGTTATCAATACCATCTTTGTCTATCTTTGTAAAGGTAGTATTGCTGACCATAGTGATAATGAAATAACTGAACAGAAAATAATGCAACTCTTATGATTCGCCATACACACATATTTATTATTATCAAATATATATTAACGGAATTACTCTTAACGGAATTATTGCTTAACGAAACTAAATGCTGTTCGACGGGAATTCAATTGCCGTTCAACGGTAAAGAAATAACGTTGAACGGGAATAGGGTTATTGTGACCGCAATACAAGGGCGGGGTCATTTTGTTGAATAAAGTGTGAAATAATGCTCAAATCTATGTTTCACTTCAAGTTCAAGAATGTATAAAGACTAGTCTTGAAAGTTTATAGGCCTACTTGATGCCATGTATCACGGCAGCAGCTTGCAAAGGTGAACATTGCATCAATAACGGTTGGAGGGACAGATATCAAACCAGTCCAATGTGTCCGCAATCTCGGTGCATGGTTCGATTGCAACATGTCCATGGAGACACATGTAAACAAAGTGTGTGCTAAGGCCTACTGCGGTCTCTATCGGATACGACAAATCCGAACTTTTCTCTCAGAAAAATCTACCAAGGCCCTAGTACATGCTTTTATCATCGCCCACCTTGATTATTGTAATGCTCTCCTAAATGGTATTCCCACCAAGTTGTCAAACCGAATCCAACGGGTTTTCAATTCTGCCGCGAGAGTTGTGCGTTTGGTGGGAAAGTTCGACCATATTTCCCCAGTGTTGGTTCACCTGCACTGGCTACCAGTCAAGTTCAGGATCCAGTACAAGATCCTGTTTCTAGTATTCAAGTGCTTGAATGTGGAGGCTCCGGGATATCTCAGATCCATGATTCAATTCAGAAGGTTTGATCGCCAAGGCCTTAGATCAGGACCTGCTATGTTCCTTGAGGTTCCTCGATTCAAGTGCCAGACTCTTGGTAGTCGTTCGTTTGCGGCGGCTGCTCCAAAATTGTGGAACCAGCTGCCGCAAATGCTTCGTAACACTGATTCCCTCCAGACTTTCAAGTCAATCCTAAAGGCCCACCTTTTTGCAGAAGCCTTTGGGAAAAAAGCGCTCCAGAATACCCACTCGCTGAGTAATTGGAGCGCTTTATAAATGCCAACATTGATCGATCGATAGCTACTGAATAGGAGCCGATTTATCTTGTAAAAGCCCCCTATGGTCAGAAATTGGTAGCTAGTGCATGATAAATTACGTATTCTTTATATTTATTAGTTCTTGTTATTTCTAAATGGCGGGGGGACTTCGTCTTTGAGAAATTAGGACGTTAAGAATGTAATCCTGCTGTTAGCTTCATGAACTCCTAGGATATACATGTATATTGTAATACAAAATCGTCCTCATATTGGTGTGGTCGTCGTCACCTCGTACTCTTATCTAACTCGGAGGTGCGCATGTGCGGCGGCCAAGGAAAACCGATGAGGCTTCCTATGGGCGGGGCTGCATAGGAGAAGACTCACATTACACTGGAACCTCACTGTTTAGATAGGCCTACAGGTCATGTAAATTATACATTCTGTTTCATTTTAATATGAAGAGCAAATACATAATTGAGACAACGACCATCCTTATACGTTAAAATATTTATTATTATACAATGTGTACAGAATTAAAAATTAAGAATCTTTCTTTTCTTTGACAGTTACACAAAGTTGCCTATAGGGGTCTCTCCTATCTCTCACTACATCAAAACTGTTGTGCTTGTACGAGGAATCAATCATGACCCAGTCCGATAATTGGTCATTACCCAACAGGAAGACCACCAGTTTCACTCCCAACCTAGTCTAAAGTCCTCTTTAAAGTTGATTAAGTTAGCTAGAGGTGCACTCTTTTGGTCTTAAAGAAAACAACCTATCCTGAGTCCTGTATTATTTCATTTCCCTATATTTCACACTTCTATCCTAAATTGCCATCCAGAATAACGATATTGATGAAGTGTTGCTCAACACCACTTTAACCCTTAACTCTCCAGCCTCCTCCGTGTCATCTCTCTTCTCCTCCAAATGACCGCATACTCAGCCAGGTGGATCACGGTCGGCTACTCACCCATGTGGTATTCAAAGATGGTGGTGTTACCTCTCTGCTGGAGGTATCTGATGATCAGGGAGCGACTTGATGTTATATCAGAACTGGAAAAACAATTCAGAACTTGTGTTGGTTGGTAGTCAATAGGATATGCAGTATAACCGCTCTATTAAGGACAACCTAGGGACTGACAAGTTCTGTCCCTAATAAAGAGGTGTCCTGATTAGAGAGCTCAAATTGAATGGAAACACCCAATTTGGGACCAAAACTAGTGACCTTGATATGGAGGGTGTCCTTAATGGAGAGGTGTCCGCTATGGGAGGTTCTACTGTATGTGACCCATCACAGCAAAACCTGGTGCAGGTCTCACAGAAGATGAGCCTAAATGACACCAGGAAGAAATTGATGTGCTCAAATTTTACGACAGGTAGACAACAGAGAAATGAACTCCGTCTCAACCTGCCAAACTCAGAGCGATATGCGCCTGGTATTGACGTGATGGGCCACATTAGTATAAACACAAACATCCTGATCCCTGTGCTAATTTCTTTTTAACTCATGGCACATTTGTATGAAAATGACCTCTGTGACCGGGAAAAGTACATCGTTATAATGTCATGAAGTCTCATCAGAAGTATCCAGAGTGAAATGTCATGATTCTGGCTCTTAGAGTTCTTGACTTACTTTTTCCGGATGAGGAAATTGGGACATGCCCTAACAGACATCCTGTAGCGACACATATTTCACTTAGGATATCACCACTTGAAATATTATCAAAAAGAAATGCTGGGATTTCCAATGGTTAAGTACAAAGTATCACCAAACATAATACTTGAGAGTGATAAATGTCAGGCAAGATATTAAGCTGACAGTTTGAAATTACTTTAAAAAGGTAAGATGACATAAAGTTTTCATATTTTATTTACTTAGGTGTATAGTTCTTTGTATGGGCAGGTCTATAGATTATCAACAAGCATGCAGGACGTCCAATGACGGCATCCAGAATTATTTTGGTGGCATCCAGGCGGCCGCTGGTATTCTGGCAGCTCTCAAAGCTGTTTCTGATTCCACAACATTCTTCTTCCAAAAAATCATCAGAAAGCACGCTGCAGGCTTCTGAAACACTAATTCTGTGGGGAGAACAAACATACCCTCCCTTCAAGTCTTCACTTTGAATGTTTCGAAAGCATTTCGTGAATTTGCAAATCTTAAGATTGAAAATGTCCCACTCCCACAGCCAACCCGACGTCTTCTGAACCTTAAATTATCCAATGTCATTTATGATTTTGAGGGGATAAGAAAATCTCACAAAAATCTTCGAAAATTTAAAATCTCAGATGTTTGATATTTTGCGATTATCAAGAAAGCAGACACAACTTTTGTTGAACTTTCTTTTAGTCAGAGAAGTGACCAGAGCATGATTCCACTCTATTTTAAGATTAATAACTTCATGATTTGAAGAGATAGATTTTTTGTGACATTTTGATGAAGAATTTTACGATTGACGTAAGTGCAGAGCAAACGCTAAGAAGAAGAAAAATTAATAATGATCAAGAAATGTCCCACGTAAAATGGGTCCAACATGAGTGAAGAGAAAGTGAGACACGTCTCAATTGGCGATCAAAGGCCGCCTGGGTGGAAATAGGCTTTGTCGTATTAATAGTCTCTGGCCAGAAAGATGCCTATTTTAGAACAAGCCAGCCAAGATGAGTTTGAAAACATCAGATCACACAAACTCGGGCATGTCTCAGTACACATGTACATATTATCACTGACACAATAACATTTTCATATTTGATCAGGCTGAAGTTTGAGTTTCACTTTACATTCATTTCATTGATCAGGTTGATGGGGAATAATGATTTTTGAAGATGATATAATGTTATTACATCTACCTGTGATAAAAACTTGGTGATAATCGAGTCCCAAGTTAGCGAGATATAACACTTTTTGTGTTTTTGGTCAATACTCTAAACTCTCCGATCTAAGACTGTTTCTGGATATGTAAGCCAAGCCCCCTGTAGATATTATGCGCATTGTCGTTGGATGCCATCCAACATTCAACTCAATCGGGATGGACAGTGGGTGGGTAATAACAATTTGTTCAATGCTTATGCCTTTCGCCATTGGATCAACTTCAAAGTCAGAGTTTAGGCCCTTAAAGATTTCGCTTTATTATCCAATAGTTGATTAACTATCAACACTGATAGAGAGGTGTCCTAAGTAGGGAGGTTATGCCTTTATTGTCCAATAGTTGATTCATATGTATGTTTCATGGGGGGGGGGGGGCTTGGGTCCTTTATATGCACTTTGATAAAAAGAAATCAGTCTTAATTATTGATTATTTCAACATCATTGAGAGGCACATTCGAGAGCATTTCATTATGATACCTTATACCTTATGACTATTCTACTGGAGGCAATTTATAATTACCAACATTGCTATTACATTGTAGTGTTAGTACTTAGGTCATTCTAATTAGGGCATCCTGACAAATATATCTGTCAACCTCGATCCTAGTACCGTACTTCTAATGATTTGTATGAATGGAAATCACAATAAGAAATCTCCGAATCGAGGTTGCATTGCACACCATGAAGGAGACAATACTCTCTAATCATCAGATCAAACAAACAGGGAAAATGTGAGCTACTAAGTGTGTGAAATTCCCAGACTCAAATGTAAGCGACGCTCTGATTGGGTGCACTTACTTCTGCGCTGGCTACTTCACCAAATGCGGGCGAATGTCTCTTGGGTTTGTGGGCACGGTCAGAGAAGCAAACATTAACCCCTGATTTGCTCAGGATGTAACTAGAGAAGCAACAAACATTGAATTCACTCCACCCTTATTAACTGAACACAATGTCTAATTCATCAATTATGGAAACTTCTCACTTGTTAGGCCTAATCAGAGTTGTTTGAAAGATCCGGGCCTAATCAACTTCCTAAGTGCACACGGGTAGCCATTGCTTTTGTTCACTGTCTGTAATTGCAAGGTAATTGGACCAAAAAGTCACCATCGCCATCTCCGCAATTCCAAGTAGATCGGGACTGAACAGACTTGTCTGTAATACAGAGGCATCCGCATGGTAGAGGTGTCCGCAAGGGGAGGTTCTACTGTATTCTTCTAACTGATGGCACACTTTATTCATCAAATATCGTTATGAAGGGTATTTATGGAGGAAGTAGGCTAATTTTGAGACTGATGTTTTTTTTAATCAAAAAAACCCAATGTCACAGGGCAGTCAGAGTAGAAAACGGGTTAAATAGAATGTTGACTAGCAGGATATCGCCACTTCAACTGAGTTCGAAATAGAAAGAATCCACTCAACAAATGGTCTGATTTTTCACGAGACATAAACACTTGAGAACGTTAAAAATAATTCCATCAATAAGTTTTTGAGAAGGTCAGACCAAATATCAGGCACACTGTTTATCTTGGCAAGTAGAAACAGTGGAGGAAATATGCCAACACCTTATAGAAGATTACTCAAAATAATGCCAAGCTCAATCAGGTAAACTGGCGTGTGTTCCTTCCCACCACCAAGACAAGTTCGGTCCGCTGTCATTTCGGCCCATGATCTATGACTAAAAGGACCAATGGGATTATTAAAGGACCATTGGTAAAATTATGGGCAATATTACCAAGCTGTTGGCAGCCCATTCACGACCTATTTTACATAAGTCATTTCCATCAACAACTAACCCAAACCCCTGTCAAAAAATTGCACTAAAAAGAAAAAATTCAAAATCTGACTGAATTATAATGATATTCCGATGTTGACAGCGATTTGAGCCGAGTTAGCCCTCCATGCGTTGATCCTCTCCATGTGGGCCGATGCACTAGTGACACCTTGGCATAACGACGTGATGCTGTAGATATCGATACTTCCTTTGTGCTTAGCAAATCAGGGATTTCCCCAATCAACATGTTACTTGTTATTGATTTAGCAAACTAAAAAGTACACTTTCTACAATCGACATCTTTTCCTAAAATGGCTTCGAAAAGTGTGAATGAAAATGTGTTATTTGCAAGGCTTCAGCCCCAGAAATCACGGCAAAACAATGCGACCTTCACTGGGTGAAATCAAAATGACATCACAGAATTATTCACCAGTTTGAAAAGCAATTCCTGCACCAGGAGTTCATTCACAAAAGTGGGAATTTTGAACAGCCCAATAAAAAGCTTCGGTGGCGATAAAGTCGTTTTGAAGACATGGCCACAGGTGTTTTGGGGGGGGGGGGGGGGTATCCCCCATTCCAACACTTTTTACTCTTTCTCACTTGAAATCTTTCTCATGAAAGAGTTTCAAGTTTCACCGATCAAAGACAGTTTCTTTATTCATGTCCAGCCCCAAATGAGCACATGGACCTTGGATGCCTTCAACAACATGATTTTTTTCCAAAAACAATTGGTTGGGAACATCCCTTATCTGATAGTCATGACGTCCTGGTTTTTGGGTCGATTTTGTAGTAATTAACAAAGCAGTCTAAGATTGCTGGAAGTTTGTCAGAGAGAAAGTCTGACACAAAAATGTAGCATTGCAAAGAAATGACAAAAAACCACACCAAACTCATCTGACAGAGATTAAAGGCAAGATTTGTTTGTTCCATAAAAACTAGAAACTATATATTGAATTTGAGATTTTTCAATTGGGACATACTAGAACAATAATATGAACGAACCATGGCCTTAAAGGGGGACTATAGGCAGGAGCAGAGGGGCTTATTTGGTCATCCTCAGCTGACTAATGTACAGAGTAAGGAAGGGCCCTGGGTCATGTCTGATTCAGCACTATTCCTCATACAAGTATGAATCATTTTGACATACTGTGAGATGTTAAAGACCCCTATTGGCGACTTCGTGTAACTTTATCTTGCCTGCCTAGCTTCTGCCTATATTGTCCCTTTAAATCTAGATCATGTAGAAAGTTGATATAAAGTGAAACTCAAAATTCAGCCTTATTAAAATTTGAAATGTCAATGAGATGATACTGGTACTTATAAAGTGAACCAATCGGTTGGTACAGAAATATTTGCCAATGTGACCTTTTCAAAATCTTGTTGACTGATTTTTTTTTTAATGTTATCTATAAGTTTTGAACATTTTAAGTGTTTTTGTCCATGACAAATCTGTTATTTCATGGTTTGTTTTTCGAAAAATATGTGAAGTTACATGGCTCACCATACCAGCTCCAGGCTGGGACCAGCATCAAGCAACACAGTTTGGCTCACCAAACCAGCTCCAGGCCAGGATCAGCATCCAGCAACACAGTTTGGCTCACCAAACCAGCTCCAAGCCAGGACCAGCATCCAGCAGAGAATATTGGCTCACGAAACCAGTTCGAGGCACAATATTTCTAAGTTTGGATTATACAATTTACACAGTGTTTTGAATAGAACAGGACGGAAATTTGTTTTGGATAAAGGTACTGTACATTCACATGTGATTATTCAAAACCTGATTTTGGATTAATTCCATCAGTTTCAATTCAAATAGCTGCAGACTTGATTTTATCCAAACTGACTGTGATATTTTGGACCAGTGCAAGTAGTGAGGAGGATTGTGGAGCCGCTAGACAACTTGAATGTGGGTAACAAAACTCACAAGAACATTTTAAAGACACGAATGATGGACTTTTGGTTGTGATTTTTTTAATCACTATCAACCTGAGGTTTAACAGTCTTCAAGTCTACACCAAACACAGGTAAAGCAATTATATTTCTACTTATTTTGGCCTTAAAATGCATTGACATTCACAGGTTCATTTCATTTTAACTTACCAGTATTTTTCCTACAAATTTCTTTAGTCAGAAGAAAAAACATTTGCAAATTTGCCTTTCCAGTATTGATCATAATACATTGCTACAAGATTGACATGATCAATGTGTGCATTCTTACAACCAGTTTGAATAGAAACTTGCAAAAGGAATCTTAAATTAGTCTTATATCAGACAACGTCATAAGTAGTCATTTTTTTTCAAAGCCAACTGAAAAAAAAACTACACACTTTGAAAGATCGCCAAAGCCTCTCTCCATTGCGCCAAGGAACATATCAATCAGTGATTATTTTCATTTTCTCAAAAAGTTCTAGTTTAGAGTTGACCTAACAAATTGACCTCTTGGTTATCATCCCAATGCAAGCCAATACAATACCCTAACCCACTATAACAGAAAGGATTGCATAAAAGAACATCAAAATATGTAAGACATTAACCATTTGCTTGGAACGCAGAAAATAATACAAAGTAAGATTCAGTGCACAGACAAAGGTAAACAATCACGAAACAACTACTTCTTCTTCAGACAAGTCAAATAGTTTCACTTTCAGGATTAAACAATTCTGTATCATATCAACGATAAATATATTTAATTTCCATTTTATCAAAATGGCCGCGGCGATAACTTCACAAAAGAGTAGTGGTGAAATGCCACCTGGTGAGAAACCTGAAAAGTATCCTTTACACAAAGCGGCCAAAGATGGCAACTTGGATCAAGTTCAGTCTCTTGTCCACCAGGGGGCAGATATCACCGCCAAGAATGACGAGGGGCGGATGGTGCTGCATTGTGCGGCAATGTCAGGTGAACAGAAAGTTGTTGAGTACCTAGTCAGTCAAGGAGCTGATGTGAACGCCACTGAGGAGGATGGGTGGAATGTGATGCACTGGGCAGCTCTGTCAACCAATACTGATCTTGTAGATTACCTGGTTAATAGCCTCCGCTTGGATGTGAACTGTAGGACTGGTGATGATAGCACCCCGCTACTGTTGTTATCATTGAAGGGTAACCTGGACATGTTCAAATATTTCATCAGTCTCGGGGCTGATGTGAACGCCACTGATGAGGATGGGGACAATGTGATGCACTGGGCAGCTCAATCATCCAACACTGATTTTGTAGATTACCTAGTTAATAGCCTCGGCTTGGATGTGAACTGTAGGAATGGTTATGATAGAACCCCGCTGCTGATCTCATCAATGCAGGATAACCTGGACATGTTCAAACATCTCATCAGTCTCGGGGCTGATGTGAATGCCACTGATAAGAATGGGTGGAATGTGATGCACATGGCGTCTCAATCATTCAATACTGATCTTGTAGATTACCTGGTTAATAGCCTCGACTTGGATGTGAACTGTAGGACTGGTGATGATAGAACCCCGCTACTGATCTCATCATTGAAGGGTAACCTGGACATGTTCAAACATCTCATCAGTCAAGGAGCTAACGTCAACGCCACTTATAAGAATGGGTTGAATGTGATGCATAGGGCAGCTCAATCATCCAATACTGATCTTGTAGATTACCTGGTTAATAGCCTCGGCTTGGATGTGAACTGTAGGACTGGTGATGATAGAACCCCGCTACTGATCTCATCAGAGGAGGGTAACCTGGACATGTTCAAACATCTCATCAGTCTCGGGGCTGATGTGAACGCCACAAATGAGGATGGGGACAATGTGATGCACTGGGCAGCTCAATCATCCAATACTGATCTTGTAGATTACCTGGTTAATAGCCTCGGCTTGGATGTGAACTGTAGGAATGGTTATGATAGAACCCCGCTACTGATCTCATCAATGCAGGATAACCTGGACATGTTCAAACATCTCATCAGTCTCGGGGCTGATGTGAATGCCACTGATAAGAATGGGTGGAATGTGATGCACATGCCAGCTCAATCATCCAATACTGATCGTGTGGATTACCTGGCTAGTCTTGGTGTGAATCCTCAAGGTGAACAATCTAGTTCGACTCCTATTGATATTTCTATCATGAGAAGAGATGAGGACATGGTATCACATTGGATCAAAACCAACCATGCTCACCCTAAATCTTCAATTGATACATGTGTTGGACCTGGATACACCTGGTGTGCAAGAATGATTTTGGATGCAGTGGAAGACGATAATGACCTTGCAACTCCGCTACTTCAAAATTGTCTTAAGTTGAGTTGCACTCATGGATTTATTGATATTGTTCGGTTACCATTACTGAAAGGATTCGAGGAAGCATCTCCTGCAATATGTTGCTTGCCATTTTCTGATTGCATTGATAATTTCAAATGGTTCTCAATTAGCCCAGCAGAGATACTCAAAATGCCAGTGGAAAACTTCAGCCAAGTTCCAGGGATAGGAAGTGTCTTGAAAATACCTAATGCGACGGCACAGAAGGTGCATGATGCAGTTTTGAAATTTATGCCTGACTCCCTGCACACAGGTGAAATGTTAAGGCTATTTGATACCAGCCAGATCCGGAAGGTTTGTGGTAGTGTTGCAGAGGGATGTAGGGTTGGTCTCCCTAATGAATAAATGGACATTCTGTTCCTATATGAGGAGAGGTCAACTCATCCCAAACCATTGCATTCAGGATATGCGAAATATTTTGGAGGCAAAAGAGATTTGCCAAGTGGCAGCAGAGACTTTCATCAATATTTTTTGTATGAATTGCAGACTACTATTGAATCAAAACCGTCTGGATATGGATTGGAATATTACAATTTTTCTGAGTACTTACAGCGTCATCAGGACAAAAATCGAAAAGCCTGTTCTCCCATTTTACTTGGTTGGGAATCAAACCAACTGCGTGTATCAATTGATGCTGTGCCTTGTGTTCACTTTGATGACTGGCGGGAGGAATTCAAACAAAGCACCCGGTTGATGGACCACAATGAACTCAAGAAGTGGGGATACCTCCTGGTACCTAAACCACCTCATGAAAAGAGCAAACTAGCCAAGCAGTTGACGAAACAACAATTAAAGGAACTCTGGCGGATATCGTTTTCACATCTTGAGGTGGAACATATCAATAGCCTAGAAAACAGGATCAAGAATGTGTATATCACAGCCAAATGTCTGAAGAACCCAGATGTGTGCCGCATCATGATTGCTGAAGGTGAAAGACTACCTAAGAATGTTGATGACTACATCAGCAGTTACCACCTGAAGTCCATGTTTCTGATGAATGCTGAGGATTTCCGTAAGTCAAAGCAGAGTCTTGGTGAGATGGTGTGTAAGGTGTATGAGGACCTTGCTGACGCCCTCCACAAGGGTTTCATCCCTACATTCTTTGCACCAGGTCACAATGTCTTGGCGGGACTCAAACTTGATGTTGCCAAGAGTGCAAAAGTGGCCAGCATAATAAAAGCCTTTGTGAGAAGACTGTGCAGAAAGGGAGAAGAAACCAAAGATGTTGGTGTCGATATTGAATGTCAAACAGCAACGGTGAAAGACAATGTAAGGACCTCACATGAAAAGATTGAGGACACTGCAAACCCTGTGGCTGTTTCAATAGAAGATGAATCCACCACAGAAGTGGCGGGGAGAGACCATGCCAGGAGTTGCCTTGGACAGACCAAGGACACCAGAGACCCTGGGACAGTTCCACTGGAAACTATATCCACAGAAGTGGAGGTGAGAGACCATGCCAGGAGTTGCCTTGGACAGACCAAGGACACCAGAGTCCCTGGGACAGTTCCACTGGAAACTATATCCACAGAAGTGGAGGGGAGAGACCATACCAGGAGTTGCCTTGGACAGACCAAGGACACCAGAGTCCCTGGGACAGTTCCACTGGAAACTGAATCCACAGAAGTGGAGAGGAGAGACCATACCAGGAGTTGCATTGGACAGACCAAGGACACCAGAGACCCTGGGACAGTTCCACTGGACACTGAATCCACAGAAGTGGAGGGGAGAGACCATGCCAGGAGTTGCCTTGGACAGACCAAGGACACCAGAGACCCTGGGACAGTTCCACTGGAAACTGAATCACAGAAGTGGAGGGGAGAGGCCATGCCAGGAGTTGCCTTGGACAGACCAAGGACACCAGAGTCACTGGGACAGTTCCACTGGAAACTGAATCCACAGAAGTGAAGGGGAGAGACCATGCCAGGAGTTGCCTTGGACAGACCAAGGACACCATAGTCCCTGGGACAGTTCCACTGGAAACTGAATCAACAGAAGTGGAGGGGAGAGACCATGCCAGGAGTTGCCTTGGACAGACCAAGGACACCATAGATACTGGGACAGTTCCACTGGAAACTGAATCCACAGAAGTGGAGGGGAGAGACCATACCAGGAGTTGCCTTGGACAGACCAAGGACACCAGAGTCACTGGGACAGTTCCACTAGAAACTGAATCCACAGAAGTGTAGGGGAGAGACCATGCCAGGAGTTGCCTTGGACAGACCAAGGACACCATAGATACTGGGACAGTTCCACTGGAAACTGAATCCACAGAAGTGGAGGGGAGAGACCATACCAGGAGTTGCCTTGGACAGACCAAGGACACCAGAGTCCCTGGGACAGTTCCACTGGAAACTGAATCCACAGAAGTGGAGGGGAGAGACCATACCAGGAGTTGCCTTGGACAGACCAAGGACACCAGAGACCCTGGGACAGTTCCACTGGAAACTGAATCCACAGAAGTGGAGGGGAGAGACCATGCCAGGAGTTGCCTTGGACAGACCAAGGACACCATAGATACTGGGGCCGTTATCCGAGAATTGGAATCTATAGATGAGAAAGGGGCATACCTTGCTGTTGACAGTGGCCAAATGACTAGATGGAAGATGAAAAACATTCCAACTTCTCAAACAATGGCTGCATCTCCATGGCAACGCTTTTGCCGACGAGTTCACAAGAGACTGCAGAGGTTTTCATGTGCAACTCAATGTTCTAGTAACGTAAGAACAGGAACTGACTGAATCTATGATCGGGAAATCTTGGGGGAAATCATTAGCAGAGAGCCTCCTTTGTTGATCAAAGTGTAATATCATCTCACTGTACATGTACATCACCATCTAGTTTTGGAAAAATCCTACAATTTAGAAAATAATGACCACTGAGAACTTGCCTATTTAAATATCTGACACTAGAATACACAGATAAGTCTCGGCACCTTTCCTTTGATCCCAAAGCATTCTTGTGTAACTTAGTGGAAGTCTAAATGAAGGTCTTTTTAATTTAGCTACAAACTGAACTGAATTTCTCATGGTGGGCTTACTGGTCTAAAAGCAGACCCGAGAAGCCATTATTTTTTTAATTTACAGTCCGTATTTGCGGGGGATATGATGGTTGGACCAAAAAGTCACTATCTCAACAATTCAGAATAATCTGCCCTACAGAGGTTTTTGCTATTAGAAATGACCTAGAAAATAATTCACGGGGACTTGTCTGTAATGTGGATAGAAAAGGTCTTAGATTGTTCAAACTTGAGTGCTCTGTGCAATTAATGTGTCAAACCAACTAAATGTTCAGTGAAAGAGGACATCGCAGTGTTCATTTCAAGACACTGTGGCTCAGAGAGAAATCTATATAACTCTGTTTTATCTGGATTGTAGGATTGTAGACTGGTAATAGATTATATAATAGATACACAAAACTATAAAAGCTGTATTAACTATTTAAACTGTAGGTACATTAACTATATAAACTGTCATGATAAACTGTTAACTGTATGTTTTGGGGCGCGACTGTGGACATGGCAGAATTCAGGTGAAAGATAGGTGAAGATTTTGAAACCGATATCCCTGTTTCATCTAGATGACAGGGAATGTTGCTTAGTTGAGTAGACTTGTACTAGCAATAGGTTATATGAACCATATGATTATGAACCATATGATTATGAACCACATTGAACTATATAAACTATTTAAACTATTTAAACTGTCAGTACTGTCACAATAAACTTCAAACTGTATGAAACAGTTTGTGAAACCAGAGTTCTCTCTGCAACTACTGGGTAAACCAAAAGCACTTTTCACCAACCTCAGTTCAGTGAAAGTGGAGATTGCAAATTTCATTTAACATGTACAATTAATTCAGGAGAAAACAGGTAAAGAGTTTGAAATCGAGACCCGTCTTATCTGGATGACAACAAATGTTGTTGACTTATACTAATAAAAGATTATAATCAACTGTGTTAACTATTTAAACTGAAGGTTCATTTACTATATAAACTGTAACAATAAACTTTAAACTGAATGAAATATTCTTATGATAAAGAAAGACAAGGAGAGTAGTAGAATTTTGTTTGAAGCTTAAGCTTTCTAACAACTGGTTTATGTGAAGTATATAAACTACATGAACTATATAAACTGTATCAACTATTTACACTTTAGGTACTGTAACAATAAAGTGTAACTGTATGTTTTGGGGTCTGACTTGAAGACTGTAAATCACGATGCTTAAATTTGACGAATTTGCATTTTCACTTGGCGATCGGCTAAATATCATGTTTGCCGCTGAAAGGGTTAATGCATTGAGGTTGAAATTTTCTGGCTTTTTTAATTTGCATTTTATGGTGCAGTTTCGAAAATTTCAGGGTTCACAGTATTCAGAAAGAGTCTTATATCGATGAAACTATGAGTATTTTCTCTGCAATTACAAGGTAAACCATAACCTCTTATTTCACAGACTTCCGTTTAGTGAAAGTAGACTTTGCAGAATTCATTTTAATGCTTTCAGAGGAGAAATGTGTGAAGAGTTTAAAATCGGGAACCCTGTATTATCTAGACAACAGGGAATGATGTTGAGTATTGTAGACTTATCCCAGTAATAGATTATATAATCCACATCGATAAATAGAACTATTGAAAACAATATAAACCACATGAACTATAAACTGTGTGAACTATTTACACTGCTGCAGGTCGTTTACTATATAACCTGTAACGATAAATTGTTGACTACAAGAAATAATATTATAATGAAGAAAGGCAGGGAAGCTGGTAGAATTTTGTTTGAACCTCTAAAGCTTTCTAATAACTGGTTTATAAGGATGTGCATTTTGGTACTTTTGCTTTTCACTCAACTCACTTCAAAGATATCTGTCATAAGACATGCTTATATCTCATAGTTCTGTAAAAGGTTTGGGATGAGGTTTAATTTGGAAACATTTCCAGTTTCATACATCATGTCCTTGGACAGCGTCGGAGTTTGTTATCCATGTCTGAGCCTTCGTCCTTAGTCGGGAACACTCCCAAACAAAGTCACGACGCACCCTTGATTTCCCAGGCGAGGCGCCCCACAGTGCACTCTAAATGTATTCCAATATGCATTTATTACTTGCCGCGTCATCTCAAATTCTGAATTTAAAAGAAATGTTTCAGAATTCACCTCATCCTGGACTGGTAACAGTCTGTATGTTAGCATATTGGAATTTAAAAGAAATGTTTCAGAATTCACCTCATCCTGGACTGGTAACAGTCTGTATGTTAGCATATTGGAATTTAAAAGAAATGTTTCAGAATTCAACCTCATCCTGGACTGGTAACAGTCTGTATGTTGGCATATTGGAATTTAAAAGAAATGTTTCAGAATTCAACCTTAACCTGGACTGGTAACAGTCTGTATGTTGACATATTGGAATTTAAAAGAAATGTTTCAGAATTCACCTCATCCTGGACTGATAACAATCTGTATGTTGGCATATTGGAATTTAAAAGAAATGTTTCAGAATTCACCTCATCCTGGACTGATAACAGTCTGTATGTTAGCATATTGGAATTTAAAAGAAATGTTTCAGAATTCACCTCATCCTGGACTGGTAACAATCTGTATGTTAGTATATTGGAATTCAAAAGAAATGTTTCAGAATTCACCTCATCCTGGACTGGTAACAGTCTGTTTGTTAGCATATTGGAATTTAAAAGAAATGTTTCAGAATTCAACCTCATCCTGGACTGGTAACAGTCTGTATGTTGGCATATTGGAATTTAAAAGAAATGTTTCAGAATTCAACCTTATCCTGGACTGGTAACAGTCTGTATGTTGACATATTGGAATTTAAAAGAAATGTTTCAGAATTCACCTCATCCTGGACTGGTAACAGTCTGTATGTTGGCATATTGGAATTTAAAAGAAATGTTTCAGAATTCACCTCATCCTGGACTGGTAACAGTCTGTATGTTAGCATATTGGGATTTATAAGAAATGTTTCAGAATTCACCTCATCCTGGACTGGTAACATTCTGTATGTTAGCATATTGAAATTTAAAAGAAATGTTTCAGAATTCACCTCATCCTGGACTGGTAACAGTCTGTATGTTAGCATATTGGAATTTAAAAGAAATGTTTCAGAATTCACCTCATCCTGGACTGGTAACAGTCTGTATGTTGGCATATTGGAATTTAAAAGAAATGTTTCAGAATTCACCTCATACTGGACTGACAACAAAATGAATGTTAGCATATTGGAATTTAAAAGAAATGTTTCAGAATTCACCTCATCCTGGACTGGTAACAGTCTGTATGTTAGCATATTGGAATTTAAAAGAAATGTTTCAGAATTCACCTCATTCTGGACTGATAACAATCTGTATGTTGGCATATTGGAATTTAAAAGAAATGTTTCAGAATTCACCTCATCCTGGACTGATAACAATCTGTATGTTGGCATATTGGAATTTAAAAGAAATGTTTCAGAATTCACCTCCTCATGGACTGGTAACAGTCTGTATGTTAGCATATTGGAATTTAAAAGAAATGTTTCAGAATTCACCACATCCTGGACTGGTAACAGTCTGTATGTTAGCATATTGGAATTTATAAGAAATGTTTCAGAATTCACCTCATCCTGGACTGATAACAATCTGTATGTTAGCATATTGGAATTTAAAAGAAATGTTTCAGAATTCACCTCATCCTGGACTGGTAACAATCTGTATGTAAGCATATTGGAATTTAAAAGAAATGTTTCAGAATTCACCTCATCCTGGGCTGGTAACAGTCTGTATGTTGACATATTGGAATTTAAAAGAAATGTTTCAGAATTCAACCTCATCCTGGACTGGTAACAGTCTGTATGTTGGTATATTGGAATTTAAAAGAAATGTTTCAGAATTCACCTCATCCTGGACTGATAACAGTCTGTATGTTGGCATATTGGAATTTAAAAGAAATGTTTCAGATTCACCTCATCCTGGACTGGTAACAGTCTGTATGTTAGCATATTGGAATTTAAAAGAAATGTTTCAGAATTCACCTCATCCTGGACTGATAACAGTCTGTATGTTAGCATATTGGAATTTAAAAGAAATGTTTCAGAATTCAACCTTATCCTGGACTGGTAACAGTCTGTATGTTAGCATATTGGAATTTAAAAGAAATGTTTCAGAATTCAACCTCATCCTGGACTGGTAACAGTCTGTATGTTGGCATATTGGAATTTAAAAGAAATGTTTCAAAATTCAACCTTATCCTGGACTGGTAACAGTCTGTATGTTGACATATTGGAATTTAAAAGAAATGTTTCAGAATTCACCTCATCCTGGACTGGTAACAGTCTGTATGTTGGCATATTGGAATTTAAAAGAAATGTTTCAGAATTCACCTCATCCTGGACTGGTAACAGTCTGTATGTTAGCATATTGGGATTTATAAGAAATGATTCAGAATTCACCTCATCCTGGACTGGTAACAATCTGTATGTTAGCATATTGGAATTTAAAAGAAATGTTTCAGAATTCACCTCATCCTGGACTGGTAACAGTCTGCATGTTAGCATATTGGAATTTAAAAGAAATGTTTCAGAATTCACCTCATCCTGGACTGGTAACAGTCTGTATGTTGGCATATTGGAATTTAAAAGAAATGTTTCAGAATTCACCTCATACTGGACTGACAACAAAATGAATGTTAGCATATTGGAATTTAAAAGAAATGTTTCAGAATTCACCTCATCCTGGACTGGTAACAGTCTGTATGTTAGCATATTGGAATTTAAAAGAAATGTTTCAGAATTCACCTCATTCTGGACTGATAACAATCTGTATGTTGGCATATTGGAATTTAAAAGAAAAGTTTCAGAATTCACCTCATCCTGGACTGATAACAATCTGTATGTTGGCATATTGGAATTTAAAAGAAATGTTTCAGAATTCACCTCCTCCTGGACTGGTAACAGTCTGTATGTTAGCATATTGGAATTTAAAAGAAATGTTTCAGAATTCACCTCATCCTGGACTGGTAACAGTCTGTATGTTAGCATATTGGAATTTATAAGAAATGTTTCAGAATTCACCTCATCCTGGACTGATAACAATCTGTATGTTAGCATATTGGAATTTAAAAGAAATGTTTCAGAATTCACCTCATCCTGGACTGGTAACAATCTGTATGTAAGCATATTGGAATTTAAAAGAAATGTTTCAGAATTCACCTCATCCTGGACTGGTAACAGTCTGTATGTTAGCATATTGGAATTTAAAAGAAATGTTTCAGAATTCAACCTTATCCTGGACTGGTAACAGTCTGTACGTTGGCATATTGGAATTTAAAAGAAATGTTTCAGAATTCAAATCATCCTGGACTGATAACAATCTGTATGTTGGGATATTGGAATATAAAAGAAATGTTTCAGAATTCACCTCACCCTGGACTGGTAACAATCTGTATGTTGGCATATTGGAATTTAAAAGAAATGTTTCAGAATTCACCTCATCCTGGACTGGTAACAGTCTGTATGTTAGCATATTGGGATTTATAAGAAATGTTTCAGAATTCACCTCATCCTGGACTGGTAACATTCTGTATGTTAGCATATTGAAATTTAAAAGAAATGTTTCAGAATTCACCTCATCCTGGACTGGTAACAGTCTGTATGTTAGCATATTGGAATTTAAAAGAAATGTTTCAGAATTCACCTCATCCTGGACTGGTAACAGTCTGTATGTTGGCATATTGGAATTTAAAAGAAATGTTTCAGAATTCACCTCATACTGGACTGACAACAAAATGAATGTTAGCATATTGGAATTTAAAAGAAATGTTTCAGAATTCACCTCATCCTGGACTGGTAACAGTCTGTATGTTAGCATATTGGAATTTAAAAGAAATGTTTCAGAATTCACCTCATTCTGGACTGATAACAATCTGTATGTTGGCATATTGGAATTTAAAAGAAATGTTTCAGAATTCACCTCATCCTGGACTGATAACAATCTGTATGTTGGCATATTGGAATTTAAAAGAAATGTTTCAGAATTCACCTCCTCATGGACTGGTAACAGTCTGTATGTTAGCATATTGGAATTTAAAAGAAATGTTTCAGAATTCACCACATCCTGGACTGGTAACAGTCTGTATGTTAGCATATTGGAATTTATAAGAAATGTTTCAGAATTCACCTCATCCTGGACTGATAACAATCTGTATGTTAGCATATTGGAATTTAAAAGAAATGTTTCAGAATTCACCTCATCCTGGACTGGTAACAATCTGTATGTAAGCATATTGGAATTTAAAAGAAATGTTTCAGAATTCACCTCATCCTGGACTGGTAACAGTCTGTATGTTGACATATTGGAATTTAAAAGAAATGTTTCAGAATTCAACCTCATCCTGGACTGGTAACAGTCTGTATGTTGGTATATTGGAATTTAAAAGAAATGTTTCAGAATTCACCTCATCCTGGACTGATAACAGTCTGTATGTTGGCATATTGGAATTTAAAAGAAATGTTTCAGATTCACCTCATCCTGGACTGGTAACAGTCTGTATGTTAGCATATTGGAATTTAAAAGAAATGTTTCAGAATTCACCTCATCCTGGACTGATAACAGTCTGTATGTTAGCATATTGGAATTTAAAAGAAATGTTTCAGAATTCAACCTTATCCTGGACTGGTAACAGTCTGTATGTTAGCATATTGGAATTTAAAAGAAATGTTTCAGAATTCAACCTCATCCTGGACTGGTAACAGTCTGTATGTTGGCATATTGGAATTTAAAAGAAATGTTTCAAAATTCAACCTTATCCTGGACTGGTAACAGTCTGTATGTTGACATATTGGAATTTAAAAGAAATGTTTCAGAATTCACCTCATCCTGGACTGGTAACAGTCTGTATGTTGGCATATTGGAATTTAAAAGAAATGTTTCAGAATTCACCTCATCCTGGACTGGTAACAGTCTGTATGTTAGCATATTGGGATTTATAAGAAATGTTTCAGAATTCACCTCATCCTGGACTGGTAACAATCTGTATGTTAGCATATTGGAATTTAAAAGAAATGTTTCAGAATTCACCTCATCCTGGACTGGTAACAGTCTGCATGTTAGCATATTGGAATTTAAAAGAAATGTTTCAGAATTCACCTCATCCTGGACTGGTAACAGTCTGTATGTTGGCATATTGGAATTTAAAAGAAATGTTTCAGAATTCACCTCATACTGGACTGACAACAAAATGAATGTTAGCATATTGGAATTTAAAAGAAATGTTTCAGAATTCACCTCATCCTGGACTGGTAACAGTCTGTATGTTAGCATATTGGAATTTAAAAGAAATGTTTCAGAATTCACCTCATTTTGGACTGATAACAATCTGTATGTTGGCATATTGGAATTTAAAAGAAATGTTTCAGAATTCACCTCATCCTGGACTGATAACAATCTGTATGTTGGCATATTGGAATTTAAAAGAAATGTTTCAGAATTCACCTCCTCCTGGACTGGTAACAGTCTGTATGTTAGCATATTGGAATTTAAAAGAAATGTTTCAGAATTCACCTCATCCTGGACTGGTAACAGTCTGTATGTTAGCATATTGGAATTTATAAGAAATGTTTCAGAATTCACCTCATCCTGGACTGATAACAATCTGTATGTTAGCATATTGGAATTTAAAAGAAATGTTTCAGAATTCACCTCATCCTGGACTGGTAACAATCTGTATGTAAGCATATTGGAATTTAAAAGAAATGTTTCAGAATTCACCTCATCCTGGACTGGTAACAGTCTGTATGTTAGCATATTGGAATTTAAAAGAAATGTTTCAGAATTCAACCTTATCCTGGACTGGTAACAGTCTGTACGTTGGCATATTGGAATTTAAAAGAAATGTTTCAGAATTCAAATCATCCTGGACTGATAACAATCTGTATGTTGGGATATTGGAATATAAAAGAAATGTTTCAGAATTCACCTCACCCTGGACTGGTAACAATCTGTATGTTGGCATATTGGAATTTAAAAGAAATGTTTCAGAATTCACCTCATCCTGGACTGATAACAATCTGTGTGTTGGCATATTGGAATTTAAAAGAAATGTTTCAGAATTCAACCTCATCCTGGACTGGTAACAGTCTTTATGTTGGTATATTGGAATTTAAAAGAAATGTTTCAGAATTCACCTCATCCTGGACTGGTAACAGTCTGTATGTTGGCATATTGGAATTTAAAAGAAATGTTTCAGAATTCAACCTCATCCTGGACTGGTAACAGTCTGTATGTTGATCTATATATGAATTTAAAAGAAATGTTTCAGAATTCACCTCATCCTGGACTGATAACAATCTGTATGTTGGGATATTGGAATATAAAAGAAATGTTTCAGAATTCACCTCACCCTGGACTGGTAACAATCTCTATGTTGGCATATTGGAATTTAAAAGAAATGTTTCAGAATTCACCTCATCCTGGACTGATAACAATCTGTGTGTTGGCATATTGGAATTTAAAAGAAATGTTTCAGAATTCAACCTCATCCTGGACTGGTAACAGTCTGTATGTTGGCATATTGGAATTTAAAAGAAATGTTTCAGAATTCAACCTTATCCTGGACTGGTAACAGTCTGTATGTTGACATATTGGAATTTAAAAGAAATGTTTCAGAATTCACCTCATCCTGGACTGATAACAATCTGTATGTTGGCATATTGGAATTTAAAAGAAATGTTTCAGAATTCACCTCATCCTGGACTGATAACAGTCTGTATGTTAGCATATTGGAATTTAAAAGAAATGTTTCAGAATTCAACCTCATCCTGGACTGGTAACAGTCTGTATGTTGACATATTGGAATTTAAAAGAAATGTTTCAGAATTCAACCTCATCCTGGACTGGTAACAGTCTGTATGTTGACATATTGGAATTTAAAAGAAATGTTTCAGAATTCACCTCATCCTGGACTGGTAACAGTCTGTATGTTGACATATTGGAATTTAAAAGAAATGTTTCAGAATTCACCTCATCCTGGACTGGTAACAATCTGTATGTTAGTATATTGGAATTCAAAAGAAATGTTTCAGAATTCACCTCATCCTGGACTGGTAACAGTCTGTATGTTGGCATATTGGAATTTAAAAGAAATGTTTCAGAATTCACCTCATCCTGGACTGACAACAAAATGAATGTTAGCATATTGGAATTTAAAAGAAATGTTTCAGAATTCACCTCATCCTGGACTGGTAACAGTCTGTATGTTAGCATATTGGAATTTAAAAGAAATGTTTCAGAATTCACCTCATTCTGGACTGATAACAATCTGTATGTTGGCATATTGGAATTTAAAAGAAATGTTTCAGAATTCACCTCATCCTGGACTGATAACAATCTGTATGTTGGCATATTGGAATTTAAAAGAAATGTTTCAGAATTCACCTCCTCCTAGACTGGTAACAGTCTGTATGTTAGCATATTGGAATTTAAAAGAAATGTTTCAGAATTCACCTCATCCTGGACTGGTAACAGTCTGTATGTTAGCATATTGGAATTTATAAGAAATGTTTCAGAATTCACGTCATCCTGGACTGATAACAATCTGTATGTTAGCATATTGGAATTTAAAAGAAATGTTTCAGAATTCACGTCATCCTGGACTGGTAACAATCTGTATGTAAGCATATTGGAATTTAAAAGAAATGTTTCAGAATTCACCTCATCCTGGACTGGTAACAGTCTGTATGTTAGCATATTGGAATTTAAAAGAAATGTTTCAGAATTCAACCTCATCCTGGACTGGTAACAGTCTGTACGTTGGCATATTGGAATTTAAAAGAAATGTTTCAGAATTCACCTCATCCTGGACTGATAACAATCTGTATGTTGGGATATTGGAATATAAAAGAAATGTTTCAGAATTCACCTCTCCCTGGACTGGTAACAATCTGTATGTTGGCATATTGGAATTTAAAAGAAATGTTTCAGAATTCACCTCATCCTGGACTGATAACAATCTGTGTGTTGGCATATTGGAATTTAAAAGAAATGTTTCAGAATTCAACCTCATCCTGGACTGGTAACAGTCTTTATGTTGGTATATTGGAATTTAAAAGAAATGTTTCAGAATTCACCTCATCCTGGACTGGTAACAGTCTGTATGTTGGCATATTGGAATTTAAAAGAAATGTTTCAGAATTCAACCTCATCCTGGACTGGTAACAGTCTGTATGTTGATATATATGAATTTAAAAGAAATGTTTCAGAATTCACCTCATTCTGGACTGATAACAGTCTGTATGTTAGCATATTGGAATTTAAAAGAAATGTTTCAGAATTCAACCTCATCCTGGACTGGTAACAGTCTGTATGTTGACATATTGGAATTTAAAAGAAATGTTTCAGAATTCAACCTCATCCTGGACTGGTAACAGTCTGTATGTTGGTATATTGGAATTTAAAAGAAATGTTTCAGAATTCACCTCATCCTGGACTGATAACAGTCTGTATGTTGGCATATTGGAATTTAAAAGAAATGTTTCAGAATTCACCTCATCCTGGACTGGTAACAGTCTGTATGTTAACATATTGGAATTTAAAAGAAATGTTTCAGAATTCACCTCATCCTGGACTGGTAACAATCTGTATGTTAGTATATTGGAATTCAAAAGAAATGTTTCAGAATTCACCTCATCCTGGACTGGTAACAGTCTGTATGTTGGCATATTGGAATTTAAAAGAAATGTTTCAGAATTCACCTCATCCTGGACTGACAACAAAATGAATGTTAGCATATTGGAATTTAAAAGAAATGTTTCAGAATTCACCTCATCCTGGACTGGTAACAGTCTGTATGTTAGCATATTGGAATTTAAAAGAAATGTTTCAGAATTCACCTCATTCTGGACTGATAACAATCTGTATGTTGGCATATTGGAATTTAAAAGAAATGTTTCAGAATTCACCTCATCCTGGACTGATAACAATCTGTATGTTGGCATATTGGAATTTAAAAGAAATGTTTCAGAATTCACCTCCTCCTAGACTGGTAACAGTCTGTATGTTAGCATATTGGGATTTAAAAGAAATGTTTCAGAATTCAACCTTATCCTGGACTGGTAACAGTCTGTATGTTGACATATTGGAATTTAAAAGAAATGTTTCAGAATTCACCTCATCCTGGACTGGTAACAATATGTATGTTAGTATATTGGAATTCAAAAGAAATGTTTCAGAATTCACCTCATCCTGGACTGGTAACAGTCTGTATGTTAGCATATTGGAATTTAAAAGAAATGTTTCAGAATTCAACCTCATCCTGGACTGGTAACAGTCTGTATGTTGGCATATTGGAATTTAAAAGAAATGTTTCAGAATTCAACCTTATCCTGGACTGGTAACAGTCTGTATGTTGACATATTGGAATTTAAAAGAAATGTTTCAGAATTCACCTCATCCTGGACTGGTAACAGTCTGTATGTTGACATATTGGAATTTAAAAGAAATGTTTCAGTATTCACCTCATCCTGGACTGGAAACAGTCTGTATGTTGGCGTATTGGAATTTAAAAGAAATGTTTCAGAATTCACCTCATCCTGGACTGGTAACAGTCTGTATGTTAGCATATTGGAATTTATAAGAAATGTTTCAGAATTCACCTCATCCTGGACTGGTAACAGTCTGTATGTTAGCATATTGGAATTTATAAGAAATGTTTCAGAATTCACCTCATCCTGGACTGGTAACAATCTGTATGTTAGCATATTGGAATTTAAAAGAAATGTTTCCGAATTCACCTCATCCTGCACTGGTAACAGTCTGCATGTTAGCATATTGTAATTTAAAAGAAATGTTTCAGAATTCACCTCATCCTGGACTGGTAACAGTCTGTATGTTGGCATATTGGAATTTAAAAGAAATGTTTCAGAATTCACCTCATCCTGGACTGATAACAATCTGTATGTTAGCATATTGGAATTTAAAAAAAATGTTTCAGAATTCACCTCATCCTTGACTGGTAACAGTCTGTATGTCAGCATATTGGAATTTAAAAGAAATGTTTCAGAATTCACCTCATCCTGGACTGATAACAATCTGTATGTTGGCATATTGGAATTTAAAAGAAATGTTTCAGAATTCACCTCATCCTGGACTGATAACAATCTGTATGTTGGCATATTGGAATTTAAAAGAAATGTTTCAGAATTCACCTCATCCTGGACTGGTAACAGTCTGTATGTTAACATATTGGAATTTAAAAGAAATGTTTCAGAATTCACCTCATCCTGGACTGGTAACAATCTGTATGTTAGTATATTGGAATTCAAAAGAAATGTTTCAGAATTCACCTCATCCTGGACTGGTAACAGTCTGTATGTTAGCATATTGGAATTTAAAAGAAATGTTTCAGAATTCAACCTCATCCTGGACTGATAACAATCTGTATGTTGGCATATTGGAATTTAAAAGTAATGTTTCAGAATTCACCTCATCCTGGACTGATAACAATCTGTATGTTGGCATATTGGAATTTAAAAGAAATGTTTCAGAATTCACCTCATCCTGGACTGGTAACAGTCTGTATGTTAGCATATTGGAATTTAAAAGAAATGTTTCAGAATTCACCTCATCCTGGACTGGTAACAGTCTGTATGTTAGCATATTGGAATTTATAAGAAATGTTTCAGAATTCACCTCATCCTGGACTGGTAACAATCTGTATGTTAGCATATTGGAATTTAAAAGAAATGTTTCAGAATTCAACCTCATCCTGGACTGATAACAATCTGTAT
This sequence comes from Lineus longissimus, assembly GCF_910592395.1. Lineage (NCBI taxonomy): Eukaryota > Metazoa > Nemertea > Pilidiophora > Heteronemertea > Lineidae > Lineus > Lineus longissimus. The sequence continues at coordinate 1,842,499 of NC_088322.1, forward strand.
GTTGGCATATTGGAATTTAAAAGTAATGTTTCAGAATTCACCTCATCCTGGACTGATAACAATCTGTATGTTGGCATATTGGAATTTAAAAGAAATGTTTCAGAATTCACCTCATCCTGGACTGGTAACAATCTGTATGTTGGCATATTGGAATTTAAAAGAAATGTTTCAGAATTCACCTCATCCTGGACTGATAACAGTGTGTATGTTAGCTGTATTGGACAGGCTTATTCTAAAACACCTCGGTTACAACTTAGTAATGTTTTCAATATAAAATATAAACAGCCTCCTTTTGGTTGAAGCAGTGTTTTGTGTCGCTACTATTAGTATAACTGCTTTGAATGCGACAAAATATGGAAGCAGATTTCTGCAGGGGGGTCTAAGTTGCCGTTCAGGCTCTTTACTACTTACTTTTGCCTTCAACTGTCAATCATACACAGACGGATTTTCAATACAGCGCTGTATGAAATATAAAGCTTGATTTCTACAGGAATATTCTGACATAAATACAGCAGGTGAAATCAGGCAGTTAGTAGCAAAAGGGTTAAATATGTCAGGTGCTGTACACCTGATTGTGAGTTACCTGATTAATTATGCAAACATTCCTGGTTTATAGCATTGATTGACATCCCCAGTGTACAGGGTGTCTGTAAAAAGGTAATCTTGAAATAATGAGTTGATACAAGCTCAGATTAACCTTGTCTTGGGTAGAATGCCTTTATATCCAAAATGTAAGTTTAATGTGAGTGTTTTTGTTCTTTATTTGTGACCCCACCACACCCGCCAGAAGCACTGATGATATGAAATTATGTAGACGTTGATCCACCCTTTAGATTATGACCTCATATGTCTCATGAACAGCAAACCTGCCTTCCACCAGTCAATATGGCAAACATAGAATCCAAAATACATTTCAAAGAAAGTTTCATGAAGTTCACCCAAAGGAAAATGTCTCATGTTTTGTCAGAAAACTTTGATTTCTCCAAACAAAGTCCATAAAAGCTTGTTGTTTCCTCTGAACATATTTATGAATCTCTCAAGCATCAGGAAAGTTCCACAGATGGATTTCTTATCAAAATGTACATAGCTGATTCGCTAAGCTATACGAACACGTGGATAACTCCAATGGCCCCTCAAGCAATATGCTACCCATTTTGGTTTGATGGGCCACATGAGGTCAACAGAGTGAATTCCTCTCACCAATGAGGCATTATCAGAAAGCCGATTGCTGACTGGCCGATTGCTGACTGGCCGATTGCAGGCACAGACCAAAAGGGGGCGCACGGACACATGCACCCCCTCCCCAATTAACCATAATCTTTGAAATAGATTATGAAATTTAGGAACAAACCGGAAATTTGGAGGAGAAATGCAGCGCATGCCTACTTTTTTCTGTCACCTGGATACGCCCCTGGATTGGACGCTGTCAGTGATGATGTCATGGATGATGCTCTGTTACCATGACAACACTGGGGAAGCTCACCAAACTTCTATCGCACAACACACGTCACAGAGCTGACAGATTCTTGTCACAGGCAAGGACCTGACCATAACATGGTAATGCCATCATAAGTTGGAAACTTGTACTAACAGACCCACAACTGTCTGAGTGGACCCAAATATAGCCACAGTCCCCTGTCCCTTGGAGGGACAGCCAAGTATGTGTTGGTTTTTCATTGTGACATCTAGCGAAGCTGCGGTTAGCATACACGGTTAACAACCTTCCCATCTTCAGCGAGTTGAAGTCTCTGCACCTTACCAAGGTATTTGCAGCTGAGAGACTTAATGTCGACACCACAGATTCATCTTGTCAGCCTCTCATGGTTTCATGGGTCACAAGTGATGCAGGTAACTAGTCTTGTAGTATGTTATCATATCCGATCAGCAAAATTTAAGAACAGCAACATCGAGCAGCAAAGATCAGAAGAGGCTGGAATGTTCCAAGGTAAGTATCTCCAAGATTTAGCTTACAATGATCAGGAAATGGTCATTATATTAGATAAGGAGACTTAGCTCTTCTAATAGGGGGATTTGGCAGCCAATAATACGTCATATGCAATATCAGTATCCGACAATAACAGGCTTTATGTCAGTCAAACCAGTACTCACCTTTTTTAATGTGAACTCGATGAACATTTCATACAAGTTGACTGGTTCTTTGAGGTCCCTGGTAGCTGTTGTTATTCTATCAAACTCGGCAGGAAGATGTTTCACTAACGATAACAGCTCTGATTTTATCTTATTGCCCTGAAAAATGAGAGACACAAATCAGCCCTACTTTCACTTCTGAGGCTATATTTCTTGGTTTGACACTATTGCTTGCGATTGTCCCTGAAAGCAAAACTCTTACCCAATGAAAATTTGCAGAAAATTTGTCACCGAGATTAACCACTCGGATGGCAATGCTCAATGTATCTTACCCTGATACCCTGATCTCCATCTATCGACACGCTGCATTATATTTCTCCAGATACTCAGCCTCCCCGCTCCTGTACTCAGACTCCTTCCTCACCATATCCTTCTGAATCTGTTTACATTTCACGATCTGTTTCTTCAGTGCAGTTACCTCATAATTAACATTCCTCATCAAGATTTGCGCGACTTCAGCTGAAAAAACATTTTCAGAGTTTACATAAAGCCCTCTTCCTTGTATAGTCAAGGAGTGTCATAGCCTGAAGGTCATCAGCGCTGGCTACCCTGCATCAAGCCTTCCTTCGATCCTGATGAGAACAACCCGGGACTGTATTTCTCGATGAACCACAAGGCTTTCAAGAAACTATAATTCCTGGCTCATCACAGTCTTTTGAATGAGATGTAAAACCGATGTTCCTTGTATCTGATATCACTGCCAGGGCAGGCAAAAGATGACACCAAGTGAAAAAACATGAGTAGCCTGCGTGGACTCAACCTCTGGGTGAAGACAGAGTCGCTTGGATAATAAATCCAATTGGCACCTAACCGCGGTGGCACATGTTAAGGAACGACCATAGGCGCCACTATTTTGGCTAGAACTTGAAATCCTAAAATAATTAGAACGCCTTCAAAATGAAGTGAATACCAATTTGAAGGGTGTGAGTCTGTTCTGTCGAAAACAATGAACAGACTTCCATCCCTTGAAACTGGCATTCACTGCGTGTTGAAAGTGTTCTGATTGCTTTAGGACTTCAAGTTCTGGCCAAAATGGTGGTGCCCTATGGTCAATCCTTATGCAAAGTTAGACTGGAAGGGTGAATTTGAGTGGTATAAATTCCCTACCCAATCGTCAACTTTATTCACAATCGACTAACCTAAATAAACGCCATCCTTTTCATGTAGTTTGAGAATCTCACACCAATCCTTAAACAACAAAGACACAAACTCTACCGTGGAAATTACTTTGAACATTATTTCCCAGACATGCACACTGCAAACCCATAAATAGTTGTAAGCCTTTTTTGAGCCATTTTTTCATGTTTAAAGATAATCTAGAAACTACACCGCCATGAACAAGAAAATCTGATTGTGAAGGTAGTACTGTTACTAGGTTCTCAAAATGGTGAATAAAAAGTATGAAAAAGTTCTCATTTCACAAAAGCGCAAACAAAATAGCAGCAAATATTTCTGGATTTATTGTACTAGACACATAACAGATCACCATTCAATAGACACCTCTATCTTAAGATGCTGATTTCAATCCAAATTGATCATTATCATTTGGACTTCGGTGACAGTACTCCTCACTTTGAAAGGTTAGCAACTCTCAGGGCCAAAGGTGTCTCAATAGAGAGGTCCTATTGGATATAGAACTTGACATCTGTTATCAGGACACCCATCTGTAAGAGAGGTATTGACAAGACACTTCGCAACCAAGATGGAACTGGGAGAGCCCAGCCAAAAGATGCTGAGACGATTGATGGAGGATGGAAGGCCGGAGCAACTGCCGCCACCAAAACTCTTCTGTAGCTAGAGGTGAGCGTTTGCCAGGACTGTTCCAGGGTCAATCACTTTTTCTCCAAGGAACTGAAGATGCTAAATGTTGGCCAAACCATGGTGCAAACAGGTGATTTTTAACACTGTGACCTGCAACAGTTATCGCTACAATAAACAATATAAACAGATTGCACTCTGCAGGTACAACCAGTAATTCCTGGGTTTGATGTTGTCGCAGGTCCCAGCGATCACCAATTCTTGTCGCAGGTTGCGATGACCACGGCAAATATGTTTTTTGTCGCATGCATTCATGATCACCGGTCGCAATGACGAAATCACTTTTCTGCAGGGCACTTTATCATACCACTTGTTGAACATCACCAACTATACCCACCTTCATGCGCTGCGATCTCCCAAACATGTTTTTACTTCCCGCTTCTGTCTCCTTGAGCAGATCAACGATTCTCAGACAATGAATGTTGTTGATGTCTGAATGAAAGATAAAATGAATTTTATGTTAAATTCGCTAAAATTTCCTAATCCTACAGATGTTTTGGACCAGGTATGATTGTCCTGTTGTCATGAATATGTTGCCAATTGCAGCAACAAAAATTGCCTGTTTGCAAGAATCAGTGTCAGTATTAAATAGCATTTAAAACCGTTTGAAATACATTTTACCTGTGAGAGACCTGCAACACATCAGGTGTTTAAATCGGCTGTTCAAGGGACAAATGTCTCAGCACCAAAACCAAACGTCGGCCATGTTGACGAAAATAACGTCATACCATATAAAGTTTAAGAAAAACATCTGCCAATGGCTGGGCACCTGCAAAAATGACACACCTCATCGCAACAGAGGTGATTATGATGACATATATAATCTTGTGACATCACCCGGTGGACCAGCAGCGTGTGTTTTTTGGTAGGGAATGACCAGCCAAGACAAAAGTGGACCCATTTTAGCTATATGAGGCCTGATATCCACTCGGAAGTTTCTCGGGTTTTTAAATTCCCATCATGGTTACAGTAATGAAGAGCAGTGCAGCTTCTTTAAGAGCATTTGGAAGGAGATGTCAACATAACGAAGGAATCTGATGCAGTTGAAGACTTACACGTTCCCTGCAGCATGGTTGTTATCTCCTCCACCGGAGGCAAGTCTTGGATGGTGTTATTGACCTGGATGACGAGTGTTTCTCACCTGCCATAGCTGGTGGCAGTGATGACGAGTGTTCTCACCTGCCATGCTGGCAGCGATGACCAAGGAGGATACCGCGGTGACGTCACGGCTTTTCCAAGATGGCGCTGCATATTGTAAACAAACTCGATCCACGGCCAAGGGAAAATCAAGTCATCAAAAAAGTTAGATATTTCGCATCAAATCAGAGTTATTAGTACTTTTCTGCTATGAAATACGTCTTCAGACAATAAGCTATCATTTGAATAATGAAAAGTGCTGTTTTGATGGGGAAAAATAGGGTTTTTTTAACCAAATAGCCGGGCACCGATCTTCCAAAATTAGCGATGGTTTCAAAACAGTCTCCCAGATATGGGCAATCTCTTCATTATCATAATGGGATTTGGAGGCATGTTTACAGATTTTACAAGTTCGAGACCTGTAGGACCTAAAACTCGCATAGATCCCCATAGATCCCCTCTATTTGTCGAGTTAGCGCCCCTGTAAGATCATGCATTTTCGGACAATAGAACGAAATCTTCCCGCGGATATCGCGGTTTCGGTGATGATTTGGGACAGAAATGAGTTCATACTTCATGAATACATGAATATATTATGATATGGGCGGGCTTCTAAGTCAAAACAATAACAAACTCAACTGCATCTCTACTGTATATTGCGTAGTGCATTGCCTAGTGTATTTCGTAGTGTATTTTAGCGGAGACATTATTTCCGCACTTTGGCCACGCCAAACGTCTTTTTTATTCGTGGAAGTTAATCTGCTCTGCAAATTTTATTTTACACAGGAAGAATCCATACCAGGTATTGCAATATTTCATGTCTATTGGTGTTTTTGTATGCAGGAGCGCACCAGACAGTGAGACGTGGAGATGTGCTCAGTGCTGGTGCTGTCAGTGGACTGAATCTGATTGGCCATAGCGATCACTAATATGGGTCGGGATCACGTGATGTGACGTCACCGCGGTATCCTCCTTTAGCGATGACGAGTGTTCTCACCTGCCATAGCTGGTGGCAGTGATGACGAGTGTTCTCACCTGCCATAGCTGGTGGCAGTGATGACGAGTGTTCTCACCTGCCATAGCTGGTGGCAGCGATGACGAGTGTTCTCACCTGCCATAGCTGGTGGCAGCGATGACGAGTGTTTTCACCTGCCATAGCTGGTGGCAGCGATGACGAGTGTTCTCACCTGCCATAGCTGGTGGCAGCGATGACGAGTGTTCTCACCTGCCATAGCTGGTGGCAGTGATGACGAGTGTTCTCACCTGCCATAGCTGGTGGCAGTGATGACGAGTGTTCTCACCTGCCATAGCTGGTGGCAGTGATGACGAGTGTTCTCACCTGCCATAGCTGGTGGCAGTGATGACGATTGATTAACCAATCTGAAACAGAATGGTCAAGGTTGCTTAATCTTAATCCCTCCTCGCAAGACTACTGCCACTGACATATGACATGTATGATGTCGACATGCGACCCACCGTCATTGGATCGATGATGGGATCTACCATGGACCATCATAGAATCTATGATGAGATCCGAGTGTAAAACACAGTTTGTTATTAATCATCATAGATCCATCCATGTGCCAATCAATGATCCTATGAGGGAATGTTATGCATGTGAGAATGGTGTGACATATCAAGTAACAATAAATGACTGATGGAAAGTGGAAAGTTAATGGACCCCGACACTGACACTGATGCAGATGAACCTGATGCATGAGCCACGACAGAATACCCCTGATTTTTGTCGGTGGCATGAATATGACTGGACTTACCCAGGAACTTTAATTACTAGACTCACCAAGTAACTATCATGACTAGACTTACAATTATACCAAGTAACTATGATTACTAGACGCACCAAGTAACTGTAATGACTGGACTCATCCAGTAACTATAATTACTAGACTCATCAAGTAACTATAATGACAAGACTTATCAAGTAACTATAATGACTGGACTTTCCAGGTAACTATAATTACTAGACTCAACAAGTAACAATAATGACTGGACTTACCCAGTACCTATAATTACTAGACTTACGAAGTAACTATAATGACTTGACTTACCAAGTAACTATATGAAGGGACTTAACAAGTAACTATAAATGACTGGACTTACCCACTAACTATAATGACTGGACTTACCCACTAACTATAATTACTAGACTTATCAAGTGACTTATTGTAATGAATATCTATTGGAACATTGTCCATGCTTCTTCCCATGCTGTAGCTGGAATGGAATAATTTTAGGTTTGAATTATGTGCTCGTCATTTTTGGAAGAATTACGAAAAAGAAATGACGTATTTTACTCTTCTTGTCAAGTAAACATTCATTCGGTTATCGGCTAATCTTCATCACTGATCTGGGTCATGGACATTTCTTTCAAACAACTGGTAACTGATCTTAATTTACTAGAAGTAGAAGTAGAATGACTGTGGCAATTAATGATAATTCACCAATTGACTGATCAGTGACATTTCGAATATATTTCTGTCATCATATAATATACACAGTCTACGCCTATGCATACCAGAATCCCAGGACCAGAAATCTGCAGAATTACGACGGGGACACTTTATTGATGTCATGATGTTGTTGTTGCTGTTGTTGAAAGTAATGTCACTGGCGTCTAATCTCACACACACGAGACAGAAGTAAGCGTTAGCTGCTGAGCACAGAGCTACTGTTGTGGATCTGGGTTTCAGGGGGGGGGGAAGTATTAACTAAAATATATATGCATATTCAGTGCAATATGCAGTGTTTCCTTGGGTTGATTTTATTATACTCATTCTGGGATGATCCACAGCCAAATGCATGTAGTTAGGTGAGGGAACGTATATTTCTGCTATTATGGGATTATATGGAGATTATAAGCCATTCACTTTGTATGTAATACATGTCTGGTACAAGGTGTAGTGTACATAGTTTGACATGGCATTTAGGATGAAGTTATGTAATGTAGGTATTGTCTGAATGAGTAGGGGCCGTTTCGTCACCCTTGAACATGGGCTATTGTTCAGGGTGTCAGGGGTTGGGGAGGGCCTGAGACTAGGGGTTTTGTTATGCCACGAGACACGAAGAGAGAAAGACCTAAAATATACCTGTCCAGAGAAATAACCGAATTGCCTGAAGAGACCAGCTACATCGCTGTAAACAACCTAACTTCCGCCATCGGCATCATCACCTGACGCAGCGCCAGCTGTCGGATTACCTGCTAAGTAGCGCCGCGCCAAGTGGCTAGTATTCATATACGCCCGAAATTACAACACTGGTGTCAGTTAAAAGAACCCGTTGCTAGCCATTTTTACCGCCATATTTTTACTGCAGCGTACAACACATTGCACTGCAGTGCATTACAAACACTGTGGATTATTTTGTACATGCAAAGCACAACGTGTATGTATAGTACTTAGGCCTATACTGCATTGCATACACACACACATGGGTATGAAAACCAGGAGAGAGCCCTGAATGTTAAAATCGTATTTGTATTGTGGAGTGCAATTAATACACTAGTTGTTTAATTGTCTCCTGGACACTACTTTTTTCATAATTTGTGCATTTTGACACAGTCATGGTGGATTTCTGCCAGGTCCAGTTGTTGATGAATAGCGACAGCCATCTTGTTGAACTTTAATTTCGCACATTCGATTCGGCTTGCGTCCCAATTAATTAAGTTTAATTATATTTGACTTCTGTAACCATAAGTATTGACTGGAAGGACGTTGCCCCGTCTTACTTGTGTTTTTGGGTTGCATGATATTCTTTTTATGTGTTGAAGTCAAATATTGGATTTAGGCAAGTTTAGTGTGTGCGTAGATTGTAGTCAAATGGTGGCGCGAAATTCAAAACGACCTGCATTTCATTAACTCTTTAGTGTTGAATCATTTTGTGGTTATTTGGAAAAAGTGAACTGAATACATTTGTATAGTGACATTTAGGGTGTGTCCTTGTGCATATTTTCATGGTGTCAATTTTGCTGGTGTTTGTGCGGAAAATTATGGTTTGAGCAGACGATATAAAATAGGTGATACCGGTATTAACAATATTTGGTAATAAATTTTGAAAATAAATATCGGTTGACAATATTTTGATATAAAACCTAGTCGGTGATATCATAATAATTCTCGTATTATTAAGAGGAGTGTAAAGTGTTCTAAAGTGCATTTATTTATTCTCATTTTGTGACTGAAATAGAAATTTCTGCTAAAATTAGGAAATAAATTAGATATTGCACAGCAGAAATAAAGATTAACGGTGAAAAGTGTTTTAGTAAATAGAGTGAAGTTATAGTAAAAAGTGAAATTCAACATTGTTGTTTTCTTTTTCCTTTCATCCTAAAATAACAGAGGAATAGTGGTATATCAATTTATATAAATTATTCGACATTCTGGTATTTGGTGAATGAATGTAGATTCATAGATACCACATTGTGTTGAAATTAAATAGTTTTTCTTGTCTCCATTACTATAGCTAACCGTGTATTCTTTTTTTCACCTAAAGTTAGTGATTTAGTCTCATTGGTTAAAATTTAAATAGATCACTCACTGCGGATAGATTAACCCTTGTTTGCCAATTGAAATATAATATTAACCCCTGGATATATGTTTACCGTTGGGTCAAATTAAATTTTATATTGGTTAAATTAACCATTGGCTACTTTCTGGTATAGGAAATATAGTTAACCCCTTGAGGTCTATTTTTCAATAATTACATTAACCCCTTTGGGACATAGTAAAAACTAGTATATTGCTTGGCATTGTGGTTTTTTTGTGTTAAATCGTGCAATTACGGTACTTGTCTTTTCCTAAATTAATCTGTGATTTACGGCATTAGGATTTGAATTGAGGAGAGTTTTTTTTGTGATGAGGTAGGAGATATACAGTATTTTGATCGTGCTTAGGCAAAATCCCTACCTTGTTATATTGTACAGTTCTCTGCTGACACGTATAGATACCTGATCAGATTATTATATAGATACCGAGTGTATCACACCTGATTCTTGCATAGATTTAGATGATACTATACTTGGTTCTTATAATCTATACCGATACAATCTATACCAGGCATCCCACAAGGCCTGAAAACATAATTTCAATACCGGGACTTGACCATTACCTTGATTCTTCTGATACTTGAGATCTGTCCAAATCAGAATGTCGGATCAAAGGAAGTCTCCTATTTCCGCTAAGCCGGAGGACTCGCAGCCCCACATGACTACGTCAGAGATGCAGGAACCTATCACATTGGTTCGTCAGCCACATCCACTTAGTGTTCCAGAGGCTACAGTCCTTGACCTCCTACAGCTAAAAGGGATTGGTGAAACCCGTGCCGGCACCGTGGTTAACTATTGTCAGGATCGACTGCGTGAGGGAAGAGACTAGAGAAGCAGGTCCAGGACAGATTGCCGCGAAAATTTATAAATAGTTCGGGAAACTTATAACATTCTCTTGCAGCATCCTCTTGCAAACAGGGCCTACTCCTTACGCATCTTTCTGATTGAGGGAGTAAACATATCGAGGCCACATATCGAGTGATCGATGGCCGGATTTGTCAGGATGTCAAGCCAGCTTCCCAAACTATTTATAAATTTTCGCGGCAATCTGTCCTGGACCTGCTTCTCTAGCCTCTTCCCTGCGTGAGGGTAAGCCTTTCATCCTAGATGAGTTACGGCTGCCATCTATAGGTGGAAATCGGAATACCTGGATCCAATATTACCTGGAAGGTAAAATCGAGTTATACTTTGATACCGAACATCACCATGCCGTACTCCTTGCACCACCGCCAGGGGGTTCTGTCTCACATTGCGGAGAATGCATTCATCTGAAAAATCAGTTGGATACCTTGATGAGAAAGAGTGATGAAGAAAATGGGCCGTGTAAAGAATGTGCCGGATTGAGAAGCCAGTGTGTGCAGCTAGGACTGAAGATTGAGGAGAAGAAAAAGGAGTTAGAAAACCAGAAATATACGAAGGTCCAGCAGAGGGAGAAGTTCTTGACAGAGACGGAGAGGCGCCAGTCGGATCACGTTAACGGGATGCGAGAGCTCAATGAGAGACATGATTCGTCAACCAAAAAGATAAGGTCTTACTTGGAAGTAGCGGAGTATCGCCTGCAGGCCAACGAGGAAGAATTCGAGAAACAACAAAATACCAATCATTCTCTCCAGGAAGAGGTTGGGTCCATGAGTAATATAATAGGTCTTTTGGAGGAGGAGAGAGACTCCTTGGTAAGTTCTATCGATTGTCAGACAAATGAGTTTGAGAAATTTACGATGGAGAGAGAGAAATTGTTAGGACAGAATATTTATCTCGAGGGTGCTCTCAATGAGGAGAAAGAACAAATTGCAAATATGCGACACGCTCTGACAGAGTCGGAAAATCAAAAGAACTATCGGCAGAAAGCTTTGAATGTTGAGAGAGAGAAAACATTAAAAGCTATTGATTCAGCCAAGAGCTACCTGGATAGGATCTCCAGTTTAGAGAAGACTGCTCAGAACGGGACGATGCCACCAAAGCATGAAGCAAACGAGCCATACCTGAAACAGTCACAGGATGTCCGCCAAAATAGCCAGCAATGTTATCCGGAGTCTTCGCGTGGACCACCACAGATGCAGGACACCAGAAAAGACTGCTATCAGCAAAACTGGACCGAGACCTCCCAGCGGCGAATAGAACAACGGGATGTAAGATCACATCAGTTACCACATGGTCGTCAACGGTCTTCTTCCCGAGGAAGGGGAGGAAGAGGGTACAGCAGAAATTCTTATTCGATCGATTCGCAGCCACCATACGTCCAACCCAGGGGTATTTCAAACCATTGGGACCAGCTGTCAGCTGATTCTCAGCCAGGATTCGCTCCAGTGAAACAGGAAATACTTCCCGACACACGAGCAGAGGGATTCTTTGCAAGCCGCCATGACACAAGAATAGAGGGAACATTCTTCGGTCCACCTGAACACCGATTTGAGGGAAACTGTCCTGAGTTCGGAAATGAGAGAGCGGCGTACCTGTACATTTCTGGACCCTCAAAGAAGAAATCACCATCCTCTAGTTCCAGAAGGAGGTCTAGGACAAGAAAGGAGAAGCCAAAGAAGCGTGTTAGCCATAGCAACTCAGAGAGTGATTCCGAGTCCGAGAGTTCAAGAGACACCGAAAACTCTGCCTCAGAATCAGAAAGGTCGGGAAAGGGACAGAGACGGCGGTCTCCACCTCGTAACAAGCTTCCAATGTTCACAGGTAAAGAAAACTGGGGCACTTTCCTGTTTCAATTCCGGAAACAGGCAAAGCGGTACAAGTCGGATAAAGAGGAAAAAGCTGATCGCCTATACGACTGTTTAGCAGACCAAGCGCTGTTGTACGCTATTCAGATGAAAGCCCATAGCTATAAACAGCTGACGAAACATCTGTCGCAACGTTATCAGAAGTCAGTCGCACCCTCTATTGCCAGGAGAGAGGCCATGACGTGTAAGCAAAAGGAGGACGAACCTCTTGAAGACTTCGGCCAACGTGTGTTACAAGCTACTATGGGAGGTTATCCAGATGCCCAGAAAAAGACGGTAGACACCCTAGCTGTAGAAGTGTTTTTTCGAGGAATGAGAGACAAGAAAGTAGCTGAGATAGTGGTGGAGAAGCAACCTGTAGATCTTTTTGAGGCCCTAAAATGCTCCAAACAGACAGAGGCTAATCTGATGACCCTCTATGGTACAGGCCGGCCTTCTCTTCGCCACGTGACCTTTTGTGAAGAGGATGACAATATTCCGGTAGTTCGGGCTGCACGAGTAGAGGATCCTAAATCCGGAAGTAGTGATAAGCCTACAAGACCGTCTACCCCCAAATCTGATGGTACTTCAAACACTCAGGTGACGAGCCCACAGTCCATGAATGACTTGATTCCACAGCTGTTGGCAGCGGCCTTGGGTGATTACTTTCACAACCAAGCACCTGGATTCCAAGGATCAAGGAACAACCCACCACCATTTCGTCAATCCATGGACAGAGGAAGCTCACCATCACCGGCTGGAAATGGACGTTCGTTTTCTAGTCCTAGACGTGAACGGACCCCGTCTCCGCGTAGAGGGAATAATTGTTACAACTGTGGAGAAAACGGACATTTCTCCAAAGACTCCCCGAGACCTCATAGACCATCCACTTGCTACAAATGTGGAGCCGAGGGTCATTTCGCCAAGGACTGTCCGGTGCCTCTGAATTGTTATAATTGCGGACGAGAGGGCATTTTGCGAAGGAGTGCCCCCAGCCAGTGAACCGAGAGAAAAGGTCACAGAGTCCGTTAAACGATTCCGGGCGACGCTAAGCGGTCAGGCTGTTGCCCCAGAAGGAAGACGAGACCGTAAAACCATCATAGCCATAGAGGACATTCCAACGTGGCCAGATTATGCGGCAGACCAGCGTATCCATGTGTCAAGTGGAGATGCCAGTCTATTTCCCTTAATTCCAGACATAAACAGCAAAGTATCACTGTGGAAAGGGGACATAACTCAATTGAAGGTGGATGTCATAGTCAACGCTGCCAATCAGTCCTTACTTGGAGGGGGTGGAGTTGATGGCGCTATCCACGATGCAGCTGGACCGGGAATTCGCCAAGAGAATGCCGGACATGGGGGATGTCAGTGTGGCGAAGCAAATATTAGTGGAGGATACCAGTTACCTGCTCGATATGTCATCTCTTCAGTAGGCCCTCAGGATAAAAGGGAAGACAAGTTGACAAGCTGTTATGACAAGTCTCTAGAACAAGCTAAAAAGCATGGACTTGGTTCTATAGCGTTTCCATGCATAGCCACAGCGCTATACGGGTACCCACCTGAGGAGGCCGTTCGGGTAGCTCTACGAACAGCACGCCGATTCCTAGAGAAACACGGAGACTGTATAGATAGAATCATATTCTGTGTTTTCCAGGACAGTGATGTCAAGCGATACACCTTGATACTACCCACATACTTCCCATTGACAGATAGGACTACCAAGTTAATTAGACGAGTTTCAGTAGACGAACCTGAAGACTCTGAAGATGACCAGACTGATACACAACCGAGTGAGTTACCTCCGGCCATGACAGAAATTTCGAGGGATGTATCGCGCAGAGATACGCAACCTGAACTTAACCCTTTGAAGGATGTCACCCCATCATCAGCCGGCCCAGACGTTGGTGTTAAAGAGCCAGTCCGAGACAGTGAACTAGGAGATTCTTTGGCATCACCTTTATCGCCGGCACAGGACGACATTCCGGGAAAAATGGAAGATACACACCGGAGTACCAGCGGAGCCAACCAGAGTAGTCCCACGGAGATTGGAAATCTTTCTACAGATAGTACCCATTCATCCACCAACAGGAATTCCACCTATGTCAGTGCCAATCGAGTTGAAGGCAGCAAGATAGCATCATTGTCGTTACCCTGCAAGATATTTGGAGAGAACATTAATGCAATTGTAGACACTGCGGCGATGATTACCATTCTCAGCCAAGAATTCTATGACAGTCTTGACAATCCTCCTCCACTTGGGCGAAGCATTGACATTAAGGGTCCAGGAGAGGGAGGCCGTATGAAGGGTTACTTGATTGATGACACTGAAATCACTATTGCTGATCATGACTTTCCCATTGATGTGTGTGTGGCACCCATCAGCGATACTATGTTATTAGGGATTGATTTTCTGGATGCTCATGAGTCAATTATCAATTTTAAAGATTATACCGTGAAGCTGGACCAGGAAACAGCACCCGCCAGGATCAAGAGACATCCTACGAAGGGGAATTTTGTCAAGACTGTTCAAACAAGCCGAGATACTGTGATTAAACCGAACTCAGCCACTTTCTTCTCTGCCCGAGTCATCAGACCAGTGAGGAACAACACTTGCGTGGTTTTCCAGCCTGACAATACCATCGATGGTCTACAATTTCCTGCAGTGTTAGCCAAAAATGGATCCACCATTTCACTACATGCTGTAAACCTGACGGACCGCTACATTACCATCCCAGCTCAAACTCAGATCGGCATAGTCACAGAGGCTCTAGAGATAGTGGAGGAAGACCCTGAGGACGAATGTACTATCAGAAGCGTCCGGACCTCCGATGAAAAATTGGATTTAGCGAGTATCAAGCGGATAATGCCCTCACACTTAGTCGACCTTTTCAGTAGATCTTGCACTAACTTGACGGAAGAACAATCCATCTAAGTAGGGGAGTTGCTTATCGAGTACCAAGATGTGTTTTCAAAACACGATCTCGATATAGGATGTGTTGAGGGAATAGAGCATAGCATCGACACTGGCAACCATGCTCCAGTGAAGCAGCGGATGAGGCGTACCCCCATTGGCTTTGAAGAGGAGGAGGAAAAACACTTAGATAAATTACTCGCTCAAGGAATCATCACCCCTTCGAGTTCTGCTTGGGCATCACCTCCAGTCTTAGTCCGAAAAAAAGATGGTTCTGTGAGGTACTGCTTAGACTACCGGGTCCTGAATGCCTGTACCGTGAAGGATTCGTTTCCTATTCCATCGATTGATCAGTGTTTAGACACAATGGCTGGTATTTATAAAAACCAAGCATATGCTTATTCTTGGATTTTCAAGTGTTAAGTACGCTGCATATTCATAAAACCTAAGGTAATGCTTGTACCTGTAACCTTATGCTTCAAGTATAAGTGTCTGCTTTTCAGGCATCTTGCCAAAACTTAAAGTCTAAGCTTCTGCTTCTTTCCATATTTATAAACACGAGTATTAAGCATATGCTATAAGGATATCCTTAGATTTTTTAAGGTAGCTTCAGACCAGGCTTGAACTTCGAAGTAGGAAGACGTGTTTGACATGGCAGCTTTTCTTGCACTTGCGGGGCGACATCCAAAGGAGTACACCCCAAGAAAATCATGTTGCCCAGCATTTCATCGACGATTTTATCGATTTGATGAGCAAAATGTTGAATGGTAAGCTGATCATTTTTTAGAAGATAGTGGAGAAACTCGTGGCGGGGCACTGACAGTAAAGACACAAATGGAGACTTTCCTTCGATATATATCGGACCCAGGGTTTCAGATGGGTGTTGCTGAGGATGTTGGAATTTTCCAACCCACCGTGTCAAGAACATTCCACGCAGTACTCGACAAGATTGTTGAAAATGCAGGACTGTGGATACATTTCCCAAGCACGGTGCATGAAATGCAGTCAGCAATGGACAACTGGCAAACGACCTATGAGATGCCTTGTGCGATAGGTGCTGTCGACTGTACCCACGTCCGAGTTCTGAAGACACAAGGGAGGCATGCACATGGCGACGAATACGTAGGCCGGAGTGGAAAGGCTACGTTAAACGTTCAGAGAATTTGTGATGCAAAGGAAACGTTCACAAGTATTGTAGCCGAGTGGCCAGGGTCTGCACACGACAGTAGAATATGGAGAAATTCGGTAGTTTGTCATCGTTTGTCCACTATGAGGACGGATGCATTACTGCTAGGGGATAGTGGATACGGCATTGACCCCTGGCTCTTTACACCTTATGGGAATCCTCAGCAACCGGAAGAGGTAACGTTTAATAGGATTCTAACAGTTGGTGTACAAACCAGAAGGTTTACATGCACTAAGGACAGGCATGACTATCCGTGACCTCAATAACAAAGGATTTCCCCCTTCCCAGGGCAGCAATGATTGCCATAATCACGAAACCGACCAGCCTTACACCACAAATACCACATGGGAAATCTAATTTCACCCTGTTATGCAGTATGAGGAATTAAGCATAAGCTTAAAAATTACAAGCCAAGCATCATCCACAAATGCTTGTTTTATAAATATGAAATCAAGTATAAGGCTATGCTTCTACTTAATTCTTTAAGTATTAAGTACATGCTTAAAGAACATGCTTATAAGCATATACTTGTTTTTATAAATACCAGCCATTGGCCGGGAGTCTGTTCTTCAGCACCCTTGATCTGTCTTCTGGATATTACAATCTGAAAGTGAAAGAGTCAGACAGGCATAAGACGAGTTTTCTTTCGAAATTTGGGATTTTTGAACATGTCCGGCTCCCTTTTGGGTTTTGCAACGCTCCAGCTACGTTCCAGAGAGCCATGGAACTCGTGTTGAGAGGACTAACCTGGAAGACAGTGTTGGCGTATTTGGATGATGTGATCGTCTTAGGAAAATCATTTGAAGACCATATGGAAAATCTGAGCGAAGTGTTTCACCGTATGAGAATCAACAATCTGAAACTCAAGCCAAAGAAATGCAATCTATTTCAAACATCCGTTGACTTCCTAGGGAAATTAGTATCATCAGAGGGTATACAGATCAGCCCCACAAAGCTGGATGCCATCAGGGAATGGCCTCCCCCTAAGAGTCCAAAAGAAGTAGCTTCATTTGTCGGGTACGCTTGTTACCACCGTGATTTTGTCTCGCGCTTTGAGGAGAATGCCGCCCTCTTGCGCAGACTCATTGCCGGAGGTAGAAACAAAGAACCTTTCGAATGGACTGATACCGAACAGCGCGCCTTTGAGAAAATAAAGGAAGCCCTAGCATCTTCGCCATGCCTGGCATACCCAATGCCAGACGGCAACTTCATACTAGATACAGATGCCTCAGATTCCTGCGTAGGAGGGGAGCTGTCCCAGGTACAAGAAGGAGTAGAACGGACAATAGCGTATGCGAGCAATGTCTTGACAAAAGAACAGAAGAAATATTGCACTACCCGTAAAGAGTTACTAGCAGTCATAAAGTTTACCAGACAATATCGGCATTACCTTATAGGGAGACCATTTATACTCCGGACGGACCATGGCAGCCTGGCCTTGTTAATGCGTTTCAAGGATCCTCATGGTCAATTAGCCAGATGGATTGAGGAGCTACAACACTATGATATGACCATAGTACACCGTCCTGGCAGGTTGCATATTAACGCTGATGCTCTTTCCCGGATTCCTTTGAAAATGGCAGAGTGTGATTGCTACCGTGCAGGAGAAAGCCTGGAAGATCTTCCTTGCGGAGGGTGTGAGTACTGCACACGAGCACATACAGAGTGGGAACGCTTTGCTGCAGACGTGGATGATGTAGTACCCCTTGCTGTTCGATGTGTTACAACCAACCTTGGAGAAGAAGTTTCCATTCCAGAGGACCAGGAGCCGGTTGTTATATCTGAAAATGAAGAGGAGATTGGTGAAGAACATGTGATTGTTGAAGGTGAAGAGAGTCCGAATTGGGTACAAGCTTATACTCAGCAGGAGATACGTCAAAAGCAACTGGATGACCCAAATCTTAGCCCCATTTTTACTTGGATTGAAAATGAAGAGCCGTCAGAAGCCGAAGTTTATCTCAATTCTCCAGCCACCAAATGCATGTGGAACAGTAAGAAACAACTTCACCTGAAGGAAGGAGTGTTATACTATAAGTGGGAAGCTGGCCAAGACTCTCGAGACCTGTTGGTAGTGCCTGAGTCACTTATGGAAGAAATCTTTCTTTGGGCACATGACAAACGCGTTGCAGGGCATCTGGGACAGAAGAAAACACTCACGCGTATCCGTCAGTCTTTTTACTGGTACAAAGTCACCCGGGATACCATGGACTACGTAAGATCATGTGGCACCTGCAATAGATACAAGAAAGCTAGAAAGAAGAAAACTAATCTCCGGGCCTGTCATGCTGGTTACCCAATGGAGCGGCTACACATAGACATCCTTGGTCCATTCACGCCAAGTGATAAGAACAACGTCTATGTTCTGAGCATGATTGATCAGTTCACCAAGTGGATAGAATGTGCCGCCTTACCTCAACAGAATGCGCAGGTGGTGGCAGAAGAACTGTTAATCCGCTTCATAACCACTTTCGGATGTCCACTTCATCTACACTCTGACAGAGGGCTTCAGTTTGAGGGACAGTTATTCCAGGAGTTGTGTCGAGTTTTAGAAATCACCAAGACCCGGACAACCCCTTACCACCCTTCCGGGAATGGACAAGTTGAACGTTATAATCAAGTGATCCTCCAAATGATAAGGTGTTTTGTGGAAGGGAACGTGACTTCCTGGAATGAGGAGCTGCCACTTTTAACCATGGCATTGCATGCAACCGTCCATAGACAGACTGGATTCACCCCAAACCGCTTGATGTTAGGACGGGAGGTTCATCTGCCTATAGATCTCATTTTAGGCACGTACAAACGAGGTTTAGTAACTCCGCAGGTTTGGGTTAAAGACCTTCAGAGGAAACTTACGGAAGTTCATCTCCTTGCCAGGGAGGCACTTAAGAGTTCTCAGAAACGTCAAAAGAGGGACTATGATGTGAAGTTGCTTAAGTCCACTTTTCACCCTGGGGATGTGGTATACTGAGTGAACGATGCAAGTACCTTAGGTGTTGGTAGAAAGCTGAAGCCCCCGTGGGCAGGCCCTTACCTGGTGACGGAGTCCCGCCCTCCTATCTACAGAATAAGATTTCCAAAGCGAGAAACTTTTGTTCATCATGACAAGCTGAAGTTGTGTCACGACCGGACTCTGCCTGTCTGGCTAAAGAGAGTCAGACATGAGTTATTGAACTCACATCTCGACCCAAGCAGTGAGGGAGAACCACATGAACCAGGAGCGGGGGATCCCGGAGCGACAGAGGAAGCGTCGACCACAGACAAACAGCGAGACTCTGAAAATAGACAAGATGGTGAGAGGGATGGTTCTGACCAGGAGTTGAGGGAACTTTTGGAACAGAGTGAAGTGCTAGAGGAATGTGACGGATCATTGGACGACAGAGGCGACCAACAACTTCCTAATTTTGATGAGGGTGGCCTTTCAGATGATAGCGCCGATCGATTACTTCAACACTTGGAAGGTTGTGAGCTCCCACGATTGTTCGAAGAGAAAGTGACCACAAGGCATGGCCGTAAAGTGAAACGCCCTGCCTGGATGGCGGATTATCATTGCAACCAGTAACGTCCCTTTGTATGATGGAGGGGACTGGTCCAAACTGTCCCAAGTTGAAGTGTTATCGCATTTCCTTGGAATATGCTGGGCCGACTGTAGCGATAAACCAGTCAAACTTAACAAATTGACAGAATAATATTTTTAGAATTCTTTCAAGTTAATAGAGTTATGAAGTTCCTAATCATGTACATATATACATACTTATTTTTCTTGGTTCGGTTCGGAGTGTCTCAAGTTGAAGTGTTATCGCATTTCCTTGGGATGTGACAAACTGGCTGTAGTTTTACCTGAACAAACTTGATTGGAATATGGTAATGTTGGCGACAAGGATGTTTCCACTTATATGTATGTACATAGATTGAGCCTGTTTTTATTTCTGTTGATAGGACTTACCATGGAACTGGAGCCACTATTGAAACCAAATCCAAAAAGATTTGTGGTCTTCCCAATTCAATACCCTAAAATTTGGGCCATGTATAAGAAAGCTGAAGCCTCATTTTGGACGGTGGAGGAAGTTGATCTGGCTGACGATATGGCAGACTGGAATCGGCTGAAAACAGAGGAACAAAGCTTTATCAAACATATCCTGGCATTCTTTGCAGCGAGTGATGGGATTGTCAACGAAAATCTAGTGGAACGGTTTAGCAAGGAGGTACAGGTGACTGAGGCTAGATTTTTCTATGGATATCAAATAACTGTGGAAAACATACATTCAGATATGTATGCTCTCCTGATAGAAACATATGTAAGGGATATAGAGGAAAAGAATCATCTTTTCAATGCCATTGAGACAATGCCCTGTGTGAAAAAGAAGGCGGAGTGGGCATTGAAGTGGATCAAAGATCAGCGTGCCACTTTTGGGGAGAGAGTTGTTGCGTTCATGGCAGTGGAGGGGATATTTTTCAGTGGGTCGTTTGCCGCCATCTTTTGGTTGAACAAGAGAGGATTGATGCCGGGATTGACCTTCAGTAATGAGCTGATCAGTCGGGATGAAGGCCTGCACTGCGAGTTTGCCTGTTTGCTCTTCCAACTTCTCGTTAATAAACCTGAAAAGAGTAGGATTTTAGAGATAATCACAGAAGCAGTCAAGATAGAAAAAGAATTTTTGTTGGAAGCCATACCTTGTTCCCTTATAGGTATGAATGGTGATCTGATGGGAACCTACATCGAGTTTGTGGCCGACAAATGGTTAACAGAGTTGGGTTGCCACACTCATTTTGGCTAGGAAAATCCATTTCCGTTTATGGATCAAATCTCGATGGAAGGGAAGACAAACTTTTCGAGAAGAGGGTGGGAGAGTATCAGAAAGCTGGAGTAATGGATGGTCAGTCCTGGGAGTTTTCTTTAACTACTGAGTTTTAATTTTAAAATGGTGTTTGAATTTTGAGATTTTGAGATGTGTCACCTCGTTTGCTGCACAGGACCGCCCAATTGTTGTGTTAAGAACTGTAATACTTATAACACATATTTTATACACTTTCTGATCGTTATGCCAGTTGTCATGTTTGGAATTGAAAACTTTGGATGTCCCTTTTTATATCTTTTCACTCAGAAGGTGGTATGGGTCGACAGTCAGTGGTAGTTCGGTTGAGGAATGTTTTTGCATTTATCCCGACTCCATTGCCTAGAGACAGTCATACCACAACTAAATTGAAAATTCTTTGAATCATCTGATTAGGAATTTAGGAAAGTATGACAACTGGTATGGCGATCTCGTATTCATATATTTACAACATGCTTCTGTTGGGGTTAACAACCAAGGTTGTTTTCGTCTCTTCGTTACTAGATGGACGATGGAATTTGTGGATTTGTGCCAGATTATGAAGATGATCTTGAGACAACCCAGCCGCCTCCCGCGAAGAGGGCAAAGAAGGCCCGTTTAATTGTCTGCCCGGCCTGTGACAAGATTCTACCGTCCAAGTTGGAACGTCATGTCTGGTTGCAGCACTGCCCGACTGGCCTTAACTTTTGGCTAACCTGTTTTAGTTGTGGGACAGTAGAAATGTCGGCAAATCAATTGTCCTATCATAACACTTGTGCCCAGGATAAGGATGTTGCTTTCCATCAGTGGGCTTCCATGATGGAAGCATCTTTAAACCATTTTGTAAAGGCTTTCGACCTAGCTTCGCCTGAAGCACTGCTTCAGTTCGTTTGTAATGAAAACCTGTACCCCAAGTCTGTTCCAGTAGTTCCCCAGCAGCAGTTGGAGTTTTTGTCTGCTCTGGTGGGTGAGGTGAAGATTTATGATGTGCAGTTTGCACCACCCACCAGACCAGAATACCTTTTCCATTGGAGGACAATCATTAACCTCATTGGGAGAATGTCTTCAGAGGCTCGGCTGGAATTCGTCAATCTCCAGCCTACCTCTTCTCTTGATAGTCCTGTCCTTTTTTTGGACTCCCATTTTCATCTGGATGTCATGTATACAGAGAAATCAGCCAGTTCTCTGTATACGGTAGGGCCAGGCACCAATTCTGTTTTACGATTTAAGATGTTCAGTGGCATTGCCAATTACTGTCTTCTCCCACTTAACCGAGCGCGGCTGAATCGTAAAATGACTAAGTCCAAATGAATAGGCCGATTTTACTGGTGGCAGGCGAACATTAGAAAGAACAGCCACAGCTGATAATTGACTCCCTTTTCGTGGGCAATGCCAATGCCTTCCACGTAAGTGGATAAAAGACATGAACATTGACATGGGGTAGTCCTGTACTGAATGAATGAATACAATACAACTAGCGTCCTCATTTTATGCCTATAGTGTTCGTTGACCAGAAATTTCTAATCTGGGGTCTATAATAAATCCAGCTTCATGGGTCTGCAGAATGTCCCAATAAAGAAGTCTTGCTGTTAACGAATAAATTAAAGAAAAGATTTACTTATCAATTTACCAATCAATTTTATTATCCAAACGGGATTTACACGTCATCATCAAAAACATCATCATCCTTTTCTCCTTCTGAAAACTCAATCCCCCCAACAAACTGCTCAAGCTCATCATTTACCATCTCTACCCCCTCCCCGACTTCGTCATCGTCCTCAGGAACTAGGCCACTGGCTCTCCAACCGTTCATAATCGTCTGTTGTGTGACCCTTTCCCAGCCGAGGCTGATCATCCTGACCACATCCCGCCTGGTGATCCGCTCACAATGTCCTTGATCATCAGTGTGGCCGATTTTCCACACTTTCCAAATGGTCCTCAGGTGACACTTGAAGCTCCTGTTTACGGTCAAGTCCAAGGGCTGCAGCAGCGAAGTACATCGTCCTGGAATGAAAGTGTCTGTCCCATTCTCTGCGGTGATTGCATCACGAAATTGCTGATTTCGATGCGCCGGATACCTGTCTAAAAGTAACAGGAACGTGGCCCCTGCTACAAATGGCACAACCAGGGCCTGCAACCACTCGATTAGCGATTGGTGTCGGGCCAAACCCTGTGGACTACCAGTTACCTGGAAAAATAAACAACAAGTATGAACATTTACATTACTTTTCTGAACAGTCAGACACGCACAATGTTTTGGTTGCATCCATGACAAACCTACAACAGTCTTAGTCAAAGAAGTTCTGATTTTCCTAAAAAATACTACCATTAACTAGAATAACCGTCAATGACAACACTGATGACGTCAGGTACATGTCCTGTACTACAAGCACGGACTTGTATTCTATGCCAATACTCACTCGCACATTGTCTGGAGCATCCGCCTGAAGCTGCCGAATGACGTCACCATCTGGTGCCAAGCCTCTGAAGTTGACCTCGGCTCGTCCTTTTCGTCCGTCTGTCGTTACTACTAGAGTCACCGTGCATCCAAGTTTCGGGTTGCCTTGGGATGATCTAATGTCAACATTCTGAGACCCAGTCGCTTCCATTGTTGATCTTGGCACCATATCAAACAACACGAACGTCTCATTCATGTTCATGATGACATCAAAATCAGCGTCTCTGATGAGGTCGGTAAAATCTCCCAGGTAGTCGGCAACCAAAGCCTGGGCGTTGTCAGGAGAATATATGTATTGCGGTGGTAGGAACTAGGTTATGTTTTAGGCCCTTTTGACCAAAGACCTTACAGGTCTTTTGCCCCAAATTAGCCTACAACCCCAAAGAACCATCCACCGCAATACATATATTCTATCATTCATGAGATTCCCAGTGAAGCGTTGCAATGAAATGGTCAGTGAAATGGTGAGGGAATACTAGAGCTCAATGGGTTAATGTAATCATGACTTACTGTATTACAACAGAAAGTACACATCAATAGCTTTCCAAGGATACCTCATTTGCAAATATCCGTTAAAAAATAGCAGAGAAATGAACCCTTGAAGTTCGCACATCTTGACAGTCCCAGCGTATTCCAATAAATGCTGTAGGCCTACAAGACAGCTGATACAGTGATTAATCATTGTTGCTTGAATCTATTGAAAATATTGTTGACAGAGTCTGCATGTACATGGTAACATATGCTGACCAAACAATACTCACGTCCCAAAGTATTACAAAGCTCTATTGTTCGTTAATGCGTTTATCCGACAGAATTTCGAGAAATTATTTTAATGTCGCAAAAATAATTTTCAGCGCTGAAAATATTTTCGAAAATTCTGTCGGATAAACGCATTAAGACACAATAGGCCTTTTCATGCCTTTGACAAGCAAAAATAATTAATGACTGCAACATCTGATATGGCCATTGTCATTTGCAAGCACAAATAATTAATGACTGCAACATCTGATATGGCCATTGTACAACTGAATATCACTATGGTTTAAAGGCAAATGTTATTCTGATGAAATATCTAGTGGTTTTTAGAGGCCTTAATTTTGCCTGGAAAATGTAACATAATTTTACTAGTAAATAAATAAAAAATGTCAACAGGATATTTATTAAATACCGAAAGGGCACATAAGATTCCACTTGGTTTGAAAGCTGATAGGCAGCATCATATCATTACTCATAACCCCTCATCTGCTAACCCCAAAGAAACACTGTATGTTAGAATACCGGCATTGCGAGAGAATACATTCTTTGTACCTAAATCTCTTTATCTGTCTGCTGATGTAACCATTTCTGGTGATTCTAAAAATAGTGTTGTAAATAATCTTGGTAGAAACCTAATCTCAAAGATGGTGGTTAAGTGGGGAACAGAGCAGATATTTGACCTTGACGAATACAGTCATTATTCTACATTTAAAGATCTGTGGCTAACAGAAGAAGAAAGAAATGATAGAGTTTTTCAGGGTATTCAATCAGAAAATCTTAGAGAATTAAGATCAGGAGTAGCTGAAGCTGATGTCACTGGAGAAACAGCTAATGAAAAGACATTAAAGAAAGTGTTTGACAAGAAGTACAAAATACCGTTAGATTTTGAATTATTTCACCATCATGCTCCATTTTACAAGTTTCCAATTCAAGAAGATGTTATCATTGAAATCACATTAGCACCAAAGGAAGAGATCATAGTTACCGCAACCACAGCAAGTATGGGCTACAAACTAGAGAATATTTGTTTTGAATATGACACCGTAACCAACAAAATGATTGCTAGTCAATTGAGTAACAAGTACAATTCTGGATTCTCAATATTTTATGATTGGGTAGACCATTTTAAGACAGTCAATGTTACTGCTAATGAAACACTAATTAATGAGAACATCAACTTTCCAAGAATGTCTATTAAAGGATTATTATTACTATTTGTGTCTGACTATGTAGATGGAGCTAGAGATTCAGAGAAGTTTGAAAACCCTAACATAAGTAAAGTGCAGATCACAATAGAGGGTGTTGCCAATCAGGTGTTCCCAGAAGGAATGAGAATGATGGATCAATGGGAGGAGATCAAGAAACATTTTATGTCTGAAGATTTGAAGAAAACTCATGACTGTAACATGACCATGGAGAAATACTATGGTGATTCTAATCACTATGGTTTATGGTTGGACCTGAGAACTTCTGAAGACAATCGTCTACACGGATCAGAAAAGAAGCTCCAGAACACAAAAGATGGTATTCAATTATCTGTTACAAAGAAATCTGGAAAGGGACCATACAAAATGCACATATTCGTGGTTTCTGACGCCCAGGTTAACATTCAGAATTCTCAGATTGCTTCACTCCAACACTTAGGTGTTGCAAGAACAAAGTTCGCTCCAGCACTGAGGTGCTGCAAGAACAAAGTTCGCTTCAACACTGAATACTAGATAAATGAGTTTTACTAGTGATTTTCTAAGTAATTAAATGGATACACCAGGAAAGAAAGATATCATAAATACACTGTATCAAAGTTTACTGTTGGCATCAACAACAATTGGTTACTCTATGCTACTGAAAAGGTTCTTGAGAATCAATATTGGTCCCCCAAGTAAGGCCAACCTAGAGGAAATTCTTAAACTGGGCGGAACTGTAGCTATTAGTAATGGAACATTAGAGTACCTTTACGATCAAGGAATCCTACCCAGAAATATTATGAAGTAAGAATAATTTACTTATTTGATAAAAGGTAAATTTGAAAACGAAAATTTACTTAACTAAATGGTTACTGTAATGAACATAGATTCAAGTGACTATCCAGATCAGAGTTCAAGTGATTTAACAGACAATCTCAAGACTGAAATTCAGGATGCATGTAGCATCACTTTAACTTTTGCAGTAATACCTTGTACATTCTACAACATAAGTGCAGCCAGGGAGAATAACCGAATCAAAGTTAAGGGGTTTGATGTGGCAGAGATTACGCTACCAGATGGTCTCTATGACCTACAGAGCTTTTCAAAAGTATTTGCAGATAAGTTGAAAGAAAATAGTATGAGTAGAGGTGCTGTCAGATTTGACCTTGAAAAACCAACAGGTAAGGCCATCTTACACTTCCTAAAGAGAAAAAATGAGGCGCATTATCAGATCTATTTTCTTGGTAAAAGTAATGAATTATTTGGCATGAAATCAGAATGGCCTTACCCTTTAGACAATAAAAGTAAGGATGATGTTGTAAGCGAGAAACCCATCAATTTTAGACCAATTAACCATTTTGTTTTTCACTGTGACATAATCGAATCTAATAGTGTATTAAGTAATGGTGAAGCATCTGATGTGCTAACCACAAGACCAATAAAGGAAGCTAATTTTGGAGATTTAATAGCATATACATTTGAGAAACCAATAGCAATTCCCTGTAAACCAAGATTCAATAAGCTGAATATTCGCTTAACTGATGAAAAAGGTGACATCATCGATCTTAATGGTCATAATGTACAGTACCAATTGGTATTAACTCGAGCTATGCTCTCAGCGACACATCATTAAATTCACTGGAATTAACATTTTCACTGGAATTAAATGGCTGGCATTGGTATGTTATTTGGATCTGCAATAATCAATGGATAAGCATTCACTCGATCCGGTTACCTTTTCAAGTCACTAGACAAAAACGGTTACGAACATGAAGTGAAAAGACATGATTTGGCTCAGGAGCAATTACAGAAGGCCTCCACAGAATGGGAGGAGCATAGAAAGAGTACTATTGACTTTGTTAATCTTGAATTAAAGAGAGAAAGAGACGCTTCTATTGATTTTAACAATACTGATTCAGCACTTACTGTTTACAATCATTTACATCCAGAAAGAACTATTGTACTACCTCAGCGACCACAATTAAGTGATTACTACCAACCTAGTGATGAAATGAAGAAATACGAGTACCTATGGATTATCCTAGGACTTAGTGGTTTAGGGTTAATAATTTATTATTTTACTAGGGTTAGAAAGACTAAGACCACTGATCGGACACAGTCCTGATGATCAGAAGCGGGACTAAGATTTTTGATGGGAAAGAGTAAATCCAAATAGATGTTGTAGTCTAATGATCAGTTTTGATCCTTTTTTCATCTTAAGTTCTTCTATGTAGTACTGTCTTTTCTCCTTAGGAATAACACTGTTTTCTTCTAAGGCATCTTTCATGGCTGATTCATCCTTGTTAAAAAATAATACTAAAATTCTTATGTTCTCTCTGTAGTCCTTGACAACTGAATTGTACTTCTGAACTAGTAACCAAACAGTGAGATTGTAGTGCCTGCCGGAAAAGGCAAGATTACATAACTCGGACACCTTCTTTTTTGTGTCTCTCAAATTAGCACAGTCATCAATGAGGAATAATGTGTTAGAACCAGCAAAGGTCAGAGTAGCAAACTGAAGCACAAGGTCCAAATTACTGGCCACAGCTTCGGGATTAACTATGTAGACGTTCTTGTCTTGGTAAATCCATTTCCTTTCATATGTCTTATTGTTGAAATATGTTGGACAGAAAATGACTATGTTCTGGAACTTGTGCCGATACTCCTTTTCTAAGAGGTCAAGGGGAAAATATGTCTTACCACAATTGGTAACACCAGAAATTAACATATTGTGTGGCTCGTAAATAAATACTTCACTCATCTAAATGAATGTAAAGGATGACACACAGCAGTATCTAAGGGATTTGTACTATGACCCCGAGAGTCCCGTGGCTTACAGTTCTTTGAGTAAAATCTGGAAACAGGTCAAGGAAGATATGACTTCGTCACGAGAGCAGAGCTCAGAAAAAATTATTAAACAAAAAGAAGTGAAAGAATTTCTAGAAACACTACCAACTCACCAACTACACACACCGGCCATTAAGAAATTCACCTTCAGGAAGACAATGGTATCGTACATCGATCAACAGTGGCAAGCTGATCTGGTTGACATGCAGAAATTCGAGAGTAAGAATAAGGGTTTCAGATTCATTTTAACAGTCATAGATCTATTTAGTCGTTTTTCTTGGGCTCTAGCAGTTAAGAGTAAGAGGGGAGAAGAAATCAGAGATGCATTTAAAGTGATATTTGAGGAAGCAAAACCAACGAAAATCCAGTTTGATGACGGTAAAGAATTTTACAACAAACACTTCAAGGAACTCTTAACAGAAAATGACATAGAATGGTTCTCCACAAAATCTGATAAGAAGGCAGCAGTAGTAGAGAGATTCAATAGAACCCTTAAAGAAAAAATGTGGCGTTATTTCACCGCTAAGGAGACTGACAAGTGGATCGACGTTCTGGATGACCTGGTCAGCGGCTACAATAACACATTTCACTCATCAATAGGTATGAAACCTGTAGACGCCAGAAAGATGGAAAACGAAGGAACAGTGTGGTACAATCTTTACGGTCTTCACCTCAAAGAGACATTTGGTAATCCAAAGTACAAAGTAGGTGACAGTGTAAGAATTTCAAAGTACAAGTCCATTTTCGGTAAAGGTTACATGCCCAACTACACTGAGGAGGTGTTCCAAATCAAACAGATCATCTTTACTCACCCTATCGTCTACAAGCTTGAGGATTACCACAAAGAAGAAATTCAAGGATATTTCTATGAAGAGGAATTGAGCTATGTTCCTAATCCTGACCAGCTAGAGTACAAGATCGAGAAAATCCTAAGGTACAAGACCAGTAAAGGCAAGAAATACGGATTAGTGAAATGGAAGGGTTACAGTGATAAGTTCAATGAATGGTTACCAGTTTCTGATATCAAATCATTGAAATGAAATAAAGTCTCTAAAGTGACTTAAGTCACAAGAACAAGTTCGAAAAACGTAATTTAAAAAAAAAAATGTCCTACTAAATAAAGAAAGAAATGGAGGGAGCAATATTTGATAATCAAAATGGTATGATGAATCAGAATAATATGATGAATCATGATAATATGATGAATCAAAATATTCAGAAGTTTTTGTATTATTTGCATCAAAATAATATGTTAAATCAAAATATGATAAATCAGATTATGTTAAATCAAAATATGATAAATCAGTTTATCTTAAATCAGATTATGTTAAATCAAAACATGGAAAATCAAAACATGGAAAATCAGAATAATATGATGAATCAAAACATGGAAAATCAACCTACAATTTATTGTGTTAAGTGCTGTGAAAAGAAACCTGAAATTAATTTTGAAAAGAACAGGCGTAATAAACTACTTGATTACTGTAAAGAATGTGGTTCAAGTAAAATCAAGGGATGTAATAAATGTTATGAAATTAAATTACTAAGTGATGGTGAATTTGGTAAAAACGGAAATAGAGGTAACTGCAGATCATGTTTTAATTCATATTACAAAAAGGATTACCTTGACCAAAATGGTAATAGAGACAGACACAAAATTAGAGTTGGTCTAAACCGCATTTCTAAGGGAGAGTGTAACGGTAATTCCTCATTTAATCTAGGATGTACAGACAGTTTCTTCCATCAGTGGTTAGAGTACCAGAGGAGTCTATCTCCAATAGGACAAAGTCCCGAGAACAGAGTTCGAATAGAAGAAGAAGAGTTGGATCATGTCTTACCAATCAAGGAATTCAAAGATAAACCTGAACTGTGCTTTGCTTGGTTCAACATGAGACCAATGGAAAAGACAGAAAACAGACATAAGAGTGCTACAGTAGACTACACACTATTTAAGGATCAATTGGATAGGTCAATGGATTTCATGGTAAAGATGAGAAGTGAAAACTGGTTTGTCTTTCGAGACCAGAATGTAATACCAGATTGGAAAATAGTGATATCACAGCATTTCGGGGATTATCTTCGTGATGAAAATATGATTCTGCTTGATAGATTATCGAATTTAAATAATAACATGAGAATGAACCAGAACATTAACATATGTCGTCAGACAGAAATCATAAACGAGATGATTAAGTTGAATAATAGACTTGAAAGAAATTTACTCTTTGCAGTGAATTGATTTTATTCCACTTAATTAAATGAATAGAACTTGGGGTTACACAAAACGACCACGTAATTGGAAAGAAAGATTAGAACGATTTCATAGAGAAT
Organism: Lineus longissimus; assembly: GCF_910592395.1. NCBI lineage: Eukaryota > Metazoa > Nemertea > Pilidiophora > Heteronemertea > Lineidae > Lineus > Lineus longissimus. Next base: position 1,873,352 of record NC_088322.1, read on the forward strand.
TAGAGGCAGAAGTAGAGTCAAAGTTGGAGCCTGGTCCCGAAAAACCTTTAAAACCTGCTGGGCCTGCTGGGTCAGAAAAACCTTTAAAATTTAATGTACTTCAAAAACCTGTAGTGTCTGCAAGATCAACACTAAACACTAGAAATGACAGAACAACTGATTCTAGTTATTCCCACTAATTAAATGGATGGAGACAACAAGGTTTATCCAGATTTAAGTAATTTAAACTCTGAAAGTCAATTAAACTATGAAAGGTCTGAAAAGCATACAGAAAGTAACCCTCAGGCTTTCAGACTACAACAAATATGTGAGGTTAAGAGTTTCTTAGAAAGCGAGATTGAATTTAGAAGAAAGATATTTTCAAAGTACAAAAAAGCATTTAGCGTAATTACTGGCATTAGTCATAGTCTTAATTTTGCCAGCGTTGCAGCTGGCTCAGTTGGTATTTCAGCATTAGCTGGTGTCATCACCGCACCAATAGGTTTTGCACTTGGTGGAGTGACCATTGGTAGCGCCCTTTTTTCCTCATTTCTAAGTTGGCAGAAGAAAAGCATACTTAAGAAAATTGAAAAACATGAGAATATCAGAATGTTGGCAATTTCAAAACTGAACACAATCAATGATTTGGTCAGTAAAGCCTTAACCGATTCTCACATATCTACAGATGAGTTTACTTTGATTCTCAAGGAGAAGGAGAAATACATTTCGATGAAAAATGCCATTAGGAAAAAACAAAGGGAGGCAAGTTCAGCTGTCGATGTAGAGTCCCTTAAAAAGACTTTTTTAGAAGAATGAAAAAAGATAGCACAGATAGAGATGCTAGAAAAACTAATAGTTCAGTAAATCATACAGGACTCGAGCTATGCTCTCAGGACAAAGTCCGACTAGGACAAGGTCCCGAGAACAAAGTTCGACTCGAGCTTTGCTCTCAAGACGAAGTCGGACTAAATAGTCCTAATCCTAATGTGGTTATTCACTATCACTATTATCATTACTTTGGTGTTAGGGATGAATTTCACCAAGTAACACTACCATCAGCACCACCATATTCATTAGTTTAATAGAGCTATGCTCTCAGGACAAAGTCCGAATAATGATTTTGCACTCGAGCTATGCTCTCAGGACGAAGTCCGACTAGGACTACGTCCAGAGAACAAAGTTCGACTCAAGCGAAGTTTGAATCGCTGTAATCTATGTAGCCTTCATAATACATTCCAAATGGTAAAGTGCTTATTCCATCTTCAAGTATGAACCTCTTGTCATCAAAAGGACTGAGGCTTTTTTGTCAACTTCTTCCAAATAGATTTGGTGTTTATCTGATCTTAAGTGTCTCATCTTGTGGTAAAATGACCTACTCTTTTCAAGACAATCAACATAGTCATCAAATGAGATATTTCTCCTTACTACATTCTTGGCAATACCCTTCAATTTCTTAAAAATCGTAATCTTTTGTCCTGTCAGCGTACATCTTACTTCTCAGGGCAATGAATTCAGTCATCTCTACTCCTCCTAGCTCATCCTTAAAGTAGCCTGGTACCTTCTTTTTACTGGTATCATAGAGTGTATGATCTTTTGGATAATTACTGAAATCAAAATAGTGTCTCAACTCCTTTAAGTCTTTAGTTAAGTCATCAGTATTAATGTTAACTACGAAAGAATCTGTATCTAGAAACAGTAGTTCAATATTTTTCTCACCAAAATATGGTTGAAGAACAGAATATATGTATTGTGGTGGTAGGAATCTAGGTAATTCTAAGCTATTTTAACAAAAGCCCTTACAGGCCTTTTTGTCTCAAAATAGCTTAGAAACCCCTAAGAACCAGACACCACAATACATATATTCTATCATTCATTAGATTCCCAGTGAAGCGTTGCAATGAAATGGTCAGTGAAGCGTTGCAGTGAAATGGTAAGGGAATACTAGAGTTCAATGGGTTAATGTAATCATGACTTACTGTATTCCAACAGAAAGTACACGTCAATAGCTTTCCAAGGATACATCATTGCAAATATCCATTGAGAAATGGCAGAGAAATGAACCCTTGAAGTTCGCACATCTTGACAGTCCCAGCGTATTCCAATAAATGCTGTAGGCCTACAAGACAGCTGTTACAGTGATTAATCATTGTTGCTTGAATCTATTTAAAATATTGTTGACAGAGTCTGCATGTACATGGTAACATATGTTACCAAACAATACTCACGTCCCAAAGTATTACAAAAGGTCTATTGTTCGTTAATGCGTTTATCCGACAGAATTTCGAGACATTATTTTAACGACGCAAAAATAATTTTCAGCGCTGAAAATATTTTTCGAAAATTCTGTCGGATAAACGCATTAAGACACAATAGGCCTTTTCATGTCTTTGACAAGCAAAAATAATTAATGATTGCAACATCTGATATGGCCATTGTAATTTGCAAGCAAAAATAATTAATGACTGCAACATCTGATATGGCCATTGTACAACTTAATATCACTATGGTTTAAAGGCAAATGTTATTCTGTCCATGGAGACATGATGTTAACGTCACACTTCCTCCATCTGGTGAGATTATTCCATTAAAATAAATGGCCTTTTTACTGTCTTCATTAACCAAAATTCAAGGAAAAAAATTCAAGTAAATTAAATGTATTATCCAATAGCAAATCAACATAAAAGTAAATTCACCTATGACTTCTTTAATTTAGAAGTAACTGTTAATACTAATAACTTCTTCAGAGTACAAGAAACTAAGATAACACCTGGGTTTTTGAGCCTGAAAAATAAGAAAGACTGTCTGCGACTGGAAAAGAATCCATTATCGTTTTACCAGAACCAATTTAACATGGCTGTTTGGTTTGCTACAACAGGTTGTGGTATTTCAATAGACGATCACTTGAATCACAGTGACCCATTGTTAAGGTCAATTTACAGGTTTCATGTTTACTATCAAATATTGAAGATCATGAAGAATCTAGAGATACCAATTCCAGGTGAAAGTGATTTTAATGAGACAAACAATAACATTAACCATAGGAAACTAGGAGGGTTATTGAGTGAATTTGGTTTAAAAGACGAGTACGATTTCTCGGTGTTTGAAAATAACGGTGGTTGGAGGTCATGGAGTGTACCGGATTACAACCCGAACATAACTGATCCCGGATATTACATCAATGATTCTAAAATCAATTTCTTCCTCATGCAAGTTCATGAAAATAGAATGCCACCGATGTTCAGTAAAGACTGGGATGCTGGAATGGCTAATTTCAAATATCCAGATATTTTCATCAAGGATCATGTCAGGAGACACAAGAATGTATTTGATGTAATTACACAAAATGAATGTCAAACCTATCAACAATTCATGATATTTAAATCAAATGGTTTCTCTAATCCTGGAATAGAGAGGTTGAATGACACAATAAGAACATATGTTTACTGTATTCTGGGTGCTCAGGCGTTGACCAGAACACCAGTAATTGGAGTACCGGGTACAGAATTGGATGCACAGAAGGAATTTAACAAACTATTAAAGGACTCGATTAATCAACATCCTGATATTCCCACTTCAATTCAAAGATATCAAAAAGCAGTGAGTGACACTCATACAAGACTAGATTATGTAATATCACCAGGATTGTATGTCATAGGATCAAATATGGTACTCGTTATTGGTAAGCTGGATAACTACAATAATAACATTTTAATAGCACCAAAAAATGCTAAACCCGGTAAGAATGACATTAACCACAAAAAGACCTTACCACCACCACTGATGGAAGGAAATAGTTCTAAGAAAATAAGAGTTAAGAGTAGCGTTGGTACATCAATGACGGACTTCGTCCTGAGAGCAAAGCTCGAGACCAGTCATAAACCAAATAGTAATGTTGATACACCAAAAACAACTGAAACCTCAAAGAATACTCCTACTACTACTAAACTTGACACCAAAGTTGAGAAGGTGGATGATACTCATAAAACAATTAAATTCATGCTTTACTCAGTTGTTGGTACATTGATTGTTTTTATGGTTAGATAAATAAGTAATTATGGCTGAAGGAGGTGAAAATTATGAAATGAGTGATTACGATCCACAATCATCATCATCATCATCATCAGGAACTTTTGAACAAATTCTAGAAATGAGAAAGGATGATTTAATTAATCAATATTATCACGCAAGATACAACACAGGTGAAACCAATAGAACTTTTCAAGATGCCGGCACAACATACAACACAGGAGGTGAATATATCCAAATGGATGAGATAGATCCTAATACAAGTGAAACCAATAGAACTTTTCAAGATGACGGCACAACATACAACACAGGAGGTGGAAATCTTACTACTGAAACTTCATTCAGTACACCAGAAAGAGTAAGAGGTATTGTCCCTGAATTGATGGAAAAGGAGTTAAGTTACGATACAATAGAGGATAAACTTGATACAGCATTGGGAGGATCAAACTGGAATTATGACAAGAAAAAATTGAGTAATCTTGCACCACACATTAGTTACAATGGAAACAAACTTTATTACGATCCGAAAACAAAGTATGAAGTTGATTTGATAAAAGGTAAACTTGAAAACGAAAATTTATTTGACTGGCGTAATAAGGATAAAACCATTATTATCAAGTTAATTCCTTTAACTAAGGATAATGGAAGCTTCTTTGCTGAAGGCACATTAAAGACTAAGTTTGGTACTAGATTTGTTGACATGATTAGAGGTATGATTGCACCTGACCCACCAGTAAGGGAACCTACATTAGTAACCCCTGAAACACAGGCAGTAATTAATGAGGTAAACAGTTCAAACAAACCAATAGATAAACTGATAGATTCTAATGATGATGAACTTAAATCACTGGGTTTTACTGAATATGCCTTGAGAGAACTTAGAGGGTTAAAACAGGCTGGTGATAAACTAGCTGCAGTAAAGAGGGATAAGGACATGCAAATACAAGAACTAGAAAATCAACTTCATAATTTAACAAGAGACTATGTAAAGTCTGTAGAAGAAGATTCTAAAGACACGGGGGAGTTGAAAAAGCAAATAGATGAACTAAATGACAAATTGCATGAGGAACAGTCAAAGGTATGGAGGTTAGACAATGACAGGGAGTCACAAACTAGAAGAATTAAACGTTTAATTGTTGATGTTCTAAAGAAACCAGATTCAACTATTCCTCTGAAGGACAGAATAAAGTTACTTTTTAAGACGTATGGTGTAACTATTAGCGCCATAATAACAGCTGTTGTAATGACATTTACAACTCTAGGTCTCAGTATCAGTAGTGCTTTAAGTGGTGCCACTAAATCTGTAAAACCAACTCCAGGACCAGGACCATCTCCAGGACCAGACCCAACTCCAGGACCTACACCAGAACCTGGACCAAAACCATCAATACCAGATAAAGTAAAAGAAGGTCTCAAGAAGTTTGCTGAATGGCTAAAAGAACTAGCCAAGAAATCAGCTGCGGCTTTACCGGGAATCATCGGTTCTATCGTATCATTTCTCCTGAAAACAATTGGTGCAGTTGTTGGCTTTCTAGCCGAACATCTGATCATAGCAGTTATTGCTATTGTGAGCTCCATAATTTATGGTTTAATTGGGGGTGTTAAAGCCTTAAAATCACGTAAAACAGTAAAATCACGTAAAAGGTCTTAGGTGACCTTCTATCAAAACAATGTTTAAAAAAATAATTATTATGTAAATATGAATAAATACATCTCATTAAAAGACTATTATTCTAGTGAGTCGGACTTTGTCCTGAGAGCAGAGCTCGAGTGGAACAATGAGAATCTTAAAGGATACATTCGTCCTAGGGTTATGGATCGAGCAGAGCTCTCAGGACGAAGCTCGACTAGGACAAAGTCCAGAGAGCAAAGCTTGACTCGAGCAGAGCTCTCAGGACGAAGTCTGACTAGGACAAAGTCCCGAGAGCAAAGCTCGACTGAGACAATCAAAGTAGTCCTGCCAAGAATGAAAGAATATGACGTCAGTACCAACACTAATGCTCAATTCTGCCGTAATTGTAAAATGTGGACACTTTTTGAGTATCAAAAAAACTTGAATTCAGCAAGGTACGCAGCTAAAACTGTGAAGTATCAATTCTGCACCAATTGCAATTCGACTACTTACGACGATGATTTTAAAACTCTTGAGATCAATATTGACAACAAGACACGTTACTTTGACAGTATTCTAAGGAAACTTGGATGGAGTCGGCTGTCCGAATCGGCAGTTAAGTATTTAAAGGACTTTGTGGAAGGGTATTTACAGTGCTACTTTTCAAGTCACAGAAAATGTCTTAGTAAGCAGAGATATGAAAGTACTCTTCAGTCAGCCCTAAAAATGGGTATTAACACTCTCCCCTCTAAGTTATGTAACCAAGGGTTACATGGTGAAGCCATGCTTTTTAAATTTCACTGTGGGGAATATGATTGGTTTCTTGCCATTGAATTTATTAACAGGGCAATTGGTAAACCGCAATTAACCGATGAGAATATCACTGACCTTAGACTAGTGTACTATGCTTTCCTTAGATTTCTGCATTACTGTGGTGTCAAGGTCACCATTAACTACAAGGTATTTTTACACCAAGCCTTTAAAACGCTGAAAATTGATTATGTAATATTTACACCTTTTTTAACCAACAAGGAGCGAGTAAATGATTTGGAGAGATTATGGTATGATTTCACTCAAAGTATTTTCTTCCAGAATTACAAGGTTGAGAAGGAATATGACCAGGATATTGACAAGCAGTTTGACGTTTTACTGAGTGCCAGTGCAGGTCGAGACATTAACTGCATCAGTAATATCAAGTTTACACCAGCCGGACTTCGTCCTGAGAGCATAGCTCGAGCCGGACTTCGTCCTGAGAGCACAGCTCGATCTAGTGTTAAGATGCAATAAAGTTGTGAAAACAGCATTTTGCACTTAACAGTCATTTTTCCATAATTTTAAATGAATAATCAGCAAATGAATAATCAGACATCTGCAGTGATTGAACAACAGATGAAACAGATTGGTGTTATGAGTCCTGAGAGCTTAGCTCGAGTTGGGGCTTCTAACCAACAGAATACTGGTAGTTACCAACAAAACAGAACTAACTTTCAACAGAACTGCTCTACAAATCAACAAGTTTCAAACAAGCAGTTGATAGTTCAAATTTTGTTAATCCTAGTCAAGGAATAGTTAATCCCAGTCAAGGAATAGTCAATTCTAGTTGCCAACTAGGCTCAACTCGAGCTACGCTCTCAGGACAAAGTCCGACTAGCAATCAACAAAATTTGAACTATTTGACTGATAGTGGCCTTAAAGCCAAACAAGACTTAGATATTCTAGTTGCAACTGGTAAAAGCAAGGATTTCCTTAATAAACAAATAACTTTTAATGACTTAGATAATATGACTGAAAAAGAAATCTTAAAACACCATAGAATGTATGAAACAAAGATGGCTGCCAGACTTAATGATTCTTTGGGTAAGACAGTAATTAAAGCTTACACTAAATTATCAAGGTGGTTATTACCAAAAGATGATGAAGATAATCTTTATCATGATCTTAGAAATGATTATTTGATAACTAACGAGTTGGATAAATGGCTTGGATGGTTGAGTTTGAGAATGGGACCATTAACTGCACTTGCCTCAACAACACTTATTACTTTAGGTCATTGTCATGAGGAATCATCTATGACTGCATCGAGTATGACTGCATCAAATATGAATACACCAAATATGACTGTCTCTGAATGTGACAAATCAATAGATGAAAGTCTAGATATCACAGGTAGTGATGATAAAGAAGACTAAATTAACCTGGTCATGAGAACATAGTTCGAATTAAATTCGGCCAAGATAAATGGAACTTGAAACTGTAACTGATACTACTAAAGTTTCAGTGTCTAAGAAACCTCGATCAGAGAAACAATTAGCATGGTCTAGAGAACTGGGTAGAAGATCTAAGGAATTTAAGAGGATAAAAAAGGATAAGACGACATTTAAAGTACAGGACTCCTCACCAAAAAACAGAGTTGTGGAAAAGGAGGAAGAAGAATTAGAGGAAGAAGAACCACAATCTCAAAATACTGATGTATCACTGCGTGAATCTAGTAGTAATACTTATGTCTATGTACTAGGTTTAGGTGCCGTTATTTTAGCATCATTCATTATGTTTAAGAAACTTCCTAAAAAAGTAAGTAAAGAGCAGCGATCAGGCTTGAATCGAGCTCTGCTCTCAGGACAAAGTCCGAATGAAGCAGTCATGAAGGGATCAATTAACCCTCTTGTTAAACCTGTAGTTAAAGAGAAGAAATGTACTATTCCTTTAATGGAATGATCTCATCAGGTGGTCCGACTTCGTCTTGAGAGCTCTGCTCGAGTCGAACTTTGTTCTCTGGACCTTGTCTCAGTCAGACTTCGTCTTGAGAGCAGAGCTCGATTCTTAACTCTAAAGAAACCTCTGTTCCTCTGAAATTAACTAGCTTACCATTCTCATCAGTGATTTCGAATTTTATGTGATTAGTACACTTATTTATCGTTTTCTTACAATTCGGTTCGTATCGCTGCATTTTTATTTGGTCACCATCTTCTACAGGTATGATGCAGAAAATGTTAGATGGTTTATTGTTGTAGAGGGTCTTAGCTTTGTCAACCAAATTAGCTTGCAGGAATAGATATTTCCTGTAAAAGTTGAGTGGTCTTGTGGAGTAGTATTTTCCTTTCTTGGTGAATTTAGTTTGCTTAAAGCCAAACCACTCATTCACCACTGTGAGCTGTTTTTCTATCACCTCTCTTATGGTTTTGCTTATTTGAAAACCTTCTGTGTTTCTCTCAATCTTGATTTTTTCATTTTTATCTAACTTGTCTACTTTCAGAGGGTACACTTTATCCTCTGTAAGTTCAAGGGTTATGTAATTATTGTTATCACAGTAAATTTGCACATGGCTTATTCCAATTTCTTTTATGTATTTTTGCCATACCTCACAAAACTCACTTAAACTAAAATGTCGAGAGTATGGAAATGTGTATTGAGTAATGGTGTCTTTAGTTGTGGTAGAATCATTTTCCAAATGCCGTTCGCAAATTTTCATGACTTCCTTTTCAAGTGTATCTGTTTCAAGTCCAGGAGCAAATAATGTCCTACACCATAATTGTTTATCTAAGGGCTCATGTTTTGTAATTCTGGTTATTTTGACTAGAAATGAGAAAATCCTTACTCCCTCTGGTAGAAAATCACCTGTCCACCATGAATTGTAAAAGGTTATCGATTTCAAAGTAATGGATTTTATGTCTAATTGGTCTGTTAAGTAGTACTCAAATTTGGCTTCATTACATTCTTGTTCATTGATTATGAAGTCCATTTCTATTTAATTCAAGAGATTTATTGAATTTAATAAATTTTAATCTAATAAATAGAATGACTGATAAGAATCAGAAAATACTTTGCACTACATGTGACAAGTACATATCCTACAATAATATGGCTATTCACAGGAGAACCAAAGGTCACTTAAGTAAATTAAATCCGGATTATGTCCCTATTGCTCAACCCCGAGCCCCATCACTGATCCCTAAAACTATGGATAAGAAACTTGCATTTGAGGAAAATGAGCTAGATGGCATAAAGAAAGTGAGTGGAATAGAAATAGTAAAACAATTTGGCAAGCCTGTAGTCACCATTAGTTTGAAGATTGACAGAGAAGCTAAACAAGTGTATGAATACAGAGATAAATTAGAGGAGGTATTATTTCAACTCAATGATTACCATCACAAAATTAGCATATCAGTATTTGCTCAGTTTGATCGTCAGGGTGAAAGTGTAACACACCCCATACAGTCTCCAATGGAAAGCATAATTTCAAGGAACCAGGCAATTTATGCCATAACCAACCAGTTAAACTACATTAAGACACAGATTGAGGAAAGGTACTTTCAAGGTTCTGGACTTACTTTAAATAAAATAGAGTCTTGTAACATGACCATCTGTTCTTACAAGAGGTAAAAAGGTGGTCATTACACTAAATTACCATTTAAAACAAAAGCAGTAATAAATGTGGAATCAAATGACAATAAATGTTTTCTCTGGTCTTTATTGGCCGCTAAATATCTGAAAGAAAATCCAGAGACGGACTTTGTCCTGAGAGCAGAGCTCGAGAGTACATTCAATATCACTACCGATATGCTACAAATGACTTCGTCACGAGAACAGAGTTCGAAAACTACTGATATCAAAATCAAATCATTTCCTGTATGTATTCAAAAGGATATACCTAAGATAGAGAGTGATAATAATCTCAAAATTAATGTGTTCAAGTTAGAGAACGAATGGGCTAAGAGCACCTGTGAGGCAAAACTAGAACCTCTCTACCTGTCCAAGAATTATGATGATGATGATGTCATCGATCTGTTGTATTTCAAGGACCATTTCATGTACATAAGAGACATCAATCTTTTCTTCAGGACACTAGCTCATAGAGTGTATCTTTGCAGGAGATGCATGAATTACTTTTACAGGAAGTCAACACTAGATAAACATAAAAAGAAATGTGGAGAACACGATTACTGTAAGATTACTTTGCCTCCACCTAACAGTAAATGGTCACAAATTAAATTTGAAAAACACTCATTCAAAAATAGAGTTCCGTTTGTGATCTATGCTGATTTCGAAGCGATAAGCGAACCTTGTTCTTCTGCCAAAGGCAACATACCAGTAGTATCAGTAGAGCCACCTATGATGAAAGAACCGAGTTCAAAGAAACTTTTTAAACAAAATGCATCAGCTGTTGGTGTTTATGTTCACTCAGACTACACACACCTTTACAGTAGCCAGTATGTGTCTCACAGGGGTGCTGATGTTGTAGATGTGTTCTGTAATTGGTTAATCAGGATGGAAGAACAATTCTCTAATTTATTGAACTGTAACTTTCCTCTAACAATGACAGATGAAGACTGGCATAAATATCAATTAGAAACACATTGTTACTATTGTAATCAACCTTTGGGTTATGACAAGGTCAAGGATCATGATCACTACTGTGGTAGATATCGAGGTGCTGCTCACAACTCGTGTAATTTGAATGAAAAGAAAGCTATGTTTGTTCCAGTGTTTTTTCACAATCTCAGTAATTACGATTCTCACTTATTTATTAAAGAATTAATGAATAAGCTACCGAAGTACAAGAAACTGAAAATACTTGCCAAAACATCAGAGGAATACATCTCATTTCAGTTCGGTTGTTTCAGGTTTTTGGACTCGTACAGATTCCTGCAGTCCAGTTTAGACAACATAACCAAATCAATGTTGGATGATGATTTTAAAATTACCAGACAGCTGTTCCCAAATACCACTGACTTTAAGCTATTGAGGAAGAAGGGTTCAGTACCTTACTCTTTTTACACATCACATGAAAGCTACAATGTTACTTACCTAGAAAAGTCTATGTTTTTTGACGAATTGAAAAATGAAATGGCACCTGATTCTGCCTATGATGAGGCTAAGGTAATATGGGATCATTTCAAGATCAGGAATCACGGTGAGTTCATTGACCTCTACCTCAAAACTGATGTGATCCTTTTAGCTGATTTATTTGAGAAATTCAGGGATGTCAATTTGAACTACTTTCAGATAGATCCATGTCACTGTTACTCGGCACCAGGCCTAACCTGGCAAGCTGGTTTGAAGTACACAGGAATAAACCTAGAACTACTGACTGATACCAACATCTTACTTACTTTTGAGAAAGCAATACGAGGTGGAATTTCGGGTGTTATGGGAACAAGACATGTCAAGGCAGATGAACACCACAAACTACTCTACGTAGACGCAAATAATCTCTACGGCTGGTCCATGATGGAACCTCAACCCTATGGTAGTTTTGAAATGATAGATATTGATCCACTCGAGCTATGCTCTCAGGACAAAGTCCGACTTAACATGAATGTTATCAGTAAAGAGCAGATTATGGCAATTCCAAGTGATAGTGAAGTAGGCTACTTCTTAGAGGTTGATTTGGAGTATCCAGGAAATATTAAATTTAAGTCAAGGAACTTTCCATTCTGTCCCGAATCTCTCTTTATTGAAGATGATGAATTAAGTCCTTACCAGAGAGAGTTACTGTGCGATGATAAAAGATCAAATGTAGAGAAACTAATACTAACACAAAAGGATAAAACTAATTACATAGTGCATTACAGAATGCTACAATTTTACCTCAAGCACGGAATGGTACTTAAGAGGGTTCATTCAGTGATAAGCTTTAAACAATCAAAGTGGTTAGCACCATACATTGATTTTAACACTAAAAGACGTATGGATTCTAAGACTGATTTTGAGAAAGACTATTTTAAACTGATGAACAATGCGTTCTATGGAAAAACTTGTGAGAATGTAAGGAACAGGGTTGAAATTGAATTTGTATCGGACGGGGAGAGAGCCAGGAATGTAATGGCCAATCCCAGGTTTTCATCGATATGCGTATTTGACGAACATAATGCTGCTATTAGCATGAGGAAAACATCAATGAAATTCAACAAACCAATCTACATAGGAGCTTCAGTACTTGAATTGTCTAAATTATTAATGTATGAATTCTATTATGAAGTTCTTCAACCGTACTTTGGTGAGAAAAATATTGAACTACTGTATCTAGATACAGATTCCTTTGTACTTAACATTAATACTGATGACTTAACTAAAGACTTAAAGGAGTTGAAACACTACTTTGACTTCAGTAATTATCCAAAAGATCATGCACTCTATGATACCAGTAAGAACAAGGTACCAGGCTACTTTAAGGATGAGCTAGGAGGAGTAGAGATGACTGAATTCATTGCCCTGAGAAGTAAGATGTACGCTTACAGGACCAAGACTATGTCTGGAGAGCAAGGCTCGACAAAAGATTACGATTCTAAGAAATTGAAGGGTATTGCCAAGAATGTAGTAAGGAGAAATATCTCATTTGATGACTATGTTGATTGTCTTGAAAGAGTAGGTCATTTTACCACAAGATGAGACACTTAAGATCAGATAAACACCAAATCTATTTGGAAGAAGTTGACAAAAAAAGCCTCAGTCCTTTTGATGACAAGAGGTTCATACTTGAAGATGGAATAAGCACCTTACCATTTGGAATGTATTATGAAGGCTACATAGATTACAGCGATTCAAACTTCGCTTGAGTCGAGCTTTGCTCTCTGGACTTTGTCCTAGTCGGACTACGTCCAGAGAACAAAGTTCGATTAAACTAATGAATAGGGTGGTGCTGATGGTAGTGTTACTTGGTGAAATTCATCCCTAACACCGAAGTCATGATAATAGTGATAGTGATACACCACATTAGGATTAGGACGTAGTCCGGGTCCTGTTTGATTTACTGAACTTTTAGTTTTTCTAGCATCTCTGTCTGTGCTTGTTTTTTTCCTTCTTCTAAAAAAGTCTTCTTTAAAGACTCTACATCAACAGCTGAACTTGCCTCCCTTTGTTTTTTCCTAATGGCATTTTTCATCGAAATGTATTTCTCCTTCTCCTTGAGAATCAAAGTAAACTCATCTGTAGATATGTGAGAATCGGTTAAGGCTTTACTAACCAAATCATTGATTGTGTTCAGTTTTGAAATTGCCAACATTCTGATATTCTCATGCTTTTCAATTTTCCTTAGAATATTCTTTTTCTCCCAGCCTAAGGCTGATGAAATAATGGCACTACCTATTGTTACGCCACCCAAAGCTAAGCCTATCGGTGCCGTGATGACACCAGCTAGAGCGGAAACACCAACAGATCCGGCTGCTACGCTAGTTAAATTAAGGAAGTGGCTAATGCCAGTAATTACGCTAAATGCTTTTTTGTACTTTGAAAATATCTTTCTTCTAAATTCAATCTCGCTTTCTAAGAAACTCTTAACCTCACATATTTGTTGAAGTCTGAAAGCCTGAGGGTTACTTTCTGTATGCTTTTCAGACCTTTCATAGTTCAAATGACTTTCAGAGTTTAAATTACTTAAATCTGGATAAACCTTATTGTCTCCATCCATTTAATTAGTGGGAATAACTAGAATCAGTTGTTCTGTCATTTCTAGTGTTTAGTGTTGATCCTACAGACACTACAGGTTTTTGAAGTACATTAAATTTTAAAGGTTTTTCTGACCCAGCAGGCCCAGCAGGTTTTAAAGGTTTTTCGGGACCAGGCTCCAACTTTGACTCTACTTCTTCCTCTAATTCTCTATGAAATCGTTCTAATCTTTCTTTCCAATTACGTGGTCGTTTTGTGTAACCCCAAGTTCTATTCATTTAATTAAGTAAAATAAAATCAATTCACTGCAAAGAGTAAATTTCTTTCAAGTCTATTATTCAACTTAATCATCTCGTTTATGATTTCTGTCTGACTACATATGTTAATGTTCTGGTTCATTCTCATGTTATTATTTAAATTCGATAATCTATCAAGCAGAATCATATTTTCATCACGAAGATAATCCCCGAAATGCTGTGATATCACTATTTTCCAATTTGGTATTACATCCTGGTCTCGAAAGACAAACCAGTTTTCACTTCTCATTTTTACCATGAAATCCATTGACCTATCCAATTGATCCTTAAAAAGTGTGTAGTCTACTTTAGCACTCTTCTGTCTGTTTTGTGTTTTAGACATTGGTCTAATGTTAAACCAAGCAAAGCACAGTTCAGGTTTATCTTTGAATTCCTTGATTGGTAAGACATGATCCAACTCTTCTTCTACTATTCGAACTCTGTTCTCGGGACTTTGTCCTATTGTAGATAGACTCCTCTGGTACTCTAACCACTGTGAGAAGAAACTGTCTGTACATCCTAGATTGAATGATGAATTACCGGTACACTCTCCCTTAGAAATGCGGTTTAGACCAACTCTAATTTTGTGTCTGTCTCTATTACCATTTTGGTCAAGGTAATCCTTTTTGTAATATGAATTAAAACATGATCTGCAGTTACCTCTATTTCCGTCTTTTCACAGCACTTAACACAATAAATTGTAGGTCCTGAAATTACTGGTTGTTGCTGATACATAGGTTGCTGCTGAAACATAGGTTGCTGCTGATACATAGGTTGTTGCTGATACACATTGAGAGTAGCATTAAATATTGCTCCATCCATTTCTTTCTTTATTTAGTAGGACATTTTTTTTTTAAATTACGTTTTTCGAACTTGTTCTTGTGACTTAAGTCACTTTAGAGACTTTATTTCATTTCAATGATTTGATATCAGAAACTGGTAACCATTCATTGAACTTATCACTGTAACCCTTCCACTTCACTAATCCGTATTTCTTGCCTTTACTGGTCTTGTACCTTAGGATTTTCTCGATCTTGTACTCTAGCTGGTCAGGATTAGGAACATAGCTCAATTCCTCTTCATAGAAATATCCTTGAATTTCTTCTTTGTGGTAATCCTCAAGCTGGTAGACGATAGGGTGAGTAAATATGATCTGTTTGATTTGGAACACCTCCTCAGTGTAGTTGGGCATGTAACCTTTACCGAAAATGGACTTGTACTTTGAAATTCTTACACTGTCACCTACTTTGTACTTTGGATCACCAAATGTCTCTTTGAGGTGAAGACCGTAAAGATTGTACCACACTGTTCCTTCGTTTTCCATCTTTCTGGCGTCTACAGGTTTCATACCTATTGATGAGTGAAATGTGTTATTGTAGCCGCTGACCAGGTCATCCAGAACGTCAATCCACTTGTCAGTCTCCTTAGCGGTGAAATAACGCCACATTTTTTCTTTAAGGGTTCTATTGAATCTCTCTACTACTGCTGCCTTCTTATCAGATTTTGTGGAGAACCAGTCTATGTCATTTTCTGTTAAAAGTTCCTTGAAGTGTTTGTTGTAAAATTCTTTACCGTCATCAAACTGGATTTTCGTTGGTTTTGCTTCCTCAAATATCACTTTAAATGCATCTCTGATTTCTTCTCCCCTCTTACTCTTAACTGCTAGAGCCCAAGAAAAACGACTAAATAGATCTATGACTGTTAAAATGAATCTGAAACCCTTATTCTGTTTCTCAAATTTTTGCATGTCAACCAGATCAGCTTGCCACTGTTGATCGATGTACGATACCATTGTCTTCCTGAAGGTGAATTTCTTAATGGCCGGTTTGTGTAGTTGGTGAGTTGGTAGTGTTTCTAGAAATTCTTTCACTTCTTTTTTTTTAATAAGTTTTCCTGAGCGGGACTTTGTCCCTAACAACGAAGTTGTGCTCTGCTCTCGTGACGAAGTCATATCTTCCTTGACCTGTTTCCAGATTTTACTCAAAGAACTGTAAGCCACGGGACTCTCAGGGTTGTAGTACAAATCCCTTAGATACTGCTGTGTGTCATCCTTTACATTCATTTAAATGAGTGAAGTATTTATTTACGAGCCACACAATATGTTAATTTCTGGTGTTACCAATTGTGGTAAGACATATTTTGCCCTTGACCTCTTAGAAAAGGAGTATCGGCACAAGTTCCAGAACATAGTCATTTTCTGTCCAACATATTTCAACAATAAGACATATGAAAGGAAATGGATTTACCAAGACAAGAACGTCTACATAGTTAATCCCGAAGCTGTGGCCAGTAATTTGGACCTTGTGCTTCAGTTTGCTACTCTGACCTTTGCTGGTTCTAACACATTATTCCTCATTGATGACTGTGCTAATTTGAGAGACACAAAAAACAAGGTGTCCGAGTTATGTAATCTTGCCTTTTCCGGCAGGCACTACAATCTCACTGTTTGGTTACTAGTTCAGAAGTACAATTCAGTTGTCAAGGACTACAGAGAGAACATAAGAATTTTAGTATTATTTTTTAATAAGGATGAATCAGCCATGAAAGATGCCTTAGAAGAAAACAGTGTTATTCCCAAGGAGAAAAGACAGTACTACATAGAAGAACTTAAGATGAAAAAAGGATCAAAACTGATCATTAGAATACAACATCCATTTGGATTTACTCTTTCACATCAAAAATCTTAGTCCCGCTTCTCATCAGTTGTCTTAGTCTTTCTAACCCTAGTAAAATAATAAATTATTAACCCTAAACCACTAAGTCCTAGGATAATCCATAGGTACTCGTATTTCTTCATTTCATCACTAGGTTGGTAGTAATCACTTAATTGTGGTCGCTGAGGTAGTACAATAGTTCTTTCTGGATGTAAATGATTGTAAACAGTAAGTGCTGAATCAGTATTGTTAAAATCAATAGAAGCGTCTCTTTCTCTCTTTAATTCAAGATTAACAAAGTCAATAGTACTCTTTCTATGCTCCTCCCATTCGGTTGAAGCTTTTTGTAATTGCTCCTGAGCCAAATCATGTCTTTTCACTTCAGTCTCATAGCCATTCTTGTCTAGTTTTTTAAAAAGGTAACCGGATCCAGTGAATGCTAATCCATTGATTATTGCAGATCCAAATAACATGCCAATGCCAGCCATTTAATTCCAATGAATTTTAATTTCAATGATGTGTCCCTGAGAGCATAGCTCGAGTTAATACCAATTGGTACTGTACATTATGACCATTAAGATCGATGATGTCACCTTTTTCATCAGTTAAGCGAATATTCAGCTTATTGAATCTTGGTTTACAGGGAATTGCTATTGGTTTCTCAAATGTGTATGCTATTAAATCCCCAAAATTAGCTTCCTTTATTGGTCTTGTGGTTAGCACATCAGATGCTTCACCATTACTTAATACACTATTAGATTCGATTATGTCACAGTGAAAAACAAAATGGTTAATTGGTCTAAAATTGATGGGTTTCTCGCTTACAACATCATCCTTACTTTTATTGTCTAAAGGATAAGGCCATTCTGATTTCATGCCAAATAATTCATTACTTTTACCAATAAAATAGATCTGATAATGCGCCTCATTTTTTCTCTTTAGGAAGTGTAAGATGGCCTTACCTGTTGGTTCTTCAAGGTCAAATCTGACAGCACCTCTACTCATACTATTTTCTTTCAACTTATCCGCAAATACTTTTGAAAAGCTCTGTAGGTCATAGAGACCATCTGGTAGCGTAATCTCTGCCACATCAAACCCCTTAACTTTGATTCGGTTATTCTCCCTGGCTGCACTTATGTTGTAGAATGTACAAGGTATTACTGCAAAAGTTAAAGTGATGCTACATGCATCCTGAATTTCAGTCTTGAGATTGACTGTTAAATCACTTGAACTCTGATCTGGATAGTCACTTGAATCTATGTTCATTACAGTAATCATTTACTTAAGCAAATTTTCGTTTTCAAATTTACCTTTTATCAAATAAGTAAATTATTCTTACTTCATAATATTTCTGGGTAGGATTCCTTGATCGTAAAGGTACTCTAATGTTCCATTACTAATAGCTACAGTTCCTCCCAGTTTAAGAATTTCCTCTAGGTTGGCCTTACTTGGGGGACCAATATTGATTCTCAAGAACCTTTTCAGTAGCATAGAGTAACCAATTGTTGTTGATGCCAACAGTAAACTTTGATACAGTGTATTTATGATATCTTTCTTTCCTGGTGTATCCATTTAATTACTTAGAAAATCACTAGTAAAACTCATTTATCTAGTATTCAGTATTTAATTTAGTGTTGTACGAACTTTGTTTCAGTGCTGGAGTGAAGCAATCTGAGAATTCTGGATGTTTACCTGGGCGTCAGAAACCACGAATATGTGCATTTTGTATGGTCCCTTTCCAGATTTCTTTGTAATAGATAATTGAATACCATCTTTTGTGTTCTGGAGCTTCTTTCCTGATCCGTGAAGGCGATTATCCTCAGAAGTTCTCAGGTCCAACCATAAACCATAGTGATTAGAATCACCATAGTATTTCTCCATGGTCATGTTACAGTCATGAGTTTTCTTCAAATCTTCAGACATAAAATGTTTCTTGATCTCCTCCCATTGATCCATCATTCTCATTCCTTCTGGGAACACCTGATTGGCAACACCCTCTATTGTGATCTGCACTTTACTTATGTTAGGGTTTTCAAACTTCTCTGAATCTCTAGCTCCATCTACATAGTCAGACACAAATAGTAATAATAATCCTTTAATAGACATTCTTGGAAAGTTGATGTTCTCATTAATTAGTGTTTCATTAGCAGTAACATTGACTGTCTTAAAATGGTCTACCCAATCATAAAATATTGAGAATACAGAATTGTACTTGTTACTCAATTGACTAGCAATCATCTTATTAGTAACCGTGTCGTATTCAAAACAAATATTCTCTAGTTTGTAGCCCATGCTAGCTGTGGTTGTGGTGACTATGATTTCCTCCTTTGGTGCTAAAGTTATTTCAATAATCACATCTTCTTGAATTGGAAACTTGTAAAATGGAGCATGATGATGGAATAGTTCAAAATCTAATGGTATTTTGTACTTCTTGTCAAACACTTTCTTTAAAGTCTTTTCATTAGCTGTTTCTCCAGTGACATCAGCTTCAGCGACTCCTGATCTTAATTCTCTAAGATTTTTTGACTGAATACCCTGAAAAACTTTATCATTTCTTTCTTCTTCTGTAAACCACAGATCTTTAAATGTAGAATAATGACTGTATTCGTCAAGGTCAAATATCTGCTCTGTTCGCCACTTAACCACCATCTTTGCAATCAGGTTTCTACCAAGAGTATTTACAACACTATTTTTAGAATCACCAGTAATGGTTACATCAGCAGACAGATAAAGAGATTTAGGTACAAAGAATGTATTCTCTCGCAATGCCGGTATTCTAACATACAGTGTTTCTTTGGGGTTAGCAGATGAGGGGTTATGAGTAATGATATGATGCTGCCTCTCAGCTTTTAAACCAAGTGGAATCTTATGTGCCCTTTCGGTATTTAATAAATATCCTGTTGCCATTTTCTATTTATTTACTAGTAAAATTATGTACATGCAGTGAACAGTGCCAACATCATATATCAGGTAAAATGCACGGAAAAAAGCTATTGACGTGTACTTTCTGTTGGAATACAGTAAGTCATGATTACATTAACCCATTGAACTCTAGTATTCCCTTACCATTTCACTGCAACGCTTCACTGACCATTTCATTGCAACGCTTCACTGGGAATCTAATATATGATAGAATATATGTATTGTGGTGTCTGGTTCTTAGGGGTTTCTAAGCTATTTTGAGACAAAAAGGCCTGTAAGGGCTTTTGTTAAAATAGCTTAGAATTACCTAGATTCCTACCACCACAATACATATATTCTAAGAACTTCATAATAGAATTCATACATTAATAATTTAGACAATTCAAGTACTGAAGCTCCTATGTAGATTGGTTTGTTGAATTTCATTGATGTTTTCCTCATGCTAATAGCAGCATTATGTTCGTCAAATACGCATATCGATGAAAACCTGGGATTGGCCATTACATTCCTGGCTCTCTCCCCGTCCGATACCAATTCAATTTCAACCCTGTTCCTTACATTCTCACAAGTCTTTCCGTAGAACGCATTATTCATGAGCTTAAAATAGTCTTTCTCAAAATCAGTCTTAGAATCCATACGTCTTTTAGTGTTAAAATCAATGTATGGTGCTAACCACTTTCATTGTTTAAAGCTTATCACTGAATGAACCCTCTTAAGTACCATTCCGTGCTTTAGGTAAAACTGTAGCATTCTGTAATGCACTATGTAATTAGTTTTATCCTTTTGTGTTAGTATTAGTTTCTCTACATTTGATCTTTTATCATCACCCAGTAACTCCCTCTGGTAAGGACTTAAATCATCATCTTCAATAAAGAGAGATTCAGGACAGAATGGAAAGTTCCTCGACTTAAATTTAATATTTCCTGGATACTCCAAATCCACCTCTAAGAAATACCCTACCTCACTATCACTTGGAATTGCCATAATCCGCTCTTTACTAATTGCATTCATGTTAAGTCGGACTTTGTCCTGAGAGCATAGCTCGAGTGGATCAATATCTATCATTTCAAAACTACCATAGGGTTGAGGTTCCATCATGGCCCATCCGTAAAGATTATTAGCATCGATGTACAGCAATTTATGACTCTCATCGGCCTTGATATGTCTTGTGCCCATAACACCCGATATTCCACCTCTTATTGCCTTTTCAAAAGTAAGTAATACCAACATATCAGTCAGTAGTTCTAGGTTTATTCCTGTGTATTTCAAACCAGCTTGCCAGGTTAGGCCTGGTGCCGAGTAACAGTGACATGGATCTATCTGAAAGTAGTTCAAATTGACATCCCTGAATTTCTCAAATAAATCAGCTAGAAGGATCACATCAGTTTTGAGGTAGAGGTCAATGAACTCACCGTGATTCCTGATCTTGAAATGATCCCATATTACCTTAGCTTCATCATAGGCAGAATCGGGTGCCATTTCATTTTTCAATTCGTCAAAAAACATAGACTTTTCTAGGTAAGTAACATTGTAGCTTTCATGTGATGTGTAAAAAGAGTAAGGTACTGAACCCTTCTTCCTCAATAGCTTAAAGTCAGTGGTATTTGGGAACAGCTGTCTGGTAATTTTAAAATCATCATCCAACATTGATTTGGTTATGTTGTCTAAACTGGACTGCAGGAATCTGTACGAGTCCAAAAACCTGAAACAACCGAACTGAAATGAAATGTATTCCTCTGATGTTTTGGCAAGTATTTTCAGTTTCTTGTACTTCGGTAGCTTAGTCATTAATTCTTTAATAAATAAGTGAGAATCGTAATTACTGAGATTGTGAAAAAACACTGGAACAAATATAGCTTTCTTTTCATTCAAATTACACGAGTTGTGAGCAGCACCTCGATATCTACCACAGTAGTGATCATGATCCTTGACCTTGTCATATCCCAAAGGTTGATTACAGTAGTAATAATGTGTTTCTAATTGATATTTATGCCAGTCTTCATCTGTCATTGTTAGAGGAAAGTTACAGTTCAATAAATTAGAGAATTGTTCTTCCATCCTGATTAACCAATAACAGAAATCATCTACAACATCAGCACCCCTGTGAGACACATACTGGCTACTGTAAAGGTGTGTGTAGTCTGAGTGAACATAAACACCAACAGCTGATGCATTTTGTTTAAAAAGTTTCTTTGAACTCGGTTCTTTCATCATAGGTGGCTCTACTGATACTACTGGTATGTTGCCTTCGGCAGAAGAACAAGGTTCGCTTATTAATTCAAAATCAGCATAGATCACAAATGGAACTCTATTTTTGAATGAGTGTTTTTCAAATTTAATTTGTGACCATTTACTGTTAGGTGGAGGCAAAGTAATCTTACAGTAATCATGTTCTCCACATTTCTTTTTATGATTATCTAGTGTTGACTTCCTGTAAAAGTAATTCATGCATCTCCTGCAAAGATACACTCTATGAGCTAGTGTCCTGAAGAAAAGATTGATGTCTCTTATGTACATGAAATGGTCCTCGAAATACAGCAGATCGATGACATCATCATCATCATAATTCTTGGACAGGTAGAGAGGTTCTAGTTTTGCCTCACAGGTGCTCTTAGCCGATTCATTCTGCAATTTAAACACATTAATTTTGAGATTATTATCACTCTCTATCTTAGGAATATCCTTTTGAATACATAAAGGAAATGAGTCTATTCGTACTCCGTACTGAGAGCTAGGCTCGATTACGACATCAGTAGTTTTCGAACTCTGTTCTCGTGACGAAGTCATTTCTAGCATATCGGTAGTAATATTTAATGTACTCTCTGGATTTTCTTTCAGATATTTAGCGGCCAATAAAGACCAGAGAAAACATTTATTGTCATTTGATTCCACATTTATTACTGCTTTTGTTTTAAATGGTAATTTAGTGTAATGACCAAATTTACACCTCTTGTAAGAACAGATGGTCATGTTACAAGACTCTATTTTATTTAAAGTAAGTCCAGAACCTTGAAAGTACCTTTCCTCAATCTGTGTCTTAATGTAGTTTAACTGGTTGGTTATGGCATAAATTGCCTGGTTCCTTGAAATTATGCTTTCCATTGGGGACTGTATGGGGTGTGTCGAACTTTGTTCTCGGGACTTTGTCCTAGTCGAGCTATGCTCTCTGGACGTAGTCCGGGTTACACTTTCACCCTGACGATCAAACTGAGCAAATACTGATATGCTAATTTTGTGATGGTAATCATTGAGTTGAAATAATACCTCCTCTAATTTATCTCTGTATTCATACACTTGTTTAGCTTCTCTGTCAATCTTCAAACTAATGGTGACTACAGGCTTTCCAAATTGTTTTACTATTTCTATTCCACTCACTTTCTTTATGCCATCTAGCTCATTTTCCTCAAATGCAAGTTTCTTATCCATACTTTTAGTGATCAGTGATGGGGCTCGGGGTTGAGCAATAGGTACATAATCCGGATTTAATTTACTTAAGTGACCTTTGGTTCTCCTGTGAATGGCCATATTATTGTAGGATATGTACTTGTCACATGTAGTGCAAAGTATTTTCTGATTCTTATCAGTCATTCTATTTATTAGATTAAAATTTATTAAATTCAATAAATCTCTTGAATTAAATAGAAATGGACTTCATAATCAATGAACAAGAATGTAATGAAGCCAAATTTGAGTACTACTTAACAGACCAATTAGACATAAAATCCATTACTTTGAAATCGATAACCTTTTACAATTCATGGTGGACAGGTGATTTTCTACCAGAGGGAGTCAGGATTTTCTCATTTCTAGTCGAAATAACCAGAATTACAACAAATGAACCCTTAGATAAACAATTATGGTGTATGGATGAATTTAGGACATTATTTGCTCCTGGACTTGAAACAGATACACTTGAAAAGGAAGTCATGAAAGTTTGCGAACGGTATTTGGAAAATGAATCTACCACAACTAAAGACACCATTACTCAATACACATTTCCATACTCTCGACATTTTAGTTTAAGTGAGTTTTGTGAGGTATGGCAAAAATACATAAAAGAAATTGGAATAAGCCATGTGAAAATTTACTGTGATAACAATAATTACATAACCCTTGAACTTACAGAGGATAACGAGTACCCTCTGAAAGTATACAAGTTAGATAAAAATGAAAAAATCAAGATTGAGAGAAACACAGAAGGTTTTCAAATAAGAAAAACCATAAGAGAGGTGATAAAAAAACAGCTCACAGTGGTGAATGAGTGGTTTGGCTTTAAGCAAACTAAATTCACCAAGAAAGGAAAATACTACTCCACAAGACCACTCAACTTTTACAGGAAATATCTATTCCTGCAAGCTAATTTGGTTGACAAAGCTAAGACCCTCTACAACAATAAACCATCTAACATTTTCTGCATCATACCTGTAGAAGATGGTGACCAAATAAAAATGCAGCGATACGAACCGAATTGTAAGAAAACGATAAATAAGTGTACTAATCACATAAAATTCGAAATCACTGATGAGAATGGTAAGCTAGTTAATTTCAGAGGAACAGAGGTTTCTTTAGAGTTAAGAATCGAGCTATGCTCTCAGGACGAAGTCCGAATAGAGTTAAACTCTCAGGACAAAGTCCGAATAGAGTTAAACTCTTGTGGTGAAGACAAGCACCTCGGACTCGAGCTATGCTCTCAGGACGAAGTCTGACCACCTGATGAGATCATTCCATTAAAGGAATAGTACATTTCTTCTCTTTAACTACAGGTTTAACAAGAGGGCTAATTGATCCCTTCATGACTGCTTCATTCGGACTTTGTCCTGAGAGCATAGCTCGCTTCAAGCCTGATCGCTGCTCTTTACTTACTTTTTTAGGAATTTTCTTAAACATGATAAATGCTGCTAAAATAACGGCACCTAAACCTAGTACATAGACATAGGTATTACTACTAGATTCACGCAGTGATACATCAGTATTTTGAGATTGTGGTTCTTCTTCCTCTACTTCTTCTTCCTCCTTTTCCACAACTCTGTTTTTTGGTGAGGAGTCCTGTACTTTAAATGTCGTCTTATCCTTTTTTATCCTCTTAAATTCCTTAGATCTTCTACCCAGTTCTCTAGACCATGCTAATTGTTTCTCTGATCGAGGTTTCTTAGACACTGAAACTTTAGTCGGACTTTGTCCTGAGAGCATAGCTCGAGTAGTATCAGTTACAGTTTCAAGTTCCATTTATCTTGCTCAAATTAATTCGAACTATGTTCTCATGACCAGGTTAATTTAGTCTTCTTTATCATCACTACCTGTGATATCTAGACTTTCATCTATTGGTTTGTCACATTCAGAGACAGTCATATTTGGTGTATTCATATTTGATGCAGTCATACCCGATGTATTCATAGATGATTCCTCATGACAATGACCTAAAGTAATAAGTGTTGTTGAGGCAAGTGCCGTTAATGGACCCATTCTCAAACTCAACCATCCAAGCCATTTATCCAACTCGTTAGTTATCAAATAATCATTTCTAAGATCATGGTAAAGATTATCTTCATCATCTATTGGTAATAACCACCTTGATAATTTAGTGTAAGCTTTAAGTACTGTCTTACCCAAAGAATCATTAAGTCTAGCAGCCATCTTTGTTTCATACATTCTATGGTGTTTTAAGATTTCTTTTTCAGTCATATTATCTAAGTCATTAAAAGTTATTTGTTTATTAAGGAAATCCTTGCTTTTACCAGTTGCAACTAGAATCTCTAAGTCTTGTTTGGCTTTAAGGCCACTATCAGTCAAATAGTTCAAATTTTGTTGATTGCTAGTTGGGCCTAGTTGATTGCTAGTTGAGCCTAGTTGCCAACTAGAATTGACTATTCCCTGACTAGAATTGACTATTCCCTGACTGGGATTAACTATTCCCTGACTGGGAGTAACTGAATTTGAACTATTCAACTGCTTCTTTGAAACTTGTTGATTTGTAGTGCAGTTCTGTTGAAAATTAGTTCTGTTCTGTTGGTAACTACCAGTGTTCTGTGGGTTAGAAGCCCCAACTCGAGCTAAGCTCTCAGGACTCATAACACCAATCTGTTTCATCTGTTGTTCAATAACTGCAGATGTCTGACTGTTCATTTGCTGACTGTTCATTTAAAATTATGGAAAAATGACTGTTAAGTGCAAAATGCTGTTTTCACAACTTTATTGCATCTTAACACTAGCTCAAGCTATGCTCTCAGGACGAAGTCCGGCTCGAGCTATGCTCTCAGGACGAAGTCTGGCTCGAGCTATGCTCTCAGGACGAAGTCCGGCTCGAGCTATGCTCTCAGGACAAAGTCCGGCTGGTGTAAACTTAATACTACTGATGCAGTTAATGTCTCGACCTGCACTAGCACTCAGTAAAACGTCAAACTGCTTGTCAATATCCTGGTCATATTCCTTCTCAACCTTGTAATTCTGGAAGAAAATACTTTGAGTGAAATCATACCATAATCTCTCCAAATCATTAACTCGCTCCTTGTTGGTTAAAAAAGGTGTAAATATTACAAAATCAATTTTCAGCGTTTTAAAGGCTTGGTGTAAAAATACCTTGTAGTTAATGGTGACCTTCACACCACACTAATGCAGAAATCTTAGGAAGGCAAAGTAAACTAGTCTAAGGTCAGTGATATTCTCATCGGTTAATTGCGGTTTACCAATTGCCCTGTTAATAAATTCCAATGCAAGAAACCAGTCATATTCCCTACAGTGAAATTTAAAAAGCATGGCTTCACCATGTAACCCTTGGTTACATAACTTAGAGGGGAGAGTGTTAATACCCATTTTTAGGGCTGACTGAAGAGTACTTTCATATCTCTGCTTACTAAGACATTTTCTGTGACTTGAAAAGTAGCACTGTAAATACCCTTCCACAAAGTCCTTTAAATATTTGAGAACCGATTCAGACAAACGTCTCCATCCAAGCTTTCTAAGAATACTGTCAAAGTAACGTGTCTTGTTGTCAATATTGATCTCAAGAGTTTTAAAATCATCGTCGTAAGTAGTCGAATTGCAATTGGTGCAGAATTGATACCTGACAGTTTTAGCTGCGTACCTTGCTGAATTCAAGTTTTTTTGATACTCAAAAAGGGTCCACCTTTTACAATTTCTACATAATTCCGCTTTGGCGATGGTACTGGTGTCATACTCTTTCATTTTTGGCATACCTTTGGTATTAATAGCAGAGCTGTGCACAAGAAAGTTGTTTTCATCTTTGCCTGTCTCAGTCAGACTTCGTCTTGAGAGCATAGCTCGAGTAGGCTTATCATCTTCTCCACTGTCATCTTTTTTATTGAATGTAGAATTTCCAGTCGGACGCAGTCCTGAGAGCATAGCTCGATCCATAACCCTAGGACGAAGGAATCCAGTAAGATTTTCATTGCTACATTTACTAAAATAGTCTTTTAATGAAATCATCCTATTCACTTCTATTTACATAATAATTATTTTTTAAACATTGTTTTGATAGAATGTCACCTAAGACCTTTTACGTGATTTTAAAGCTTTACGTGATTTTAAGGCTTTAACACCCTCTATTAAACCATAGATTATGGAGCTCACAATAGCAATAACTGCTATGATCAGATGTTCAGCTAGAAAGCCAACAACTGCACCAATTGTTTTCAGGAGAAATGATATGATAGAACCGATGATTCCCGGTAGAGCCGCAGCTGATTTCTTGGCCAGTTCTTTTAGCCATTCAGCAAACTTCTTGAGACCTTCTTTTACTTTATCTGGTATTGATGGTTTTGGTCCTGGTCCAGGTTCTGGTGTAGGTCCTGGAGTTGGGTCTGGTCCTGGAGTTGGGTCTGGTCCTGGAGATGGTTTTACAGATTTAGTGGCACCACTTAAAGCACTACTGATACTGAGACCTAGAGTTGTAAATGTCATTACAACAGCTGTTATTATGGCGCTAATGGTTACACCATACGTCTTAAAAAGTAACTTTATTCTATCCTTCAGAGGAATAGTTGAATCTGGTTTCTTTAGAACATCAACAATTAAACGTTTAATTTTTCTAGTTTGTGACTCCCTGTCATTGTCTAACCTCCATACCTTTGACTGTTCCTCATGCAATTTGTCATTTAGTTCATCTATTTGCTTTTTCAACTCTCCCTCTCTTATTATTAGATTTTCCTTTTCGTCTGAATGATCTTCTCCAGAGTTAATTAAGTCATTTCTTAGAACTTCATTTTCTTCTCCTAGGATAACATATTCTCTTTTTTTACTGTTAAGTTCTTCTTCTAGGCTTTCTATTTGCATGTCCTTATCCCTCTTTACTGCAGCTAGATCATCACCAGCCTGTTTTAACCCTCTAAGGCATATTCAGTAAAACCCAGTGTTTTAAGTTCATCATCATTAGAATCTATCAGTTTATCTATTGGTTTGTTTGAACTGTTTACCTCATTAATTAATATATCTGTTTGAGTGGATGCAGATTTAGGTTCCCTTACTGGTGGGTCAGGTGCAATCATATCTTTAATAATGTTAGCAAATCTAGTACCAAACTTATTCTTTAAAGTGTTTTCAGCATAGTAGCTTCCATTATCCTTAGTTAAAGGAATTAACTTTATTACTTTTTCTTTCTTATCAGAAAAGGCCGTTCTAAATAATTTTTTGTTTTCTAGTTTATCCGTTATCAAATCAAATTCAGAATTTCTCGGATTGTAATAAAGTTTGTTTCCAATGTAAAGAATGTGTGGTGCAAGATTACTCAATTTTTTCTTGTCATACTTCCAGTTTGATTCTCCCAATGCTTTATCAAGTTAATCCTCTATTTTATCGTAACTTAACTCCTTTTCCATCAATTCAGGGACAATACCTCTTACTCTTTCTAGAGTTGTAGTGAATGAAGTTTCATTAGTAAGATTTCCACCTCCTGTGTTGTATCTTGTGCCGTCATCTTGAAAAGTTCTATTGGTTTCACCTGTATCAGGATCATTCACATTACGAATGCGATAATTCTCTATCTCACCCATTTGGATATCTTCACCTCCTTCAGCCATAATTACTTATTTATCTAACCATAAAAACAATCAATGTACCAACAACTGAGTAAAGCATGAATTTTATTGTTTCGTGAGTATCATCCACCTTCTCAACTTTGGTGTCAAGTTCAGTAGTAGTAGGAGTATTCTTTGAGGTTTCAGTTGTTTTTGGTGCATCAACATTACTCTTTGGTGTATGACTGGTCTCGAGCTCTGCTCTCAGGACGAAGTCCGTCTTGACAGTACCAACGCTACTCTTAACTCTTATTTTCTTAGAACTATTTCCTTCCATCAGTGGTGGTGGTAAGGTCTTTTTGTGGTTAATGTCATTCTTACCGGGTTTAGCATTTTTTGGTGCTATTAAAATGTTATTATTGTAGTTATCCAGCTTACCAATAACGAGTACCATATTTGATCCTATGACATACAATCCTGGTGCTATTACATAATCTAGTCTTGTATGAGTGTCACTCACTGCTTTTTGATATCTTTGAATTGAAGTGGGAATATCAGGATGTTGATTAATCGAGTCCTTTAATAGTTTGTTAAATTCCTTCTGAGCATCCAATTCTGTACCCGGTACTCCAATTATTGGTGTTCTGGTCAACGCCTGAGCACCCAGAATACAGTAAACATATGTTCTTATTGTGTCATTCAACCTCTCTATTCCAGGATTAGAGAAACCATTTGATTTAAATATCATGAATTGTTGATAGGTTTGACATTCATTTTGTGTAATTACATCAAATACATTCTTGTGTCTCCTGACATGATACTTAATGAAGGTATCTGGATATTTGAAATTAGCCATTCCAGCATCCCAGTCTTTACTGAACATCGGTGGCATTCTATTTTCATGAACTTGCATGAGGAAGAAATTGATTTTAGAATCATTGATGTAATATCAGGGATCAGTTATGTTCGGGTTGTAATCCGGTACACTCCATGACCTCCAACCACCGTTATTTTCAAACACCGAGAAATCGTACTCGTCTTTTAAACCAAATTCACTCAATAACCCTCCTAGTTTCCTACGGTTAATGTTATTGTTTGTCTCATTAAAATCACTTTCACCTGGAATTGGTATCTCTAGATTCTTCATGATCTTCAATATTTGATAGTAAACATGAAACCTGTAAATTGACCTTATCAATGGGTCACTGTGATTCAAGTGATCGTCTATTGAAATACCACAACCTGTTGTAGCAAACCAAACAGCCATGTTAAATTGGTTTTGATAAAACGATAATGGATTCTTTTCCAGTCGCAGACAGTCTTTCTTATTTTTCAGGCTCAAAAACCCAGGTGTTATCTTAGTTTCTTGTAGTCTGAAGAAGTTATTAGTATTAACAGTTACTTCTAAATTAAAGAAGTCATAGGTGAATTTACTTTTATGTTGATTTGCTATTGGATAATACATTTAATTTACTTGAATTTTTCCTTGAATTTTGGATAATGAAGACAGTAAAAAGGCCATTTATTTTAATGGAACAACCCATTGAGCTCTAGTATTCCCTCAACATTTCCATTGGGAATCTCATGAATGATAGAATAGTAGTATTGTGGTGGATGGTTCTTTGGGGTTGTAGGCTAATTTGGGGCAAAAGACCTGTAAGGTCTTTGGTCAAAAGGGCCTAAAACATAACCTAGTTCCTACCACCACAATACTACTATTCTAACGCCAACGGGGTGGGTTGGGAGGGGGCCCAACCGACGACATGATGTCTAGGCCCCTAGGCCTATAGACAGACGATGCACAACCACTAACACTAACCAACCTGCTATCAGTGAAGGAATGATTCCTCCACACCAAGCCAGGTAGGTGGTCTATGCAGTCGGGGTTTGCAGTGTGTGTGTAAAATGTACAGAGCCGATCATATCGTATCATGATTAGGCCTACGCACACACCACGGCCGTTAGACAACAATGTGCCTTAACCCTTTTGCTGCCAAGCAAATTTTTTTTTTTGAGTCCTCAGTGCCAAGCAATTTCAGGTTAAATTGAAAAAAATTGATATGATCAATTTAAATATTTTTCCTGAGAAAACTATTGGAGATATGTCAAAACAATGCACATGGAAGTTGTTCAGTATGACCTGGACTTCAAATTAAATTTTTTAAAAAGTAGGTCACGCCCTAATTTGCATGCCGCCATCTTGAATAACTAATGAGAATTGAAGATTTTGTAGAATAAACCACTGTAATTTGGAATAAATGTAATAATACAACTAATAAAACTATTTTTATGCATCTGCATGTTTCTTTACTCTTTCCTTTCTAAGTCCATAACCTTGTAAACCCTGAATTCGTATTGCTTTGTAACAAAATTGCCAAGAAATACCGATGCGTTATTTACAGAAATCGAGCAAAATTCTTCAAAATTCAATGATCAGCCATTTACTTTGTAGACCAAAAATTACTACTTATGGTGATATGTTGGGACTAAATTACATACCTTCACTCCCTAGAGCTCCTTTTTAGTGCTACCAGAGAACTAATAGTAGATAGGGGGGTCAGGGGTCCCTATGGAGGGGGCCTGGTATAAAACAGCTAAAATTCAGGGTTTCCTCAACTAAACATGAAAGTTCAAAGTTTCTCAGCCAAATGTCCTGTCATAGAATGTATGTAGCAGTCAGATAACTCTATTCTAATAATTGACAACTGTGTGGTACCTTTCGAATTCGGGCCCAGAATCAAAATCATGCATGATATCCAATTCATCGAGTACCTGTGATAATGACATCCGATTCGCCATTTTGTGAACTTTTGGAAGTGATTTTCACCCGAAATCTCAGCAAATCGATATATAACATGTACAGTAGAAACGTAGCGTGGTAACTCCTCTACCACGCCATCTATAGGTATATACCATAAACGACGCTAGCAGACGAAAAATCAATGTATTTTCACCACATAGGAAAATTTCGCCAAAATGCGAAGTTGGCAGCAAAAGGAACAAAAGTCATTGTGCAGAAATGCGAAGTTGGCAGCAAAAGGGTTAACAATTTATTTGATCACATGACTCCTGTGGTATCTCCGATCTGATTGGTTGATCTGCAAACATGACGCCTTCGTGGTAATTTGCATGATTTATGAAGTAATTTCCCTTGACCAACTTTGAACGCGTCGATTATGATAATAAAAGGGAGGGACCCAAATCGGAAGTGAATAATAATTAGGTCATGTGCCAGGAATGGTTACTGCGTAATCAATTTTTGGGTACTTCGTCAACTGGCGAGAAATTTGCTGATGCGCCAAATCCCGTGCGAGTTTCTTCGATATTTCGCCGGAAAATCAGTTTAAAACAGGTAAGATCGGTTCATATGCCAAGAATTCGTACATGGTAACGAAGAACCCATATCGAGGGACTCTTATGAACCAAGAATAGAAACTAGCAAGTCTTTATAAACTTAAACAGAATGATGAAAAGGGAAAATTATATGGTAATTTCTCATCTTGGTGGTGTATGCTACATTACAGCCAGATCCCGTTAGCGAAGGTTAAAAAGCGAACCTCAGGCTGCAAAGGCAAATGCCTTGAGGCCGTGAGGTTGGAGTTTCTCTTTGAATTGCCCGATGATGTTGTTATTAGGGTAATCAGGCGTGATCAGAGATTAGCGCAATCTAGCCTAATCTCCTATGGCATGTCTGGCTGACCTACCACAGCAGGTGTTACAGAATGTGTTATCGTTACTCCTGCCTGTAAGTGGCACATCATCTGACAAAATCAGAGTGTACTCAATGTAGGCCTAATGGCAATGCTTCAGATGAAGACCTGATTGGTCCTGTCGGATGCTTGTTTCTATATTGCAATATTGTAGTTGATCATGGTGCAGGATGTAACTGCTTTTTCGGACTGTTTGTTTATAGTAGGCCTATGTGAAAAAGCACATTTTTTTTTGTTCATAGTTTTTCATCAGACTGGTTAAAACATGTACCTTGCTTTTTAAGTTAGGCCTGTAAACAATAATGATGTAGGGGCCTTGAAGGCTTTAAACAATATATTGTTCCGCCCTGCGAAGAGCAATCGTGTGCAAAGCGGTGGGACAGAATGGGGTACAACTAGATTACCCTGGGCTCACTGTTATCCATCCGAATTTGACCACCCCCACCCGAGCCTTGCCTCTATCTCGACCTAACTTGAAAATAGTACACATCCCTGCGACCTATATAATGTATGCTATTGCGTGGCCTACTTACTGACACAGACTCCCTGTAGCCAGGTCAGAACTATCCGTCCAATTTCAACTTAAGCTAAAAAATTGCAATGCATCAGGTGTGGATATACTGCCTATCCTGCAATGTCCAGTTTAGCATGAAGCATGCTGTTTCATCTTTACCTGTTCTGTTAACACACAGACCATGCAGACCTTGGCCTAGGAATTTTATGGTCAGTCTGGGGTGAAATCCCAAGGTGTATTGTAACAGTGACAAACAGGAATATTGCTTCAAATCTGCCAAGGGTTTGTAGAGTGACTTTGAACGAAAATTTCATGGACATCAGATAGAAACCAATGCAGAAGCATACACTGCTTCTCTGCATCACAATCATTGAAGCAACTGTTCCTTGACCAATCCATGACTCATCATTATATAACATTATATAACAATTCATGGCACGAATTCAGCAACACATTGAGTGCATTCGATCTAATCCACATACCCATATTGCACCAAGTGTAATGAACCCAGTAAGACAGGTAAACCTAACACAGCAGGTGGTGTCTGTAGTGCAATAGCAGATGTCTAGGAGGAAGGCCTTGGAGTGCAATCAATCAGCTTATCTGACCTATTATAAACATCCAGCTGAGAGGCATTCCACCTATTTTGCTCATCTTTCGCTAACGGGGTCTGGCGGTCATGTACAATGTGGAACCAACTACACGGCTCGTCGATGGTGTAGCAGGAGATTTGCTTGACCAACTTTGAAAATCGCGAGCCCGGGTCTCCTGGTCGTATTCCTTATTATATACCAAGCCACTTTGGTTACTCAACCCGCCGTTGGCGCGGTGGTCGGCAGGCTATTCATAGTAACAAGACCGAGGGATTTCTCCACAAGTAAAAATTACCTAGCTAACGGCCGTGACACAGGCGCCAGCCTGCCCTGTGCATCCAAAATGTCCAGCTTAACATGCTTAATAGGGCGATTCGGGGCAGTACCGGCCTATGAACTTGTTTTCCCCTTCTAAAACACAGTCTCTCCACTTCACATATACTACTTCAGGTGCCTTACCGCATTAGAATCCCACAAATTCGTCATTTTTCTTCTTGAACGTTCACTGTGAACAGACGCCGAGAAAAACAGGCCTCATTCACGGAATCCAGAACGGGAACGGGCAAAGCTACTCATCAATCGATGACGTCATACGCAAAACGCGATCGTTCTCGATCGATTTCTCGGCGGAACGGCGTAGCGAAAGGTCCCTAGTATCAACCAGTAGTTTCAGGGCCTATATTTAAATGTGTTAAGTGCGATGTAACAAAACTTGAAAGTGAATTTGGAAAGAACAGACGTAATAAACTACTTGATTACTGTAAATTATGTGGTTCCACGTTAACCAAGAAATGTGGTAAATGTGGAGAAGTTAAATTACTAAGTGATGGTGAATTCGGTAAAGATGGAAATAGAGGTAACTGTAGATCATGTTTTAATTCATATTACAAAAAGGATTACCTTGACCAAAATGGTAATAGAGACAGACACAAAATTAGGGTTGGTCTTAACCGCATTTCTAAGGGAGAGTGTACTGGTAATTTATCATTCAATCTAGGATGTACAGACAGTTTCTTCTCACAGTGGTTAGAGTACCAGAGGAGTCTATCTCCAATAGGACAAAGTCCCGAGAACAGAGTTCGAATAGTAGAAGAAGAGTTGGATCATGTCTTACCAATCAAGGAATTCAAAGATAAACCTGAACTGTGCTTTGCTTGGTTTAACATTCGACCAATGTCTAAAACACAAAACAGGCAGAAGAGTGCTACAGTAGACTACACACTATTTAAGGATCAATTGTGCCGCTTATTTAACTTTATGGTCAATAAGCGTAATGAAAACTGGTTTGACTATCGAGACCAAAACGTGATAAACGAGTGGAGAAGGATAACAAACAAGTATTTTTGGGATAACCCAGAATTTAACGATATCCTTCTACTCAATTAATTTTCATCTTTATCTTCATCTGAATAAATAATATTAATTTTATTTCTTCTGAATAAATGAATAGAACTTGGGGTTACACAAAACGACCATGTAATTGGA
The DNA here is from genome assembly GCF_910592395.1 of Lineus longissimus. NCBI lineage: Eukaryota > Metazoa > Nemertea > Pilidiophora > Heteronemertea > Lineidae > Lineus > Lineus longissimus. The sequence goes on from NC_088322.1 coordinate 1,908,497, forward strand.
AAGAAAGATTAGAACGTTTTCATAGAGAATTAGAGGCAGAGGTAGAGTCAAAGTTGGAGCCGAAGCCCGAAAAACCTTTAAAACCTCTTGGCCTGCTATGGTCGAAAAACCTGCTATGGTCGAAAAACCTTTAAAATTTAATGTACTTAAAAAACCTGTAGTGTCTGCACGATCAACACTAAACACTAGAAATGTCAGAACAACTGATTCTAGTTATTCCCACTAATTAAATGGATGGAGACAACAAGGTTTATCCAGATTTAAGTAATTTAAACTCTGAAAGTCAATTAAACTATGAAAGGTCTGAAAAGCATACAGAAAGTAACCCTCAGGCTTTCAGACTACAACAAATAATTATGTGATGTTAAGAGTTTCTTAGAAAGCGAGATTGAATTTAGAAGAAAGATATTTTCAAAGTACAAAAAAGCATTTAGCGTAATTACTGGCATTAGCCACTTCCTTAATTTAACTAGCGTAGCAGCCGGATCTGTTGGTGTTTCCGCTCTAGCTGGTGTCATCACGGCTCCGATAGGTTTAGCTCTGGGTGGCGTAACAATAGGTAGTGCCATTATTTCATCGGCCATAGGCTGGGAGAAAAAGAATATTCTAAGGAAAATTGAAAAGCATGAGAATATCAGAATGTTGGCAATTTCAAAACTGAACACAACACAATCAATGATTTGGTCAGTAAAGCCTTAACCGATTCTCACATATCTACAGATGAGTTTACTTTGATTCTCAAGGAGAAGGAGAAATACATTTCGATGAAAAATGCCATTAGGAAAAAACAAAGGGAGGCAAGTTCAGCTGTTGATGTAGAGTCTTTAAAGAAGACTTTTTTAGAAGAAGGAAAAAAGATAGCTCAGACAGAGATGCTAGAAAACTAAAAGTTCAGTAAATCAAACAGGACTCGAGCTATGCTCTCAGGACAAAGTCCGACTAAATAGTCCTAATCCTAATGTGGTGTATCACTATCACTATCACCATGACTTCGGTGTTAGGGGTGAATTTCCGCCAGTGCCACTACCATCAGCGCCACCATATTCATTAGTTTAATAAAGATTTTGCACTCGAGCTATGCTCTCAGGACGAAGTCCGACTCAAGCGAAGTTTGAATCGCTGTAATCTATGTAGCCTTCATAATACATTCCAAATGGTAACGTTCTTATTCCATCTTCAAGTATGAACCTCTTATCATCAAAAGGACTGAGGCTTTTTTTGTCAACTTCTTCCAAATAGATTTGGTGTTTATCTGATCTTAAGTGTCTCATCTTGTGGTAAAATGACATACTCTTTTCAAGACAATCAACATAGTCATCAAATGAGATATCTCTCTTTATTACATTCTTGGCAATACCCTTTAATTTCTTAGAATCGTAATCTTTTGTCCTGTAAGCATACATCTTACTTCTAAGGGCAATGAATTCAGTCATCTCGACTCCTCCTAACTCATCCTTGAAATAACCTGGCACCTTCTTCTTACTGGTGTCATAGAGTGGATGATCTTTTGGATAATTACTGAAGTCAAAATAGTGTTTCAACTCCTTTAAGTCTTTAGTTAAGTCATCAGTATTAATGTTAAGTACAAAGGAATCTGTATCTAGATACAGTAGTTCAATATTTTTCTCACCAAAGTACGGTTGAAGAACTTCATAATAGAATTCATACATTAATAATTTAGACAATTCAAGTACTGAAGCTCCTATGTAGATTGGTTTGTTGAATTTCATTGATGTTTTCCTCATGCTAATAGCAGCATTCTGTTCATCAAATACGCATATCGATGAAAACCTGGGATTGGCCATTACACTCCTGGCTCTCTCCCCGTCCGTTACCAATTCTATTTCCACCCTGTTCCTTACATTCTCACAAGTCTTTCCGTAGAAAGCATTATTCATGAGCTTGAAATAGTCTTTCTCAAAATCAGTCTTAGAATCCATACGTCTTTTAGTATTAAAATCAATGTATGGTGCTAACCACTTTGATTGTTTAAAACATATCACCGAATGAACCCTCTTAAGTACCATTCCGTGCTTGAGGTAAAATTGTGGCATTCTGTAATGCACTATGTAATTAGTTTTATCCATTTGTGTTAGTATTAGTTTTTCTACATTTGATCTTTTATCATCGCCCAGTAACTCTCTCTGGTAAGGACTTAATTCATCATCTTCAATAAAGAGAGATTCGGGACAGAATGGAAAGTTCCTTGACTTAAATTTAACATTTCCTGGATACTCCAAATCCACCTCTAAGAAGTAGCCTACTTCACTGTCACTTGGAATTGCCATAATCTGCTCTTTACTAATAACATTCATGTTAAGTCGAGCTATGCTCTCGGGACTTTGTCCTAGTCGGACTTTGTCCTGAGAGCATATCTCGAGTGGATCAATATCTATCATTTCAAAACTACCATAGGGTTGAGGTTCCATCATGGACCAGCCGTAAAGATTATTTGCGTCTACGTAGAGTAGTTTGTGGTGTTCATCTGCCTTGACATGTCTTGTTCCCATAACACCCGAAATTCCACCTCGTATTGCTTTCTCAAAAGTAAGTAAGATGTTGGTATCAGTCAGTAGTTCTAGGTTTATTCCTGTGTACTTCAAACCAGCTTGCCAGGTTAGGCCTGGTGCCGAGTAACAGTGACATGGATCTATCTGAAAGTAGTTCAAATTGACATCCCTGAATTTCTCAAATAAATCAGCTAAAAGGATCACATCAGTTTTGAGGTAGAGGTCAATGAACTCACCGTGATTCCTGATCTTGAAATGATCCCATATTACCTTAGCCTCATCATAGGCAGAATCAGGTGCTATTTCATTTTTCAATTCCTCAAAAAACAAAGACTTTTCTAGGTAAGTGACATTGTAGCTTTCATGTGATGTGTAAAAAGAGTAAGGTACTGAACCCTTCTTCCTCAATAGTTTAAAATCAATGGTATTTGGGAACTTCTGTCTCGTAATTTTAAAGTCATCATCCAGCATTGATTTGGTTATGTTGTCTAAACTGGACTGCATGAATCTGTACGAGTCCAAAAACCTGAAACAACCGAACTGAAATGAGATGTATTCCTCTGCTGTTTGGCAAGTAATTTCAGTTTCTTGTACTTCGGTAGTTTAGTCATTAAGTCTTTGATAAACAGGTGTGAATCATAATTACTAAGATTGTGAAAAAATACTGGAACGAACATGGCTTTATTTTCATTCAAATTGCATGAGCTGTGAGCAGCACCTCGATATCTACCACTGTAGTGATCGTGATCCTTGACCTTGTCATATCCTAAAGGTTGATTACAGTAATAACATTGTGTTTCTTGTGAGTAACTCACCAAATCTTCATCTGTCATTGTTAGAGGAAAGTTACAGTTCAATAAATTAGAGAATTGTTCTTCCAGCCTGATTAACCAGTTACAGAACACATCTACAACATCAGCACCCCTGTGAGACACATACTGGTACTGTAAAGTTGTGGGTAGTGTGGGAGCATGGGTTAATGTCTTTAATAGTTGTGCTGCCCATTGCAGATGGCAGCACAAGCTGGTCTTGCCTTTTTCAATACACTAGTTTTAGATTGGTTTGTTGAATTTCATTGATGTTTTCCTTATGCTAATAGCAGCATTCTGTTCGTCAAATACGCATATCGATGAAAACCTGGGATTGGCCATTACACTCCTGGCTCTCTCCCCGTCCGTTACCAATTCTATTTCCACCCTGTTCCTTACATTCTCACAAGTCTTTCCGTAGAAAGCAATATTCATGAGCTTGAAATAGTCTTTCTCAAAATCAGTCTTAGAATCCATACGTCTTTTAGTATTAAAATCAATGTATGGTGCTAACCACTTTGATTGTTTAAAACATATCACCGAATGAACCCTCTTAAGTACCATTCCGTGCTTGAGGTAAAATTGTAGCATTCTGTAATGCACTATGTAATTAGTTTTATCCTTTTGTGTTAGTATTAGTTTTTCTACATTTGATCTTTTATCATCGCCCAGTAACTCTCTCTGGTAAGGACTTAATTCATCATCTTCAATAAAGAGAGATTCGGGACAGAATGGAAAGTTCCTTGAGTTAAATTTAATATTTCCTGGATACTCCAAATCCACCTCTAAGAAGTAGCCTACTTCACTATCACTTGGAATTGCCATAATCTGCTCTTTACTAATAACATTCATGTTAAGTCGGACTTTGTCCTGAGAGCATAGCTCGAGTGGATCAATATCTATCATTTCAAAACTACCATAGGGTTGAGGTTCCATCATGGACCAGCCGTAAAGATTATTTGCGTCTACGTAGAGTAGTTTGTGGTGTTCATCTGCCTTGACATGTCTTGTTCCCATTGTTAAAGCAATGCCTAATGCCTAATGCCTAACGCCAAACCTAGAATTACCTAGCGGGAAAAATAGGAACTGATTCATAAGTGTGCTGCCACCTAGCGTTAGTGTTGGGAACTTGACCACCAACAATGGCTGACGTCTCAGAGAAGCGGACGTTGAGACGTAACGTCAGGAGCAGCACAGCAGTCAGTTGAACGAACGAAAGTAAGTGAACAGCACGCTTTACCATTTTTAACATGCTAGCAGAGCGTTTTCAATCGGCTGAGTGGCATTTTAGGCGTACGGAAAGGCATTAATTAGGCTGGACTTGTTCAATTCGTGGCATTGTGTTGCGCGTAGTGTGTAGCGATGTACATTACGATGTACATAAATCAGTGAGCGTTCAGGTGGAATTTTTTCGGCGAGCGTGTAGTGGATTTTTTAGCCAGCGGACGGTTGGTGACGGAAGTTTTCGGCGAGGATTCTGAGGAATTGATTCCTAAATCTAGGACTATGCAGGATTGATTTTGCGTGTTTCTGGTGTAAGCGTATAGGGAGTTGCAGTGAGTTTTTGGACTGGAGAATTCGGAGTAAGTGACAGTGTATCATCATTTTCTTTTCACTGATAGTGGTCAAAATGTCAACAAGAATCAATCCTCCCCAATATTCCAAAGAAAAGAGCTATGATCAGTTCATTAAAGAGCTCAATGCTTGGAAAGCAGTTACAGATTTGGATGTAAAGAAACAGGGAGTAGTGATTGCTTTGGGATTGCCAGAAATTGATGACATTAAAATAAGAGAGAAAGTGTTTGAAGAGTTGACTGTGGAGGAGCTGAACTGTGAGAATGGTTTGGAAAAGTTGATTACATATATGGACAAGCATCTTGGAAAAGATGAATTAGAGGACAGTCTTCAGAAATTTGAAGATTTTGAAGATTACAAGCGCTGTTCATCGGAGTCTATTGACCAATACATTGCGAACTTTGATCAGAGGTACAGTAGAATCAAAGTGAAGAAACTTGTTTTGCCATCAGAGATACTAGCGTTTAAACTGCTTCGCCGAGCCGGGCTAACAAGCAAAGAAAAAATGCTTGTGTTGACTGGGATGGATTATGAAAAGAAGGACACGCTTTACGATCAGGCCCAGAAGTCATTAAAGAAGTTCATGGGTGGTGGCTGTAGTGGTGGCAAAGTTACAGGAGGAGGAGCGATCAAGGTGGAACAAGCTGAAGAACCAACATTGGTAACCAATTTCACTAAGAAGCACTTTGGTAACAATAGATTTTCTGGTGATAGAGGAAACTATCGCGGTGACAAGAGGAATGGTGGTGGTACAGCTTATAGTGGTGGTGCTGGTGGTAACCAATCGAGAGATCAAAGAAAATTCAAGTTCGGAGAGAATGGTGAGAAGAGACGAGTCAATCCAACAGGAGCTGATGGTCAACCATTGACTTGTTCATGTTGTGGTTCTTTTCGGCATTTCTTGAGGGATTGCCCAGATAGTTGGGAAAAACTGAAGAAGGTGCATGTGGTGAACGATGTAGAAGAACATGCTGTGTTGTTTACGGGATTCAACAAGAGGAATATTTCAGCACTGGGAGTAGAGGCGAACAACTGCGCTGTTTTGGACAGTGCATGCAGCAGTACGGTTTGTGGTGAGAGCTGGTTAGAAAGCTACTTGGATTCGTTGTCTGAAGCTGAAAAGGAAGAAGTTTCTAGGGTTGAGAGTGGCAAGATTTTTAAGTTTGGAGGTGATACCAGGCTGCAGTCCTTGGGTGAATACGTCATACCAGGGTACATGGTAGGCAAGAAGGTTCTCATCAGAACAGATGTTGTTGAATCAAGCATCCCATTATTGTTATCAAGAAAAACGATGAAGAACGCGAGGATGAAGCTCGACATTGAGAATGATGCAGTAGAGGTGATGGGTGAGCATGTTTTGTTGAATTTGACATCATCAGGACATTATTGTCTTCCATCGTGCAGAGATGTGACCATAGAGGAGGTCAACGCTGTGAAGTTAGATGAACTTTCGGAAGATGAGAGGCAGCGGTCATTTCTCAAACTACACAGGCAATTTGCACATCCATCACAAGTCAAATTAGTAGCGCTTCTGAAAGATGCTGGTGTGTGGGAGGACAGATATGCAAAGGATTTGCAAGTGATTCAAGAAACATGTACCATTTGCAAGGTGAGGGTATCGGAACAAGTTTTCAAGCCAGGGGATGAGGTTTTCTACAAGCGAGAAGGACATGATAGGTGGTTAGGACCAGGAAAAGTTCTTTGTCAAGACGGGAAGCTTATTTTCGTGAGACATGGAGGAACTTTCATCAGGGCTTCTCCTAATAGATTGGTGAAACTGAATGCTGATAGGAAAACAGTAGAAGGGGATCAGGAGGATTTAGATTTGAGAACTGAGATAGGAAAAGAGACAGTTGGAGTGCAAAAGATGCAGCAGCCAGTGATAACAGAAGTTTTGGATGATGACTCAGGACATGCAGGAGAGGTAGTGAGGCAGAGAGACGAAGATCCAAGAGAAAGGGAAACGAGGCAGGAAGATTGTATTGTTGGTGATGAGGATGTAGGTGAAAATCAGGAAAATGAAGACCAATTCATGGACAGGAGGGAGCGAGACATGGAGGAGCAAGGAATAAGAAGGTCAAGTAGAAAAATTGCAAAAAAGAAGAAGTGTTCTACTTGTGAGGGATGTGATGTGTATGTTTCAACCTTGTCCAAGGAAGAAGAGCAGAGTTCAGCTTGTATGGAGGCAAAGAAAACAGAACTCAAGAAATTAGAACATTTTGAAACGTATGAAGCAGTACCTTACACGGGACAAAATTGCATCTCGACAAGATGGGTTTTAACAATGAAGAATGGATCTCCTAGGGCGCGGCTGGTCGCACGAGGTTTTGAAGAAAGAGAGGTGATCCAAGTTGACTCTCCTACAGTGGGCAAGAGTGCTGTTAGGAGTTTTCTGACCATTGCAGCATCGCGACAATGGACGGTTAAAACAACTGATATCAAGTCGGCATTTCTACAAGGGGAAGAGCTAACGAGGGATGTATACATCATACCACCAAAGGAGGCCAACATACAAGAAGGATACGTATGGAAACTGAAGAGATGTTTGTACGGACTAAGCGATGCTTCCAGGCAGTTCTATCTATCAGTGGCTGCAGAGATGACGCGACTCGGATGTCAACAGTGCAAGATAGAGCAATCAGTTTACTACAAGAGGGACAAAGAGGGCCATTTACTTGGTATAATGGTGAGTCATATTGATGATTTTCTGCATGCTGGTGATGACAGTTTTGATCAAGAGGTGATGGTTCCATTGCGTAAAGGATTTCTTGCTGGAAAATTAGAAGAAAAAAATTGTTCCTATGTAGGTTTTCACTTGAAGCAAAATGGTGATGAAATATTGTTGGATCAGAATGATTACGTCGACAATGTGGACATGGAGAGAGTGACCATAAGCAAGGGAGATCAACAGGATAGCCTTACAGGAAAGGAAATTACTGGTTACAGATCTCTGCTGGGATCGGTAAATTGGATTGTTAGAGGATCGAGACCTGACATGGCTTTTGAATTGATTGAGCTGAGTACCAAAAAACAACAGTGCAACCAAGCAGGATCTTAACAGAGTTAAGAAGATGATGAGAAGATTGAAGGAGGATAGCTCTCATCTGGTGTTTTCCAATCTTGGGGAAGCTGAGGAGTGGAAGTTGCATGTCTACACCGACGCGTCACTGGCTAACTTGGAGGATGGAGTAGGAAGTACTATGGAGATTATAGTATTTCTGGTGAATGAAAATACACGTAATGTGTGTGTAGTATCTTGGAGAGCAAACAAGATCAAAAGGGTAGTAAAGTCAACCTTGGCTGCAGAAAGTCTGGCTTTACTTGAAGGATTAGAGGAAGCAATGTATGTGAAGGCCATTCTGCTTGAGTTGGATAAAAGTTTCGATCTGCCTATCATAGCTACTGTGGACAACAGGAGTTTGGTAGATTCATTACACTCTACTAAACAAGTAAGTGACAGGAGGCTCAGAATCGATATGGGCTGCATGAAGCAAATAATGGAGGAAAATGGAATTTCTGTAAGATGGTGCAGTGGAAGCATGCAGCTGGCCAATGTGCTGACAAAAAGAGGAGCTTCAAGAAGAGAACTTTTGTCTGTTCTTCAAAGTGGGAGGACAGATGGCTATTTCTAATCTCAATACTGAATGAGAATGAACTGAACTGTAAATATGTTATATTCCGGTTATAGTTAAATGTTTCTAATGAAAAAAAGGACAATTGTAGTTTGAAAGGACTATGTAGTTGAATCAAAAGGACTAGCAGGATATTTAGTTTAAATTCTGTAGATATTTAAAATCATTATAAGGAGCAATACAAGAGAGACTAAGAGGAGAAGAAAAACGGGGGAATGTTAAAGCAATGCCTAATGCCTAATGCCTAACGCCAAACATAGAATTACCTAGCGGGAAAAATAGGAACTGATTCATAAGTGTGCTGCCACCTAGCGTTAGTGTTGGGAACTTGACCACCAACAATGGCTGACGTCTCAGAGAAGCGGACGTTGAGACGTAACGTCAGGAGCAGCACAGCAGTCAGTTGAACGAACGAAAGTAAGTGAACAGCACGCTTTACCATTTTTAACACCCATAACACCCGAAATTCCACCTCGTATTGCTTTCTCAAAAGTAAGTAAGATGTTGGTATCAGTCAGTAGTTCTAGGTTTATTCCTGTGTACTTCAAACCAGCTTGCCAGGTTAGGCGTGGTGCCGAGTAACAGTGACATGGATCTATCTGAAAGTAGTTCAAATTGACATCCCTGAATTTCTCAAATAAATCAGCTAAAAGGATCACATCAGTTTTGAGGTAGAGGTCAATGAACTCACCGTGATTCCTGATCTTGAAATGATCCCATATTACCTTAGCCTCATCATAGGCAGAATCAGGTGCCATTTCATTTTTCAATTCGTCAAAAAACATAGACTTTCTAGGTAAGTGACATTGTAGCTTTCATGTGATGTGTAAAAAGAGTGAGGTACTGAACCCTTCTTCCTCAATAGTTTAAAATCAATGGTATTTGGGAACTTCTGTCTCGTAATTTTAAAGTCATCATCCAGCATTGATTTGGTTATGTTGTCTAAACTGGACTGCATGAATCTGTATGAATCTGTACGAGTCCAAAAACCTGAAACAACCGAACTGAAATGAGATGTATTCCTCTGCTGTTTTGGCAAGTAATTTCAGTTTCTTGTACTTCGGTAGTTTAGTCATTAAGTCTTTGATAAACAGGTGTGAATCATAATTACTAAGATTGTGAAAAAATACTGGAACGAACATGGCTTTATTTTCATTCAAATTGCATGAGCTGTGAGCAGCACCTCGATATCTACCACTGTAGTGATCGTGATCCTTGACCTTGTCATATCCTAAAGGTTGATTACAGTAATAACATTGTGTTTCTTGTGAGTAACTCACCAAATCTTCATCTGTCATTGTTAGAGGAAAGTTACAGTTCAATAAATTAGAGAATTGTTCTTCCAGCCTGATTAACAAGTTACAGAACACATCTACAACATCGGCACCCCTGTGAGACACATACTGGCTACTGTAAAGTTGTGGGTAGTCTGAGTGAACATAAACACCAACAGCTGATGCATGTTGTTTGAATAGTTTTTCAGTGGTAACAGTGGTATCTGTCTGAGGACGAAGTCCGGCTCGAGCTCTGCTCTGAGTTGTGTTATCATTGACTATTGTGCTTATCGCTTCGAAATCAGCATAGATTACAAAGGGAACTCTATTTTTAAATGAGTGTTTTTCAAATTTAAGCTGTGACCATTTACTGTTAGGTGGAGGCAGACTAATCTTACAGTAATCGTGTTCTCCACATTTCTTTTTATGATTGTCTAGTGTAGACTTCCTGTAAAAGTAATTCATGCATCTCCTGCAAAGATACACTCTATGAGCGAGTGACCTGAAGAAAAGATTGATGTCTCTTATGTACATGAAATGGTCCTTGAAATAGAGCAGATCAATGACATCATCATCGTCATAATTCTTGGACAGGTAGAGAGGTTCTAGTTTTGCGGCATAAATGCTTTTAGCCCATTCGTTCTCTAACTTGAACACATTAATTTTGAGATTATTATCACTCTCTATCTTAGGGATATCCTTTTGAATACATACAGGAAATGAGTCTATTTGTACTCCGTACTGAGAGCATAGCTCGATTTTGATATCAGTAGTTTTCGAACTCTGTTCTCGTGACGAAGTCATTTCTAGCATATCAGTAGTGATATTGAATGTACTCTCAGGATTTTCTTTTAGATATTTATCGGCCAATAAAGACCAGAGAAAACATTTATTGATTGTCATTCGACTCCACATTGATTACAGCTTTTGTTTTAAATGGTAATTTAGTGTAATGACCACCTTTACACCTCTTGTAAGAACAGATGGTCATGTTACAAGACTCTATTTTGTTCAGTGTAAGTCCAGACCCTTGAAAGTACCTTTCCTCAATCTGTGTCTTAATGTAGTTTAACTGGTTGGTTATGGCATAAATTGCCTGGTTCCTTGAAAGTATGCTTTCCATTGGAGATTGTATGGGGTGTGTCAAGCTATGCTCTCTGGACGTAGTCCGGGTTACACTTTCACCTTGATGATCAAACTGAGCAAATACTGATATGCTTATTTTGTGATGGTAATCATTGAGTTGAAATAATACCTCCTCTCATTTCTCTTTGTATTCATACACTTGTTTAGCTTCTCGGTCAATCTTCAAACTAATGGTGACTACAGGCTTGCCAAATTGTTTTACTATTTCTACTCCACTCACTTTCTTTATGCCATCTAGCTCATTTTCCTCAAATGCAAGTTTCTTATCCATACTTTTAGTGATCAGTGATGGGGCTCGGGGTTGAGCAATAGGGACATAATCCGGATTTAATTTGGTCAGGTGACCTTTGGTTCTCCTGTGAATGGCCATATTATTGTATGATATGTACTTGTCACATGTAGTGCAAAGTATTTTCTGATTCTTATCAGTCATTTCTATTTTATTAGATTAAAATTTATTAAATTCAATAAATCTCTTGAATTAAATAGAAATGGACTTCATAATCAGTGAACAAGAATGTAATGAAGCCAAATTTGAGTACTACTTAACAGACCAATTAGACATAAAATCCATTACTTTGAAATCGATAACTTTTTACAATTCATGGTGGTCAAGCGATAACCTGCCAGCGAGTGCCCAAGTATTCATGTTTCTTTACGAAGAGTTTAAACTTAATAAAAAACTGAATGCAACCATAATAGAACAGTGCCTTGAAGACATTAACCATACACCCGATGCGACGCCAGATGAATTTTGTAAGAATTTTTTAGTTAACCCCTCTATTAGAACAATAATAAAAAACAGACAATCTACATTGCCATACTCTCGACATTTTAGTTTAAGTGAGTTTTGTGAGGAATGGCAAACATACATAAAAGAAAATGGAATAAACTATGTGAAATTTTACTGTGATAACAATAATTACATAACCCTTGAACTTACAGAGGACAAATACTATTACTTTAATAACAGATTTTATGCTATTGTAAATGATACACCAGCTGGCAAAACATTATCCACACACATTGCCTTTGTGGTAAATGAATGGTTCGGCTTTAAACAAACTGAATTCACCAAGAAAGGAAAATACTACTCCATAAGACCACTCAACTTTTACAGGAAATATCTATTCCTGCAAGCTAATTTGGTTGACAAAGCTAAGACCCTCTACAACAATAAACCATCTAACATTTTCTGCATCATACCTGTAGAAGATGGTGACCAAATAAAAATGCAGCGATACGAACCGAATTGTAAGAAAACGATAAATAAGTGTACTAATCACATAAAATTCGAAATCACTGATGAGAATGGTAAGCTAGTTAATTTCAGAGGAACAGAGGTTTCTTTAGAGTTAAGAATCGAGCTATGCTCTCAGGACGAAGTCCGAATAGAGTTAAACTCTTGTGGTGAAGACAAGCACCTCGGACTCGAGCTTTGCTCTCAAGACGAAGTCTGACCACCTGATGAGATCATTCCATTAAAGGAATAGTACATTTCTTCTCTTTAACTACAGGTTTAACAAGAGGGCTAATTGATCCCTTCATGACTGCTTCATTCGGACTTTGTCCTGAGAGCAGAGCTCGATTCAAGCCTGATCGCTGATCTTTACTTACTTTTTTAAAAAGTTTCTTAAACATGATAAATGCTGCTAAAATAATTGCACCTAAACCTACATAGACATAGGTATTACTGGTAGATTCACGCAGTGATACATCAGTATTTTGAGATTGTGGTTCTTCTTCCTCTACTTCTTCTTCCTCCTTTTCCACAACTCTGTTGTTTGGGGAGGAGTACTGTACTTTTAATGTCGTCTTATCCTTTTTTATCCTCTTAAATTCCTGAGATCTTCTACCCAGTTCTCTAGACCATGCTAATTGTTTCTCTGATCGAGGTTTCTTAGACACTGAAACTTTAGTAGTATCAGTTACAGTTTCAAGTTCCATTTATCTTGGCCGAATTAATTCGAACTATGATCTCATGACCAGGTTAATTTAGTCTTCTTTATCATCACTATCTGTGATATCTAGACTTTCATCTATTGGTTTGTCACATTCAGAGACAGTCATATTTGGTGTATTCATTGATGATTCCTCATGACAATGGCCTAAAGTAATAAGTGTTGTTGAAGCAAGTGCAGTTAGTGCACCCATTTTGATACTAACCCATCCAAGCCATTTGTCAAGTTCATTGGTAACGATGTAATAATTTCTGAGGTCATGGTAAAGATTATCCTCGTCATCTATTGGTAATAACCACCTTGATAATTTAGTGTAAGCTTTAAGTACTGTCTTACCCAAAGAATCATTAAGTCTGGCAGCCATCTTTGTCTGGTAGATTCTGTGGTGTTTTAAGAGTTCCTTTTCTGTCATATTATCTAAGTCATTTAAAGTTAGTTGTTTATTAAGTAAATACTTGCTTTTCCCAGTTGCAACTAAAATTTCTAAGTCTTGTTTGGCTTTAAGGCCACTATCAGTCAAATAGTTCAAATTTTGTTGATTGCCACTTGAACCTTGTTGATTGCTAGTTGAACCTAGTTGGCAACTAGAATTGACTATTCCTTGACTAGGAGTAACTAAATTTGAACTATTCAACTGCTTGTTTGAAACTTGTTGATTTGTAGTGCAGTTCTGTTGAAAGTTAGTACTGTTCTGTTGGTAACTACCAGTGTTCTGTCGGTTAGAAGCCCCGACTCGAGCTATGCTCTCAGGACAAAGTCCTACTGGGTTTTGATTGATAACACCAATATGTTTCATTTGTTGTTCAATTACAGATGATGTCTGACTATTCATTTGCTGACTGTTCATTTAAAATAATAGAAACATGAGTGTTAAGTGCAAAATGCTGTTTTCACAAGTTTATTGCACTTAACACTAGCTGGTGCTAACTTAATACTACTGATGCAGTTAATGTCTCGACCTGCACTAGCACTCAATAAAACGTCAAACTGCTTGTCAATTTCCTGGTCATATTCCTTCTCAACCTTGTAATTCTGGAAGAAAATACTTTGAGTGAAATCATACCATAATCTCTCCAAATCATTACCTCGCTCCTTGTTGGTTAAAAAAGGACTAAATATTACATAATCAATTTTCATCGTTTTAAAGGCTTGGTGTAAAAATACCTTGTAGTTAATTGTGACCTTCACACCACAGTAATGCAGAAATCTAAGGAAAGCATAGTACACTAGTCTAAGGTCAGTGATATTCTCATCTGTTAATTGGGGTTTACCAATAGCCCTGTTGATAAATTCAATGGCAAGAAACCAGTCATATTCCCCACAGTGAAATTCAACAAGTATGGCCTCGCCATGTAACCCCTTTTCCCGTAACTTAGAGGGGAGAGTGTTAATACCCATTTTTAAAGCTAAGTGGACTGTACTTTCATATCTCTGCTTACTAAGACATTTTCTGTGACTTGAAAAGTAGCATTGTAAATACCCTTCCACAAAGTCCTTTAAATATTTGAGAACCAATTCAGACAAACGTCTCCATCCAAGCCTTCTAAGAATAATGTCAAAATAACGAATCTTGTTGTCAATATTGATCTCAAGAGTCTTAAAATCATCATCATAACTGGTTGCATTACAAACAATGCAGAATTGATACTTCACAGTTTTAGCGGCGTTCCTGGCTAAATTTAAATTCTTTTGATACTCAAAAAGTGTCCAACGTTTGCAATTACGGCAGAATTGGGCATTAGTGTTGGTACTGACGTCATATTCTTTCATTTTTGGAAGGACTACTTTGTGTGTCTCAGTCAGACTTCGTCTTGAGAGCATAGCTCGAGTAGGCTTATCAAATTTCCCACTGTCATAATTCTTGCTAACATTTTCTTCACTAAAATTTCTAGTCGGACGCAGTCCTGAGAGCATAGCTCGATCCATGACCCTAGGACGAATGTATCCTTTAAGATTCTCATTGTTCCACTCACTAGAATAATAATCTTTTAATGAGATGTATTTATTCATATTTACATAATAATTATTTTTTTAAACATTGTTTTTTGATAGAAGGTCACATAAGACCTTTTACGTGATTTTAAGGCTTTACGTGATTTTAAGGCTTTAACACCCCCAATTAAACCATAGATTATGGAGCTCACAATAGCAATAACTGCTATGATCAGATGTTCAGCTAGAAAGCCAACAACTGCACCAATTGTTTTCAGGAGAAATGATACGATAGACCCTATTATTCCCGGTAAAGCCGCAGCTGATTTCTTGGCCAGTTCTTTTAGCCATTCAGCAAACTTCTTGAGACCTTCTTTTACTTTATCTGGTATTGATGGTTTTGGTCCTGGCCAATGTTCTGGTGTAGGTCCTGGAGTTGGGTCTGGTCCTGGAGTTGGGTCTGGTCCTGGAGTTGGTTTTACAGATTTAGTGGCACCACTTAAAGCACTACTGATACTGAGACCTAGAGTTGTAAATGTCATTACAACAGCTGTTATTATGGCGCTAATGGTTACACCATACGTCTAAAAAAAGTAACTTTATTTTGTCCTTTAGAGGAATAGTTGAATCTGGTTTCTTTAGAACATCAACAATTAAACGTTTAATTCTTCTAGTTTGTGACTCCCTGTCATTGTCTAACCTCCATACCTCTTACATTTCCTCATACAATTTATTATCTAGTTCATCTATTTGCTTTTTCAACTCCCCCGTATCTTTAGAACCTTCTTCTACATACTTTACATAGTCTCTTGTTAAATTATGAAGTTTTTTTTCTAATTCCTCTATTTGCATGTCCTTATCCCTCTTTACTGCAGCTAGATCATCACCAGCCTGTTTTAACCCTTTAAGTTCTCTCAAGGCAGATTCAGTAAAACCCAGTGTTTTAAGTTCATCATCATTAGAATCTATCAGTTGATCTATTGGTTGGTTTGAACTGTTTACCTCATTAATTAGTGACTGTGTTTCAACAGCTTGAGTTGATACCTGTTGTGTTTGACTTACTGGTTCCGAGCCTTCCATAGGTGCCATTCTAGGTCCTTCCATAGGTGCTGGTTCATCAGGTGCAATTATACCTTTTAAATAATTAACAAAATTAGTACCAAACTTATTCTTTAATGTTCTTTCAGCATAGAAGTCTCCATCACCCTTAGTTAAAGGAATTAACTTTATGTCTTCTCTATCCTTATTACGCCAGTCAAATCAATTTTCGTTTCCTAGTTTACCTTTTATCAAATCAAATTCATACTGTGTTGTCGGCCAATAATAAAGTTTGTTACCATCGTGAAGAATGTGTGGTGCAAGATTACTCAATTTGTTCTTGTCATATTTCCATTTTGCTCTTTCCAATGCTGTATCAAGTTTACCCTCTACTTCAGCGTAATTAAACTCCTTTTCCATCAATTCAGGGACAATACCTCTTGCTCTATCTGGAGTTGTAGTGAATGAAGTTTCAGTAGTAAGATTCGTATTACCTGTGTTGTATGTTGTGCCGTCATCTTGAAAATTTCTATTGGTTTCACCTGTATTAGGATCATCCACATTATGAATGTAATTATGATCGTAATCATCCATTTCATAATCTTCACCTCCTTCAGCCATAATAACTTATTTATCTAACCATAAAAACAATCAATGTACCAACAACTGAGTAAAGCATGAATTTAATTGTTTCATGAGTATCATCCTCCCTCTCAACTTTGGTGCCCCGTTTAGTAGTAGGAGTATTCTTTGATGTTTCAGTTGTTTTTGGTGAATCAACATTACTCTTTGGTGTATGACTGGTCTCGAGCTCTGCTCTCAGGACGAAGTCCGTCTTGACAGTATCAACACTACTCTTAACTCTTATTTTCTTAGAACTATTTCCTTCCATCAGTGGTGGTGGTAAGGTCTTTTTGTGGTTAATGTCATTCTTACCAGGTTTAGCATTTTTTGGTGCTATTAAAATGTTATTATTGTAGTTATCCAGCTTACCAATAACGAGTACCATATTTGACCCTATGACATACAATCCTGGTGCTATTACATAATCTAGTCTTGTATGAGTGTCACTCACTGCTATTTGGTATCTTTGAATTGAAGTGGGATATCAGGATGTTGATTAATCGAGTCCTTTAATAGTTTGTTAAATTCCTTCTGAGCATCGAATTCTGTACCCGGTACTCCAATTATTGGTGTTCTGGTCAACGCCTGAGCACCCAGAATACAGTAAACATATGTTCTTATTGTGTCATTCAACCTCTCTATTCCAGGATTAGAGAAACCATTTGATTTAAATATCATGAATTGTTGATAGGTTTGACATTCATTTTGTGTAATTACATCAAATACATTCTTGTGTTGTTTCACATGATACTTAATGAAGGTATCTGGATATTTGAAATTAGCCATTCCAGCATCCCAATCAGATTTAAACATCGGTGGCATTATTTTTTCATGAACTTGCATGAGGAAGAAATTGATTTTAGAATCATTGATGTAATATCCGGGATCAGTTATGTTCGGGTTGTAATCCGATACACTCCAGGAAGTCCACCCCTCATTACTTTCAAACACTGAGAAATCATATTCGTCTTTTAAACCAAATTCACTCAATAACCCTCCTAGTTTCCTACGGTTAATGTTATTGTTTGTCTCATTGAAATCACTTTCACCTGGAATTGGTATCTCTAGATTCTTCATGATCTTCAATATTTGATAGTAAACATGAAATCTGTAAATTGACCTTATCAATGGGTCACTGTGATTCAAGTGATCATCTATTGAAATACCACAACCGGTAGTAGCAAACCAAACAGCCATGTTAAATTGGTTCTGGTAAAACGATAATGGATTCTTTTCCAGTCGCAGACAGTCTTTCTTATTTTTCAAGCTCAAAAACCCAGGTGTTATCTTAGTTTCTTGTAGTCTGAAGAAATTGTTACTGTTAACAGTTACTTCTAAATTAAAGAAGTCATAGGTGAATTTACTTTTATGTTGATTTGCTATTGGATAATACATTTAATTTACTTGAATTTTTCCTTCAGTTTTGGATAATGAAGACAGTAAAAAGGCCATTTATTTTAAGGAATTAACCCATTGAGCTGTAGTATTCCCTAAGTAATATATATATGAGGTGGCTGGTTCTTAGGGGTTTTAAGCTATTTTGAAGCAAAAAGGCCTGTAAGGGATTTTGTCAAAATAGCTTCAAAATACCTACATTCCTATCACCTCATATATATATTACTCACACAACGTCCTGAAGTTACCAAAGTCCTATTCAACACACTCAAGCCAAAGGTCTAATTTAACATGTAATAATATGACTGAAATACCAGTTACACATTCAGCCTAACCAGACAAATTATGAATAAATAAAACTAATAAGGCCAACAACTCAGGCCTAACACAAAGGCCTGTGATGCCATTCATCACATTCCTTCCCCCTTTAAAAGAAAAACCTGTAATGAAAATACAGTTTTTCCAACCAAAAGCAAACAATAAAATGTCCATCAATCACAACATGACGTAACCCACACATTCAAACACAGACAAACTCCAACTTCCACACGAAAAATATCCACTCACACACGAGATAAACAATCCGGTGCAACATTATCTGAACCTTTCTTGTGAACTATGGTCAAATCATACTCGTGTAGGGCTAAACTCCACCTAAGGAGCTTCTGGTTCGAATCCTTGACCCGGTCTAACCAAACTAAGGGGTTACGATCCGTTTCCAGAATTGTCTCATGTCCGAGTAAGTAAGGTCGTAGCAACCTTACAGCCCACACTATTCCTAAGCATTCCTTCTCGATTGTCGCAAGATGCGCCTCACGGTCCAGAAGCTTCCTGCTCAAGTAGGCGCTGGGATGTTCCAACTGATCGTCTCCGACTTGTGCCAACACCGCGCCCAACCCTCGATCGCTTGCATCAACCTGCAATAGAAATGGTTTAGAGTAGTTTTGGGGTGATAACACTGGACGCAAGGGCCCAACGCGCCGCGTAGCGGCAAAAAAGCGAAGCTGGCGAAACATTTATAACGGGTCACCGTCACTTATTATTGGACTTATAGCGCATTTACGGGGTTGCAACTATTTTGCTTTATAGTGTCACCAGGAAAGAAAAGCATGCGACCTAACGCCGATCTATTTGTATAAAGTGATAATTGGAAGGTATATAGTAGGAAATATCAATAAAATAATCATTCCATGTCGTCTTTTGAGGGCATTTTTGATTGTAAAAAATATATGTGTACGTCACCGTAGTCTCTGCAATGATAATTTTATCAGAGCAGTCTCGCGCAAGTAGAAGTTCTTTACCTATTAGTTCTTCACTTATTAGTCTCAACGTCTGGCGCAAAGCCAGACGTTTTCCATTACGATTTCACTACGATGTTTGACAAGAAGGAGCAGTGCGCGAGATATGCTAATGAGCAGACTTCCCTCGCTTGAGTTTCTGAAGAATGTTCCATATCGCGCTAAGCTCATCACTACTGATTATGACAGGCGTGCAACGGTAGGTATCTGCTCCCCAACTTCCACCCTAATACGGTACAATAAGTTACCATTTGATGGGAATGGGACAATGCCCTCACTGTGTATGGAGTCATAGGGATAAGAAGACATTATTCATTAGTGTTGGTACAAGTGATTTTGCCCAAAAAGCATGCGCATTCAAAAAACAAAATATGCAAGGTTACGATATCACGTACATGACCATGACGACGTGCAGAAATTGCACTGGCCAGTGCATACCCTATGGCTATGTACTAGTAAACATGGTAAACATGAACAACATCATTATTCATCGGCAGTTCATTTTACTCCGAGCTTTTCCTGAAACATATAGCCATGATGATTAGGCCTACCATGTACCATGACCAATAACAGCACTAGATCATGTAGATGTCAACAAGTTCACATGAACCGTATAATCCCGCATGGCGCATGTGGGGCATGCGTCTAAACCAAAGCCCCAAAATCACTTGTTTTGGTCTATTTCACTTGTGTTTCCCCCGTCTCCCAGTCCATAATACATTTACAGTTTACAATCCCCGATCATGGCCCAACAAAAGGTCATCGGTTGACTAAAGGAACACAACTGTTCAATGGATTTATAGTTGAATGCGATCAAACTACGTCTTTTCAATCGTGGATTGTAAATTTAACCCCATGGGCCTAGGGAAGGCCCTATAACAATACTTTCGACACAGTTATTATCTCCGCCGCCTCCACCATGTTACACACAGTGCTCACTGCTGATTCTAAAATGCGCCACCTAGTCAAAACAGGACATATGTTCTTCTAGGAATAGATCTCTTTCCAATATTTCTTCATTCCACTATCGTCATCACCTCATCATACTTTCATTGACATTACAGGCACACATCCACAGAGCACTCTTCAAATCATCTACACAGTGGTTATCCAACTAGGATTATAAAGGTAATTTCTTAGCCCCGCACAGTGGGTTTCAGTCTTGATAAAGGGGCACTATTGCTAGCAGCTAGGTAGGCAAGATAAAGTTAGCCGAAGTAGCCGATAGGGGTCTCTCACCCCTCAAAGTCCGTCACAACTATTCAAGCTTGTACAAGGAATACATGCAGCGCTGACTCTAAAAAGACCCAATGGGAATGTCGCACAGTCATCTGTCAAAAACAAGACCTATGTTGTAGTATGATCTCTTGCCAATATTTAATAATTGCACTATCGTCATCACCTCATCATTCTTCATTGACATTACAGGCACACATTGACATAGACCACTGTTGCAATCAACGACACAGTCGCTATCCAAGTAGCATTATAGAGGTAATTATCATTATCATTCATACCTCATTAGCATGTGAACCAATCGCGTCGCGTCCTTTGCGATCACGGCAAAGCCTCATGGTATAATGTCTTTCACCGTTGAATAATTTTTCATATTCCATGCCTACAACTTCAATTTCTTCATATTCCATGGCTAGAAGTTCAATACTAATATAATATCCAAGATAAAGTTACAAGAAGTAGTCAATAGGGGTCTCTCACCTCTCACTGTATGTCCACACTATTCACGCTTGTATGAGGAATACATTCAATGCTGAATCTAACAACACCCAGTGCCCTTACTCTGTATATTAGTCACTGGAAGATGGCCCATTTCACTCCTTGCTTCTACTTCACCTATAGTCTCATTGCAAACGCCTCAGTTCTATGATATCACATTCACTTTCAGCTGTCATGCAACGCAACAACTGTGCTATCTGCCATCGCACATCAACGAAGAAGTGCAGCCGCCCACATTCCACCTCACGTCTGTCCGACCAGCTGCAATCCTCGAGGACGCCCCACTGTACCACGATTTCACTACGATGTTTGACAAGAAGGAGCAGTGCGCGAGATAGGCTAATGAGCAGACTTCCCTCGCTTGAGTTTCGGAAGAATGTTCCATATCGCGCTAAGCTGACCACTGCTGACCATGACAGGCGTGCATTGGACTGGTACAGGTTGGAACTGAACATTGAATATGCTGGTGGTGACGCTTTCTGATGAGAAGTTGGTCGTGACTGATGCAGTATCCTTGGACTTGTCCACAGCATCGTTCAATCATTGCTCTCTGAGCTGCCTTGATTCTGTACTTACCCAAATACTAAGACCAAATGCCTCTTGACTGTGCTTTAAGAGAGACTGGCGCCATGCCTAGAGATATGACTGACCCCTATTGGCAAATTTGTATGACTTTATCTTGCCTACCTAGCTGCTGCCTATAGTCTCCCTTTAACTGCGGAACACTTCAAAGTCGATAAAATGCCATGTTCCACCTTTTAATGTGTTCAGACCGCCATTTTCAAAATAATCAAGTCAGGACACTGCCTTCTAGTCTCATAATAAATTTTGCTTTCCTCAATAATAACATTTCTTCTTCTTCAATGCTTTCATCATTCCAAACTTCTCCTCCTCTGACTTTTACAGGGGTACAGTCATGGCAATCAAAACCCAAATACTGAGACCAAATGCCTGTTGACTGTGCTTTAAGAGAGACTGGCGCCATGCCTAGTCTCTCTTAAAGCACAGTCAACAGACACCAACCCCCTCAGACTCAGAAACCACAAACGCCCAACCCTTCCTGCTACCTTAATACTTCTGGGTGCATCTGCAGAGCTTGTTTCAGATTCTGAAATGAAGTTTCACACTCCTCTGACCACCGGACCTTATTGGACCTCTCTTTCTTTGTCAGGTCAGTCAGGGGGGCTGCTAACTCTGAAAAACAAGGGATGAATCTACGGTAGTACCCTGCCATGCCCAAAAATCGTCTCACCTCCTTCTTGGTCTCTGGGATCTTGAACAGGGCAATTGCTTCAACTTTGGCTTTTATCGGTTCAATCTTCCCAGAACCAACAACATGTCCTAAATAATCTAGTGAAGCATGCCCAAGGAACACCTTGCTAGGCTTTGCTTTCAAATTCGCCTTTTTGAGGCGCTTGAAAACCTCCTCAAGATGTTTCAAATGATCCGGGAACGAGTCAGAAAATATTGCTACATCATCAATGTACACGACAACATAGTCTTCAGTACCATCTAAGACTTCATTCATCATTCTCGTGAAGGTCATGGGAGCATTTTTCATACCGAAAGGCATTACTCTAAAGGACCATGAACCAAACGGACTCACAAAAGTTTAAGCCAATTTTGCTGCATCCGTCAAGGGTATAGCGTAATAGCCCTTGCAAACATCGATTACTGAAACGAGTTTTGCCCTACTGACCTTCTCAATCAACTCTTCAATACGGGGTAAGTTCCCGCCGCTATCGGTCCCAGTTACCCGGTTCAAGGCTCTAAAATCAACACATATTCGGATGCTACCATCCTTTTTAGGAACTATCACCAAACCAGAACCCCAAGGGCCAGGCTTTGCTTGCTCCAGTATCTGGGCCTGCGCCAACTCTTTGATGTGTTGCCACAGACCAGCCTTCTGAGATTCAGGACAACGATAGGCTCGGGTTCTCACAGGCCTTGCACCTTCCACTAACTTCACATCATGGACTGCGGCATTAGTGGCCGAAGGGACATCTGAAAAAATAGCAGAGTATTTAATCACAAGTTGCTTAATTTGCTTGTTCTCTGTAGCAGACAAGCCTTCAGATATATGGACGTCTTTCCAAGTCTGAGTGGGCGTTTGCTTTGGAAGATAATTATCAACGTCAATTTCACTCTCCCCAAAGATATACGCCTGTGCATAAAATGCAACCTTGTCTCTATCCTTCCACTTCCTGAGCAGGTTCACATGGAATATACGAAGTTTCTTCCTGCGTTTCCCAGTGTCGACCTCAAAATCAACAGGAGAAACCTTTCGGACAATGGGATAGGGTCCCTGTCATGTTGACTTCAATTTACTTGCAGCTGAAGGGAGCATGACCAGCACCTCTTCTCCAACTTCATAAGTTTTTTTCCGTGCATTGCGATCATAGTAGGTCTTCTGTTTTTTCTGACTCTTTGTCACGTTTTCATGTACCAAATCTGTCATAGCCGCCAGGCGATTCCTCGCAGACAGAACATATTCTACAATGTTCTCATCTTGCGGGTCTCCTCAGTCCAGCTTTCCTTTAGAACCGCTAATGGCCCCCGTACTGCGCGACCACACAGCAACTCGAAAGGACTGAACCCGGTACTCTCTTCCGGCACCTCACTGTATGCGAACATGAGATACGGAAGAACCTTGTCCCATTCTTTCGGTTCTTCAGAAACAAATTTCCGTAACATACCTTTTAGAGTGGAGTGAAAACGTTCCACCAAACCATTTGCCATTGGATGGTAACACGAGATCCCAAGCCGTGGAAGCAATTGAGTCATCAGTTCGCTCACAAAGTTGGAACCCTGGTCGCTGAGTAACTCGTCGGGTATGCCATATCTGGAAAACATTTCTATTAACCCATCCGCTACCGAAGCGGCCGTCGTGTCCTTAAGAGGGATGGCATCAGGAAATCTAGTGCCATAATCCACCAGAGTCAACAAGTATTTGTTGCCTTTTGAGCTGCGTTCCACCAGGCCAACTATGTCGATAGCTACCTTGTAAAAAGGTCGCCCGACAACTGGAACACTTACCAAGGGAGCCTTTTCAGAGGCCAGTTTTCTTGAACACTTCTGGCAATTGGGACAAGTGCTGCAGTACTTCTCAACGTCCTTGTGTAGACCAGGCCAGATATAATGCTCAACCAGTCGACCTTTGGTTTTAGTTACACCTAAATGACCTGCCAATGGAATACTATGAGCCAAGTCTAACAAATCTAACCGATACTCCTGAGGAACTAACAACTGGTCAAAGTATTGTTGTCGGCCTTCCATAAAAGAGCGTCGATATGCCAAACCATCCCTCCAGAAGTATCAAATGGAGTCCTTCGGCAACGACCTCTCACATTTTTGCAAAACTTTCTGAAGTTTTACGTCAGCTTTTTGCCGCTTGGCTAACTCTGTGGGGCCCAATCTCCACATATCTAAATGAGGCAAGTCTACATGGACATTACTCTCCCCCTCCGCTATCTGTACATCACTCAAGAACTTGGCGCTCAAAATATCATCAGGACTTTCAACATCTCCTGACGAATCTGCAACGGGAGTTGAGTCTAGCGACTCTGATTTTACATTACCCTGAACCAAGTCTCCAACAGCCTTTGGCTTCGCTTGTGGCTGTCTACTCTCCCATTCTGCTACTGCTTCCTGTTCTTTCTGTCTGGCCCTGGTGGTCACGGCAAAAGCTGGAACACCATCCAAGTCGCGAGCATCTGAAACTAGAGACATAGGTGAGAACGGTTCTTCATTTAAATCACCAATGACAACGAAATCCTGCTGAGACAACAAGACATCCACAGGTAACCGCTCAAGCACTCCTACGATGCACTCCTTCTTGCCCTGCGTACCAGACAGTACCACCTTGGCTGTGAGGACATTTTCCGTCGTACCATTGGCCAACAGAACTTCGAAGCTATTCCCATCATATGAGTCGTCTGAAACCAAACAGGATTTAACTAGAGTATTAGAGCAACCTGTATCCAGCAACATCAAGACAGGGATCTCACCAACATACCCTCGAAGTTCAAACTGCTTGTGATTGACAAACCCCGGTCTTGATGGACTCAGGCAAAGATACCCTTTCTTAGGTTTCCTTCCTTGCGTGTTAGCACCAGCGCCACTACCGCTTGCATTCTCCTTCTTATCAGGGCAGTCCGAAGCATAGTGCCCCTTTAAGTTGCAAGAAAAACAGGTAACATTATCTTTGGAGAGCTTACCCGCACTGCCTGGACACTCTGCAGCATAGTGCCCCTTTAGATTGCAAGAAAAACAGGTAACATTGTCTTTGGAGGGCTTACCTGCATTGCCGTTTCTAACTTTCTTGAAAGACTTACCACCCGACCCCTTGGCTGGCTCAGCGAACTTAGCGATGTGAGATTTCTTTCTTGAATTGACATACAACTCTGCCCTCTCTACAGTCTCAGGCTTTCTGTCTTTCATCCAAACCTGCAAATCTGGAGACAACATGTTAGTTATTTGTTCCATGATCATATGTTCTCTAAGTTTTTCGAAGGTTTTAACTTCGTTTATTTCTAACCGTCTATCAAAATAGCGGGACACTCTAGTTCCCCATTCCTGAAACCTCTCTTTGGCTTCCTTGTTTGAGGTTCTGAAGTTTTCACGGTACGCTTCAGACCCAAGCTGGTACTTTTTTAGAATGGCGAGCTTCACCTTATCAAAATCGCCGATGTCCTCAGTTGGCATGAGCGCATAAGCTTCCCTGGCTTTACCGGTGACTACAGCCGCCAACCTAGGTGCCCATGAGTCTCGGTCCCACTCAATTGCTGTAGCGAGGCGTTCGAACGTACCTAAGTAGGCCTCGATGTCCTCCCCAGCTGCCAGCTTTGGGATCTTTGGCCCATACTTGCCATACCTCCCAGCCATGTCCGACCGGGAATGATCAGCCGCTCTCTGTGTTATTTCTTGCTCGCGCATTCTGGAGATTTCAAGTTCCATTTTTAACCTTTCTTTTTCTAATTCCAACCTTTCCCTGTCTAGCACCCTAGCAGCCTCCTGCTGCTCGCGTTCAAATCTCTGTCTCTCGCGCTCAATCTCCACGTCACGCTCTCGTCTCTCACGCTCAATCACGGCGTCGCGCTCTGCTTTTTCCCGCTAAATTTGTGCCATGCGAATGGCATGAGCCATTTTCTCACGCTCCAATTCATACAGCCTTACATCCATACTACCATTTACCTTGTTCTCTTTTACAGGAGATAAAGCGACACCGCCACCCTTTGTAGGCGTGGACTTGGCTTGAGGACTGGCCATTACCTTGGCCTCATGAAAACTCTGTATAAATGCCTTTACCCGAGTCTCTTCTTGTTCTTCATGCTCTTTCAGCATGTCTATAACCTGTGACTTAATCAACCCAGAATAAATTAACCCTCGTTCGTCACACAGCACACGCAACTCAGCAACCGTCAGCTTGGTTAAGTTTGCAGGCAACATCTTTCATGCAGCTGTAAGATTCACACTCAACATATACAGTAATTCAACAGGTTACACATATTGTGACCAAATTCGTCTCAAGTTTGCTTACTACCAAAATACAATTAAAAAGCTACAATTTAGCAAATTTGCTACATATATGTGACCAGACCCCACTTCTGGTACCAATGTGACGGAGCGGGGATTTAGGCTATTGCACGGGCCTGGTCACAAATTAGAAAAAGACGGCTGAATGTATAGTTATTTACATGTATTAAAAATTAACAAGAACAAGAAAAATATATTTATAAAATTAACATTTCACCGCTCAAATCCAACAACTAAAAGTCTGTTTACACATTACCAAAGTCCAAAGCTCCCTCCACTCCGGCTCCACTCTCTGTGCGCGGTCAATTCCCAACAACGGCTCCTTCACCTACCACCGGTCTCCCAACACGTAACACACGTAACACACGTCTCTCCGAACTCCTCTCCCGTTACCACACGACAACACACGACACAAAAGTGTCCGTCCCGACACGCAGTCGGTCCAAGGCTACTCCAGTAGCCACCAAGCACGTAGCTGGTTTACAAATTAACGGTCTGGCGACACCTTGGCCGCAAAGCCAACTCACGGTTCGCCGACACGATGGCAGCAATGCCAAGGCGCTCCAACCCGCGGCTGGACGCAAATAACAGGTGAGAACACCACGACTCTCCGACACACAGCCGGTTCACATTCCACCAGGAATGACGACCACGTTGGTCAAACGGAATTGAGTTCGGCACGTACGATGTACAACTTCTCCTTACAGAGGCCAGCCAGGAACTGCCCACACCCAGTCCAGCTCCAACTAATGAACCCAAGAGTTATATAAGTCTATGTCCATAGGTAATCACACAACGTCCTGAAGTTACCAAAGTCCTATTCAACACACTCAAGCCAAAGGTCTAATTTAACATGTAATAATATGACTGAAATACCAGTTACACATTCAGCCTAACCAGATTGGGCCCCACAGAGTTAGCCAAGCGGCAAAAAGCTGACGTAAAACTTCAGAAAGTTTTGCAAAAATGTGAGAGGTCGTTGCCGAATGACTCCATTGGATACTTCTGGAGGGATGGTTTGGCATATCAACACCTCGGCCAGAGTATAAAGTCGGTGTTTAGATGGCTCTTAGTGTCAGTGTTAGTGTTAACACTGAACACCAACACCAACTTTAAACTCCGTTCACACCAACACCAAGGGTAAACACCAACACCTCTCTTTGAAATTAGTATTGCACTGGGAATGTTCTAATGAATGTAGGTTGCCCACCGTAATGGAGCTTGGCGTTTTTCAGTGGCGAATACGTCATATTATCAAAATAAATTGGTTTAAATTGTACTAAATAAAGAAGGCATGAATTAAAAAACCCGGCCCGGGAAATAGATCTTTCAGAATTAGAGGGAGGGAGGGTCCATATCCATAGGTGCCACCACCCCTTGGAGCATCATCACCAAATCCTCCGCCAAAGCAAAACTAGATGAGTTTTCCTTGTTGCCTTCGTCCCAGTCAACATCCTTGTTGTTACTACTGAACCCATTCATCTTTCAGCCAAAGCCAGGCTTCTTGTCAGAGTTGGAATCGGAATGAGCTGAGATCCCTCCTGACCAACTCGGATGTCTCTCTTCTTTGGCAAGGTAACAAGTAATGGTTGACCCTTATCCTGAATGTTCTTTTGATGATTCTTTGAAAAGAAATCCATGTACGACAAGTCTTTGTTGCGAATGTCGATTCTGGATTCTGGCTCCATTCGATATCATCAACCCGGTAGGTTTTGTAATTGTACTTGGTCAGGACGATTTCTCCGACAATTTGTTTGATGCAAATTATCTGTTATTACTCTTTGAGTTCATTCCCTACTAGGTTAGTCTGTGTTCAAGTTCAGCATCGGTCTACGGCACAGTGCCTCAGACTTCCCGGTTGACGTATAAGATGATTTCTTCAATTAAAGATGTTATTCGTTTGCTCCATACTGCTGAAGGCCTTTGAAGTCGATACGATTCAGTTGTCTTCGTTAGTAGAGACGGTAAGAGAACTCCCTTCACATGTCAACATTGGAGGGGAAAGTTACGCACTGTCGCAGAAGTCCGAGGCATATGTCAAGGAGCTGATGGTCGGAAGTTAAATGTTGGCACGAATACCATTCGCGAGGCGGATTTGGTTTCTCTGGAGCCAGATGGTTTATTGACTGACGAGATAATGAATGGATTCCTTTGGATACTGATGCGGGAGTGCAATGTGAAGACATACAGGACTGTAAATATGCTACCTCCCTGTCTGGCTGCGAGGTGGGAAAAGGGAAACATGACCTGGCTATTGAGAAAGGTGAGTTAATTTTATCTAGTGGCATTTTATTGTCTGCACATGGCTTGAAAATAGTCTGTAGCTTGCTTGCTTGCTTTAGAGCAGCTCCAGACAGTGGTCAAATCAGCGCTATACAGATCATGTGTAGCTAGCTGCTGAGCCATTTTAGCTGAAGAGAAAGGAAATGGCTCCAGAGCGGTGGGGGTCTACTGCTCATTTCTGTATACAGCTCTAGAGATTATGGACAATCCAAAATTGAGCTGGAAACAACAAGCATGCCAGTTTTGATTACATTATCAAAATAGATTTATGAAATATTGAATTCTGAAGGGTCAGAATAATATAGCACATGATTGATTTTATCAATGCTGCAAGATTATCATCATCTTTTTGCAGTTTCGTCTTGAAGAGTTCACTTGGATTTTGTTGCCGATCTGCACTAACTCTCATTGGTTATTGATGGTGGTTAACCTGTCTGAAAGTACCATTGGATTTGTCAATTCAATTGACTGGCCAGAAGAACGTGTCGCCATATATCATCAGAGTTTGGCGTAAGTATCCTGTGAACTACATGTAGGTTTGTCCATGTTCGTACTGTACGGCCTCTACTTAGGCTGGTGTCCATGCTTCAATCTGGGCGCTTAACTGTGACATGTATGGTCTGTAGTGTTATACAAGTAATTATGACGCGCGAAGATACACAGAAAGACACTTTTTGTACATTGATACGGGTTTGAAAAGGGTGCAATGCAAAGACTTTGTTGTTGTAAGTTTATTATCATTTCAGGAAACTGATGAAGGCACGAGGAGATGACAGACGTCGAAGCTGAAAACGTATCATTCTAGTAAACAACGCGATGGTACAAGTTGTGGAGTTTTCGTTCTAATGGTACGTATATGTACTAGCTAGTGAACACAAATAACATTTTCAGAACTTGTGTTAACCCTTTAAGCCCTGAATACTTTTCGGTAAATTGCCCCCTTCCCTCGAAAAATATTGAAAAATTATTTTAAAATACTTTTCGTATATTTAGAGGTCTGTATTTTAACATGCAAGTACACATTGGATGGTACTTAAGTTTTACATAGTTAGATCCTAAATAATTGGTTGCCATGGGACCCTCCTCCCCTCCCGCACCACCTCCTTGGTATCCCCATGGACCTTGGGATCCGGGCTTGGGATCCTTGAAATGCTGTCAGGCATGCAGGGATTATGTTTCTAAATTCATTGTAACAATCCCCAATGCCGTAAAAGCAATTATATATTCATCTATTGCGAGGTAATTTCAACTATCCCGACCCCCCCCCCCCCCCGGGCCCCTGCCCTGACACCCACCATGCATAATATGTAAGAAATCCCCACGAAAAATGGTCCCAGATGCATGAAACTAGCACGAATCGATCGTCGGAGACCATGAGCGCCACCCCGTAATAGTTCGTTGAACTAAACGGCCAGCGGTCGTCTGCTACACAGCTTGGAGTGAGGGCCGACCCTGACTGGCTCAGGACGTATAAGATGATTTCTTCAATTAAAGATGTTGGGATTACCGTGCATCCAACGTGCCTCTCTTTGAAATTAGTATTGCACTGGGAATGTTCTAATGAATGTAGGTTGCCCACCGTAATGGAGCTTGGCGTTTTTCAGTGGCGAATACGTCATTATCAAAATAAATTGGTTTAAATTGTACTAAATAAAGAAGGCATGAATTAAAAACCCGGCCCGGGAAATAGATCTTTCAGAATTAGAGGGAGGGAGGGTCCATATCCATAGGTGCCACCACCCCTTGGAGCATCATCACCAAATCCTCCGCCAAAGCAAAACTAGATGAGTTTTCCTTGTTGCCTTCGTCCCAGTCAACA
The DNA here is from genome assembly GCF_910592395.1 of Lineus longissimus. Classification (NCBI taxonomy): domain Eukaryota; kingdom Metazoa; phylum Nemertea; class Pilidiophora; order Heteronemertea; family Lineidae; genus Lineus; species Lineus longissimus. The sequence continues at coordinate 1,939,062 of NC_088322.1, forward strand.
TCCTTGTTGTTACTACTGATCCCATTCATCTTTCAGCCAAAGCCAGGCTTCTTGTCAGAGTTGGAATCGGAATGAGCTGAGATCCCTCCTGACCAGCTCGGATGTCTCTCTTCTTTGGCAAGGTGACAAGTAATGGTTGACCCTTATCCTGAATGTTCTTTTGATGATTCTTTGCATAGAAATCCATGTACGACAAGTCTTTGTTGCAAATGTCGATTCTTGATTCTGGCTCCATTCGATATCATCAACCCGGTAAGTTTTGTAATTGTACTTGGTCAGGACGATTTCTCCGACAATTTGTTTGATGCAAATTATCTGTTATTACTCTTTGAGTTCATTCCCTACTAGGTTAGTCTGTGTTCAAGTTCAGCATCGGTCTACGGCACAGTGCCTCAGACTTCCCGGTTGACGTATAAGATGATTTCTTCAATTAAAGATGTTATTCGTTTGCTCCATACTGCTGAAGGCCTTTCAAGTCGATACGATTCAGTTGTCTTCGTTAGTAGAGACGGTAAGAGAACTCCCTTCACATGTCAACATTGGAGGGGGAAAGTTACGCACTGTCGCAGAAGTCCGAGGCATATGTCAAGGAGCTGATGGTCGGAAGTTAAATGTTGGCGCGAATACCATTCGCGAGGCGGATTTGGTTTCTCTGGAGCCAGATGGTTTATTGACTGACGAGATAATGAATGGATTCCTTTGGATTCTGATGAGGGAGTGCAATGTGAAGACATCCAGGACTGTAAATATGCTACCTCCCTGTCTGGCTGCGAGGTGGGAAAAGGGAAACATGACCTGGCTATTGAGAAAGGTGAGTTAATTTTATCTAGTGGCATTTTATTGTCTGCACATGGCTTGAAAATAGTCTGTAGCTTGCTTGCTTGCTTTAGAGCAGCTCCAGACAGTGGTCAAATCAGCGCTATACAGATCATGTGTAGCTAGCTGCTAAGCCGTTTTAGCTGAAGAGAAAGGAAATGGCTCCAGAGCGGTGGGGGTCTACTGCTCATTTCTGTATACAGCTCGAGAGGTTATGGACAATCCAAAATTGAGCTGGAAACAACAAGCATGCCAGTTTTGATTATATTATCAAAATAGATTCATGAAATATTGCATTCTGAAGGGTCAGAATAATATAGCACATGATTGATTTTATCCCTGCTACAAGATTATCATCATCTTTTTGCAGTTTCGCCTTGAAGAGTTCACTTGGATTTTGTTGCCGATCTGCACTAACTCTCATTGGTTATTGATGGTGGTTAATCTGTCTGAAAGTACCATTGGATTTGTCAATTCAATTGACTGGCCAGAAGAACGTGTCGCCATATATCGTCAGAGTTGGGCGTAAGTATCCTGTGAACTACATGTAGGTTTGTCCATGTTTGTACTGTACGGCCTCTACTTAGGCTGGTGTCCATGCTTCAATCTGGGCGCTTAACTGTGACATGTATGGTCTGTAGTGTTATACAAGTAATTGTGACGCGCGAAGATACACAGAAAGACACTTTTTGTACATTGATATGGGTTTGAAAAGGGTGCAATGCAAAGACTTTGTTGTTGTAAGTTTATTATCATTTCAGGAAACTGATGAAGGCACGAGGAGATGACCGACTCTCGAAGCTGAAAACGTATCATTCTAGTAAACAACGTGATGGTATAAGTTGTGGAGTTTTCGTTCTAATGGTACGTATATGTACTAGCCAGTGAACACAAATAACATTTTCAGAACTTGAGTTAACCCTTTAAGCCCTGAATACTTTTCGGTAAATTGCCCCCTTCCCTCGAAAAATATTGAAAAATTATTTTAAAATACTTTTCGTATATTTAGAGGTCTGTATTTTAACATGCAAGTACACATTGGATGGTACTTAAGTTTTACATAGTTAGATCCTAAATAATTGATTGCCATGGGACCCTCCTCCCCCTCCCGCACCACCTCCTTGGTATCCCCATGGACCTTGGGATCCGGGCTTGGGATCCTTGAAATGCTGTCAGGCATGCAGGGATTATGTTTCTAAATTCATTGTAACAATCCCCAATGCCGTAAAAGCAATTATATATTCATCTATTGCGAGGTAATTTCAACTATCCCGACCCCCCCTGGGCCCCTGCCGTGACACCCGCCCTGCATAATATGTAAGAAATCCCCACGAAAAATGGTCCTAGATGCATGAAACTAGCACAAATCGATCGTCGGAGACCATGAGCGTTACCCCGTAGTAGTTCGTTGAACTAAACGGCCAGCGGTCGTCTGCTACACAGCTTGGAGTAAGGGCCGACCCTGACTGGCTCAGGACGTATAAGATGATTTCTTCAATTAAAGATGTTGGGATTACTGTGCATCCAACGTGCCTCTCTTTGAAATTAGTATTGCAATGGGAATGTTCTAATGAATGTAGGTTGCCCATCGTAATGGAGCTTGACGTTTTTCAGTGGCGAATACGTCATATTATCAAAATAAATTGGTTTAAATTGTACTAAATAAAGAAGGCATGAATTAAAAACCCGGCCCAGGAAATAGACCTTTCAGAATTAGAGGGAGGGAGGGTCCATATCCATAGGTGCCACCACCCCTTGGAGCATCATCACCAAATCCTCCGCCAAAGCAAAACTAGATGAGTTTTCCTTGTTGCCTTCGTCCCAGTCAACATCCTTGTTGTTACTACTGATCCCATTCATCTTTCAGCCAAAGCCAGGCTTCTTGTCAGAGTTGGAATCGGAATGAGCTGAGATCCCTCCTGACCAGCTCGGATGTCTCTCTTCTTTGGCAAGGTGACAAGTAATGGTTGACCCTTATCCTGAATGTTCTTTTGATGATTCTTTGCATAGAAATCCATGTACGACAAGTCTTTGTTGCGAATGTCGATTCTGGATTCTGGCTCCATTCGATATCATCAACCCGGTAGGTTTTGTAATTGTACTTGGTAAGGACGATTTCTCCGACAATTTGTTTGATGCAAATTATCTGTTATTACTCTTTGAGTTCATTCCCTGCTAGGTTAGTCTGTGTTCAAGTTCAGCATCGGTCTACGGCACAGTGCCTCAGACTTCCCGGTTGACGTATAAGATGATTTCTTCAATTAAAGATGTTATTCGTTTGCTCCATACTGCTGAAGGCCTTTCAAGTCGATACGATTCAGTTGTCTTCGTTAGTAGAGACGGTAAGAGAACTCCCTTCACATGTCAACATTGGAGGGGGAAAGTTACGCACTGTCGCAGAAGTCCGAGGCATATGTCAAGGAGCTGATGGTCGGAAGTTAAATGTTGGCACGAATACCATTCGCGAGGCGGATTTGGTTTCTCTGGAGCCAGATGGTTTATTGACTGACGAGATAATGAATGGATTCCTTTGGATTCTGATGAGGGAGTGCAATGTGGTACATCCAGGACTGTAAATATGCTACCTCTCTGTCTGGCTGCGAGGTGGGAAAAGGGAAACATGACCTGGCTATTGAGAAAGGTGAGTTAATTTTATCTAGTGGCATTTTATTGTCTGCACATGGCTTGAAAATCGTCTGTAGCTTGCTTGCTTGCTTTAGAGCAGCTCCAGACAGTGGTCAAATCAGCGCTATACAGATCATGTGTAGCTAGCTGCTGAGCCATTTTAGCTGAAGAGAAAGGAAATGGCTCCAGAGCGGTGGGGGTCTACTGCTCATTTCTGTATACAGCTCTAGAGGTTATGGACAATCCAAAATTGAGTTGGAAACAACAAGCATGCCAGTTTTGATTATATTATCAAAACAGATTCATGAAATATTGCATTCTGAAGGGTCAGAATAATACAGCACATGATTGATTTTATCCCTGCTACAAGATTATCATCATCTTTTTGCAGTTTCGCCTTGAAGAGTTCACTTGGATTTTGTTGCCGATCTGCACTAACTCTCATTGGTTATTGATGGTGGTTAATCTGTCTGAAAGTACCATTGGATTTGTCAATTCAATTGACTGGCCAGAAGAACGTGTCGCCATATATCGTCAGAGTTGGGCGTAAGTATCCTGTGAACTACATGTAGGTTTGTCCATGTTTGTACTGTACGGCCTCTACTTAGGCTGGTGTCCATGCTTCAATCTGGGCGCTTAACTGTGATATGTATGGTCTGTAGTGTTATGCAAGTAATTGTGACGCGCGAAGATACACAGAAAGACACTTTTTGTACATTGATATTGGTTTGAAAAGGGTGCAATGCAAAGACTTCGTTGTTGTAACTTTATTATCATTTCAGGAAACTGATGAAGGCACGAGGAGATGACCATCTCTGGAAGCTGAAAACGTATCATTCCAGTAAACAACGTGATGGCACAAGTTGTGGAGTTTTCGTTCTAATGGTACGTATATGTACTAGCTAGTGAACAAAAATAACATTTTCAGAACTTGAGTTAACCCTTTAAGCCCTGAATACTTTTTGGTAAATTGCCCCCTTCCCTCGAAAAATATTGAAAAATTATTTTAAAATACTTTTCGTATATTTAGAGGTCTGTATTTTAACATGCAAGTACACATTGGATGGTACTTAAGTTTTACATAGTTAGATCCTAAATAATTGGTTGCCATGAGACCCTCCTCTCCCTCCCGCCCCACCTCCTTGGTATCCCCATGGACCTTGGGATCCGGGCTTGGGATCCTTGAAATGCTGGCATGCAGGGATTATGTTTCTAAAGTCATTGTAACAATCCCCAACGCCGTAAAAGCAATTATATATTCATCTATTGCGAGGTAATTTCAACTATCCCGACCCCCCCGGACCCCTGCCCTGACACCCACCATGCATAATATGTAAGAAATCCCCACGAAAAATGGTCCCAGATGTATGAAACTAGCACGAATCGATCGTCGGAGACCATGAGCGCCAACCCGCAATAGTTCGTTGAACGGCCATATTGGATGTCCGATTGGACCAAAATTCAGTGACATGGTTAGGGGAACTTGCATACATGCTCACACAAGCATAGAACATTCTGACGTCTATAGTAAGTTAGTTACAGGAACCTAGTCAACTTTTCAAGATGGTCACCTGGCGGCCATCTTTGATGTCCGATTAGGCCAAAATGACATTCTTTACAGAACCATTCAGTCAATGTTGCGAGCAATCAAGCAATTTTATGTTCTGTTGGAATCCACTCAAAAAAGTTCAAAGCTCCCCCCCCCCACAATGATATGTAACAAATATAAAAATGCTGCTGATTTAGAAAAGGAAGGAAAGCGTATCATGATTTGACGTACTGTATGGGCGGTTATTACCGCAAATAAAGACAAACCAAAGCAAAGACACTTGTGTAGCATATCAAGGACACGTAGATTGATACTCCTGTGTGTGCCACATCAAAGACATCTGGACCATACACCACATCAAAGATAACGATGCGAAGTCAACAGGCGGCGCCACTGTAGATTGCTGGCGGCCGTATGCCTGTTGACGTTGTACATAGGCCATGGGACGAGTGGCAAAATGTGTCTCGAAAAAGGATTCCGTTTGACAAATTAGCGGGCAAATTGAAAACAGTCGTTCTTGGGTAATATGGGGGTGCTGATTTAAAAAATCAATTTTTCTCCCGCGTAAAGTTGCACATTAAGTCAGAAATGAGACCGATTACTGTCAAATAAAACAGTTTTTATCCATTTATAGTCCCTATGAAGATCGTGGGACAGGGTCAAAGTTCACCACTTTTGCCCTTTTTGACCCTCCCTGGGGGGCTCCCACGGTTCGTTAAGGGGGCCAAAAACGAAATGTTAAAGTACCCCCATAGACCTTCATTTTGATACCCATGTTGACATGTTTCGATGACATCAACTTTTTGACCCCTACTTTAATGGGACCATTAGGCCCTATTAAGGGTCTCATTTCTGACTTAATGTGCAACTTTACGCGGGAGAAAAATTGATTTTTGAAATCAGCACCCCCATATTACACAAAAACGACTGTTTTCAATTTGCCCGCTAATTTGTCAAACGGAATCCTTTTTCGAGACACATTTTTGCCACTCGTCCCATGGCCTATGTACAACGTCGACAGGCATACGGCCGCCAGCAATCTACAGTGGCGCCGCCTGTTGACTTCGCATCGTTATCTTTGATGTGGTGTATGGTCCAGATGTCTTTGATGTGGCACACACAGGAGTATCAATCTACGTGTCCTTGATATGCTACACAAGTGTCTTTGCTTTGGTTTGTCTTTATTTGCGGTAATAACCGCCCATAGTACTGGACGTAACAGGACGGTATGTTATATTCTACCAACAGTTCTATTCCAAAATACAGAAATAAATGCTTACAAATAGAGCTCACGGGAGTGAGAATGTGCTACACCTTGCTGGTCTTATGGTTCTCTGTAGGTGCTGGGTTCTATGTAGGTGCTGGGTCATCATAATCTGATCAGGGGCCGTACCGTTCACGAAGCCCTCTTGGCAGAACACCCTCTTAGCGTCCACGCAAACTAGTGTTCGTCAACCCTCGCACAATAGCCTACGAGGACGCTAAGAGCGTGCTCTGACTAAGAGTGCTTCATGAATACGGCCCTGGACACCCAGACACTTAGATACCTAAAAAGAGTGTCCAAGTATCTAGGTATCCACACACTTATAGCTCAGTTTCTGAATAGCCTAAGAGGATGCTAAGAGCGTGCTCTGACTAAGAGTGCTTCATGAATACGACCCTGGACACCCGGACACTTTGATACCTGAAAAGAGTGTCCAAGTATCTAGGTATCCACACACTTATAGCTCAGTTTCTGAATAGCCTACGAGGACGCTAAGAGTGTGCTCTGACTAAGAGTGCTTCGTGAATACGGCCCTGGACACCCGGACATTTAGATACCTAAAAAGAGTGTCCAAGTATCTAGGTATCCACACACTTATAGCTCAGTTTCTGAATGATTTATTACCAACATGCTAGTAGTGTATAAATGACAGTTCTAACTCACAGTCAATCTCCAGTCAAATTTATTCAGTCAAATCCAATATAAATATTTTCCAGTCTAATCTCAGTCTAAATTAATTCCTAGTCTAATTCCAGTCAAGTCACTAATTTGTTCAAAATTATCAAAATTCTCAAAATGTTCATAATTTCATAAGTTTCCTAAATTTTCTAAGTTTCATAATTTTTCTAATTTTTCTAAGTTTCATAATTTCAAATAAAATAAAAAAGTGAAAAACTTTTTATAGAATAAATGAACACCTTTCCATCCAATGCAGAACTTGAAGCACGAGTGACAGAGTATACAAAATTTAAAGATCTGCCTATCAACACATGGTATAAAATTAAATCATTTAGAACAATAACAACAAAAGTAGGTGAATCAACTGTCCTTGAACTAGTAGACGCAGAATCAAAAGCATACACAGTCTGGGCCACGTCGATCATCAAACAAAAGTTAAATCCTCACCACAATTACATAAGGTTCACAGGAATAAAAGAAACCAAACAAGGGAAGAAATTTTATGGGTTTAACTTATTGGACTAAACGTATACTTAATAGAAATTATTTTATGGTAAATAAATGGAACCTATTGTTAGAAAGTGTACAAAATGTTCTCAAGAGAAATTATTGAATGACTTTGTTAAGAAAGAACAATGTCAATTTGGGAGAAGATATGAATGTAGATCTTGTTACAATAGATGTCAATACAAATATAAAACTAACAAAAAGTCAAATAATCCATCTTTTAGAATATCATGTAAATTATCTATGAATTTGACAAATTGTATTAGACGTAAACAACAGAAATCTAGACTTGAAAAAGTTATGGACTGTTCACTAGATGTCTTTTACAAGTGGATTGAGTTTCAATTTGATGAAAATATGAACTGGAATAATCATGGTGATTATTGGTATATAGATCATATTATTCCACAATCACATTTTGACCATTTAAATGAAGAAGAACTTAAGCTTTGTTGGAACTGGAGAAATTTACGTCCTATTACCAAGGAGGAAAGCTGGAAAAAAAGTAAGAAAAATAACTACAAATTATACTATAAAAATGTATCCTTATCAGCTGAATTTCTAGAATTAGAAAATCAATAAACTTTTCCTTATAATAAATGAACCCCTCATCCATGATAATTCTTTAATTATCATGGGTGGTGGTGAGCCCAGAATTCTACATTTTAGCTCAATTGAGGATTATGTAGAATTTTAAAATTCACTAAAAAATCTGAAGATAGGTCCTCAATATTTATGCTATTCTCCATTTGTAATCTTATACTCATGTTTATGATTATAAAATTACTTATTTGAAACCGAAACTAAAAAAGGGAAACCCCCTAAAACATGAACTTAATAGAAATTATTTGATTAAAAATGGAGCGAACGAAAAAATCAAATAATTTTTCTATAAATAAAGACATGTCTTTATCTCAACATAATAGCACAAACATTGAGGGATTGTCTACTGATGAACTGAAAATCATCGCGTACAGAAACAAGATTAAAGATTATGGATCTCTAACTAGAGAAAATCTACTAGAGAAACTTCAACAAGTCAATGACTTCGAAGTGAAAATTGACAAGCCAGTATCACAGCTTACTCAGCTTGAAAAACGTGTTCTAGCCCAAAGACTAGGTTTGAATCCTAGAAAATTTAAAAAAGCACAACTAGAAAATATCATCAAAGAAAAAATCCAAAAAGAAAATCTGACTGATATTAAACCAAGACCTGTGAAGTCAAAAATATCAATTAGAAAACCACTATTAGAAAAAGTCAAGGCTCTTGGTCATAAAAATTTTCAGAATCTCAATATTAAAAAATTGAATGAGCTTCTGACTAAAGAACCAATCAAAAGACTGTTAAAATCAGATCTTTTCAAACAGGCACAGGAACTTGACATCAATGTCAAAAGTTCCATGACTAAGAAAGTCATTCAAGACCTGATTGAAAAATTTCAAAAAATTAAAAATTTCAAAAAAGTAAACTCAGCTTTCAGAGGATTTGCCAATCATTTTCAATTGGAAGGCTTGCCTCATATTGACATCGAACATTATCTCAATAAAATTAAATCAGTTGTTCAAGCTAAATTGAATGAGGAAAATAAGGAAGGCTTGAAAATTAATCTAGTCCTCACCATTCTTATGAAGAGGAAGAATGAATTAAAAGAATTTCACCTGCGGTCGAGGCACACACTTTATGTGAGTCAAGAATTAGATTATTCCAAGATAATTGAAGACTTTCTCAATGAATTGGAAAATCTAGTGAACAAAGGTTCAGGTTGGAAATTTCTAGAAGTCATCAAGATGGAATTACATACCATCATGTACACACCTTTGTCAGGATCAAGCTATATACCATTACCCTCATATATTCAAAAGAAAAGAGCAGTGATAAATATTCAAAATGATGATCAAAAATGCTTCAGATATTCTGTAGAAGCAGCATTATTAAATATTCCAAAGAACACAGAAAGAGTGTCACATTATAATAAACCTGACTATGACCACATGTTCAAAGACTTAGACTTTCCAGTTAAAATCAAGGATATGGACACATTTGAAAAGAATAATCCTGACTTAGCAGTGAATGTCTTTACATTTATTCCAAAGCAGAAAGGAAAGGGTCTTATCTACCCTATTTCACCTGTAAGACTCTCTGAGAGAAATATAGAAAATCCCATTAATCTTCTGTATTATAAGGATGAGACAGATATACCTGAAGAAGAAACATTAGAAGATGTGAAAGATAATGCAAATTACCATTATGCTTGGATTAGAAATTTCTCCAGATTAGTTTCCTCCTCTTATTCTAAGCATGATGGACAAGTGAAAATATGCTTCAGATGTATGAAAGTGATATCAGCATCTACTAATGACCTTCTCAATGAAAGATACAATCAGCACATCAACAACTGTAAAACGTTTGAATGTGTCAGAGTGAGTATGCCAAAAGAGCATGAAAAGATTATGGCATTTAAACAGAAAAAATTTGAACAAAAACATCCTGTGATGATTGTGGCAGACTTTGAATCATCATTGAAAACAATTGATCAACAATTAGGTGAAAAAACAATTCAAATTCAAGAACATATTCCTAATTCATTCAGCTTCTATGTCAGTTATGACCAACATCAAATACAGGATGATAATGTCTTCGTAGAACAGAGTGTCAAGCATCCTGATGATGATATAGGAGCTAAATTCTGTGAAGACATTGAAAAAGCTGTGTATGACATTCATGACAAGCATTTCACTGAGCCTAAAGCTAAGTTAGCTTTAACCAAAGAACAAAAAAGCCAACATAAAAAAGCTAACACCTGTCACACCTGTCATAAAGTATTCACAGAAAAAAATATCAAATGTCACGATCACCATTTCTTTACAGGTGAATACAGAGGTGCATCTTGTGATAAATGTAAATCACAAGCGCCTAATTTTATCCCTGTATACTTTCACAATCTTTCAGGTTATGATGCCCATTTATTCGTGAAAAACTTGAAAGGAAGACTGACTGTGATCGCGAAGAATTCTGAAAATTATATATCATTTTCTAAAGAATTACAAATAAGTGACCATAAAACATTATCCATCCGATTTCTTGATTCTTACAGACTCATGCAGTCATCACTAGCAAACTTAGCTAAGAATCTTCCTAATGATGAAAAGAAGCATCTATCACACTATTTCAAAGAAGAACAATTCAATCTTGTCACGCAAAAAGGCATCTACCCTTATGAATGGGTAGATTCATACCATAAATTTGAAGAAACAGCATTACCTCCTATCAAAGCCTTTAGTTCAGCCCTTAACGCGACATGCATCTCGCAAGAAGACTACAATCATGCACAACATGTGTGGAAAATATTCAAGTGTAAAACATTTCGTGATTACCACAATCTCTATTTGAGAACAGATGTTCTTTTACTAGCAGACATATTAGAAAATTTTAGACAGACCTGCATGACCATTTATAATCTAGATCCTGTGTGGGCTTATTCAGCCTCAGGTCTATCTTGGCAAGCGATGTTGAAAAAAACAGATGTTAATATTGAGTTGTTAACCGATAGTGACATGCATCTTTTCTTTGAATCTGGCATTAGAGGTGGCATCTGTCAAGCCAGTCACAGATATGCAAAAGCAAATAATCCTGATATGACAGATTTTGATCCTAATCAACCTATCAGTTATATCGCTGATTTAGATGCGAATAATTTATATGGCATAGCGATGAGTGAAAAATTACCACAAAGTAATTTTAAATGGATGTCATCATCAGAATTAAAAAAGTGGAGAAAGATTCCCTGTACTTTAGAAGTAGACTTAGAATATCCACAGCATTTACATGATAAACACAATGCTTATCCTTTAGCTCCTCAACATATTAATGGTAAGTTAATACTTAATTTACACAACAAGACAAACTATGTTGTCCATCACAAAGCATTAAAATTATATTTAAAACAGGGGCTGACATTAACTAAGATTCACAGAGGTATAAGTTATACAGAATCATACTTTTTAAAAGAGTACATTGACTTAAACACGAGTCAAAGAGCTAAAGCGAAAAATGACTTTGAAAAGGATTTCTTCAAATTAATGAACAACTCATGCTTCGGTAAAACCATGGAAAATGTCAGAGATAGAAAAAATATAAAGCTAGCGACCAATGTCCCTCAGCTTCGAAAATTGTCAATTCCAACAATTTCAGATCCAGTAAAATATTCAGTGAAGATCTCGTGATGGTAGAATCTCAAAAATCAGAAGTGTGTTTAAATAAACCTATTTTTATGGGACAAGCGATTCTAGACTTGTCTAAAATACATATGTATAAGTTTCACTATAATCATATGTTAAAAAAGTATGGTGACAAAGCACAACTGTTGTACACAGATACAGATTCTTTAGTCTATCATATTGAAACACCTGATATTGACAAGGATATGAAAGAAGATGCACATTTATACGACTTTTCCAATTATCCCAAAGACCATCCACTATTCGATGAAACAAATAAAAAAGTCCTTGGCAAAATGAAAGACGAGGAAGCGGGTCATAGAATCACAGAATTTATCGCCTTGAGGTCTAAATTATATGCTTATATAACTGACCAAGATGAAGTGAAAAAGTGTAAAGGAGTCAAGAAGAGTGTCGTGAAAAATGAAATTTCCTTTGAAGATTACAAACAAGTTCTATTGGAAAAAATACCTGTTGAAAAAAGCATGAATGTGTTTAGGTCAAGACATCATCAATTGTATACTGAGAAAGTGTGTAAAGTCGCGTTGAACGCGAATGATGATAAACGTACTATCTTAGAAGATGGTATTACTACAAAAGCTCTGGGTTTTAAAAATTAATCAAGAGCTACCAATTTGGTAGCTCTAAAGGTAGCCAAAATGGCTACCTTGCCCCCTCAAGGCCTTGAGGCCTCAAGCTCTAGCGAAAAATTTAATTTAAAATAAATGACATTTCCTAACTATCTTAAATTTAACCCAAATGTCAGCTATCCTCTCAAATATAAAAATAATAAGTTGAAAAAGAGTCCTTTCATCCATCAAAACATCTATGTCACGCCCACTGAATGTTTTGACTTTAATACCATTGATATTTTTCCGGATAAGGTGAGTCCAAGACAATTTACTACTTATGCCCAGGTAAAAGAGTATATGAAACATGCGACCATGGATAACTGGGAAAACCAATTTAAATTTGCATTATGGTGTGCGACATCAGGTTCAGGTGTGTCATGGCATAATCATATTAATCATGCTGATCCTTTAGTACAGAGTATCTTTAGATTTCATGTCTATTTTACCATCAGAAAGATATTACACCAGCTTAAAATTCCTTTACCAGACAATCCTGACTTTAATACATTAAAAAATCCCTACAATAAACAAGCTTATGAAAATTTGAAACTTGAATTTGGCTCTGTTGACTTCAACTATTTTCACAAAGGGAAAATACAAGCGTTGGATATTGTCATGGACAATGGTAACTATTATTTGAATGATCCTAGTAAGTTTCCGTTTAATGCCGATAAAAAAGGATATGTCTATGCAGACCATCATAGACTCTACATTGACACTTTATCGTTCATTGACTCAGACGATTGGACAAATTTTATCGCTTTAGACAGCCAAGGATTGACTAAACCGGGCATGAGTCGCATCAATGAATCCATTCGAACCTATGTTTACTGTATTTTAGGTTCACAAACCATGATTCGTCAGGATATTCTTGATTCATTGGACACGCAAAAACAATTTAGCATTTTAGTGGAAGATGCGATTCAAGGTCAAACATTAGTCGATTCTATCAAAACATTTCAGTCAGCGAGTATACTCATTCATTCAAAACAAGCATATGCCTATGCTTTAGAAAAAGAAAGTTCACGACTAGATTTTGCAGTTGGGTTAGGATTACAACTTGTGCCTAGTCATATGCGATTACATATTGGCACAATTGAAGGGTATAATAACTCTCTGTTAACCGCGACAAACCAGACGACATTTGGCATTAATTCACATATCAATGTCAGAAAAAAGCGACAGACTCGGTTGTCAAATTTGACAACTGAACAACCACAAACTCGGTCATCAAATTTGATGACCGAACAACCACAAACATTACATGTGATGAATGAAGCGAGTCATCTACCTTTTACAATAGGGTTAATTGTTGTAGGATTTTTAGTTCAAACTATTCTTTAAAATAAACACACCATGAACGGTGAGAGTATGCAAGAAGCATATGCAAGGTACAAATATCCTTCTGCTTTAAAATTTTATAAAATCATGAAAAAGAAGGATCCTAGTATAAAATTTGATGACATTGACCAATTTGTAAAATCTCAGAAAAGCTATCAGCTTCACAAAAAGCAGTCCAATAAAATCCAAGGTCACATTATAGCTTATCGTGAAAATGCTCTTTGGTTCATGGATTTGTTGGACATGAGTAATTATTCAAGACAAAATAAAGGGTATAAATGGATTTTACTTGCTATTGATACATTTACAAGAAAAGCTTATGCTGAAGCATTAAAAAATAAAACTAAGTTTGAAGTGAAACATGGCTTTGAAAAAATTTATAATGATACTTCTAGTATTACACTTATTATTACAGATTCAGGCAATGAATTTTTAAACAAACCACTACAAGATTTATTCAAAGAATTAAACATTAGACATGGAACAGTGGATATTGGTGATCATCATGCATTAGGCTTAATTGATAGACTATCTAGAACTATTAAAGACATGGTCTTCAAAGATTTCACAGAGAAAAATACAGTCAAATGTGTTGATCATTTGCAAGATTACATTAGTGCATACAATATAATAATAATAATAATGAGTCTTTTTGAAGCGCAATTCCGTGACACTAAGTTCTCGCTCAAAGCGCTTTGGGATATCATATTATTACCCCGGTCTCCACAGAAATCAATCAGGGGTTTCAAGGAGCAACCAGAAGGTGCTCACTTGAACTCGACCAGTAGGGGAACTGAGCAGTGACTCGGCCGGGAGTCGAACCCACGACCTCCTGATCATGAGACCGCCTCTCTTCCACTGCGCTACCGCTGCCCCGGTGAAAGACCTCATTCTGGCATTTTAGACTATAGTCCAAATGAAGCTAACCTTCATGCTACTGAATTAGTTAAATTAAATGTAGAAAAATCTATGCCTGTTGTACACAAGTTTAACATTGGAGAATTAGTTAGAAAAAAATTGAAGAGACCACTATTTACAAAAGGTTACAAACAGATTTGGAGCAATAGAACGTACACTATCAAACATATTGAAGGTGTTCATGCTATCTTAAATAATGACGAAAGAGTTAGATTTGATGCTTTGCAGCAAGTGCTTGCTACAATTGATGAAGAAGCTGATTCTTCTGAGGTTGAGAAAGCAGATAAAGAAGCTAAAATTGAGTCAACAATTAAACACAAAGAAGGACTTGATCAAGAAAACATTATTGACTCACGGTTGAGAAAGAAGTAAGATATTTATAATGTAAAATCACACTATAAACAGCTTACTCAATTTGCAATGAAGGAAGTTCTTTCAGCTCCTTGGGTACATTTTTCCATCTTCTACGAGTGACCATATAGTCTAAATAAGTTCCAACAATAGCCCACCATGTTTCTAATTTGATGAAACTGTCATTCACTGATATTTCAAGTTGATCCACTTTAGTGTTGACTTTACTCGCTGTTATAACGTCTGCACCCCACAAACTGTTTTTAACCTTGAGGATCTCTTCTTTAATTTCAACTAGTACTTTGTCGATCTCATAATCCCACAAATTAAATCTATCTTTAACCTTGAGGATGTCTGCATTGAACTTGTCTTCCACATCTTGAATTTGATCAAAGTTAGAATATAAATTACTGATTTATTTTAATTAAAAAATGTTACTATAAATAAATGGACACATCGTTTGGTAAATATCTTGATCCTTATAGATCAAACAAAGTAGCTAAAGGCTTAAAAGCTAAAAGAAATGTTGAAGTCATTACTCACAATCCTAATGCTGTGAATCCTGGTGAGACACTTTATGTGAAAATTCCTCAGCTTGAAAAAGGGAAGGTGATTGTTCCTAACAGTTTGAAATTGACATTTAAGTTGTCAACCTCATCAAAAGCAAGTAATGCAGCCAATGCTGCAGCAGCTGGATTTGTGGCTAATGTAGGTCGAAATATTGTAGAAAGAATTACAACTAAATTGGGTGGCAAAACCATGAGTGAAGTGGACAAATCTTACATCTATAATACATTCAAGGACTTTTGGTTGACAGAAAAACAAAGGAAAAATCGTGTTCAGCAAGGTATTGACAAGGAGCAACGAAAAGATGCACTTAAAACAGCATTTGGTGACAGATATTGTATTCCTATTGAGTCAGAACTGTTTGATGATCATCTACCTTTTTACCCATCAGCTATTTTAGAATCCATTGAATATAACATCAAATTCAATGATGCAAAATATGTGGTGACAGGCACTGCATCATCAAAAACATATGCTGTGAAAGATATTCAACTTGAGTATGAAACAGTCTTTTCCCCAGAACTTAGTGAGGAAATCGAAGCAATTTATGCTGATACTAAATTTAGATATGAAGACGTGCATCTTTTAAGAACAGACGCCATTGGGAAGAATAAGCGCATGAATTTCAATGTCGATGTCAATCGTGCATCAACAAAGGGTATTTTGATATTTTTCCAGAAAAATTATGCTGAATATGATGCTGAAAATACAAGTTTTCAAAATCCAGAGATTACTAATGTGACCATTACTTCAGAAGGAATTTCACACTGTATATACAAGTCAGGCATGAAAGCTTATAATCAATTTGATGAAGTCAAACGACTTTATATGTCAGAAGATCTGAAGCAAACTGAAGACTGTATGATGGATGTCGAAAAATTCTACGAAAATCATAAATATGCTCTGTGGATTGATCTTAGAAGTACAGAGGACAACTATTTACATGGATCTGGCACTGCCATGAGCAATATTAAACATGGGTTACAGCTTGAACTGACTAGAAGTACTGAAACAGAATATGACATGCTTGTCTATATTGTCGCTGATGGATTAGTAGGGCTTGAGAATAAACGCGTAAGAGGCATTGTGCACTAACCTCAGTTGTCAAATGTGACAACCGAGTTGTTAAAAATAAATGAATGAATTTTATTGTGATCCACCATTCAATATGTTAATCGTAGGCATGACTGACTGTGGCAAGACCTACTTTATACTAGATTTACTCGAAAAAGAATTTCGTAAAAAATTTGATGACATTGTGCTATTTTGTCCTACGATTGACATGAATAAAACATACCAAGATAGAGCATGGATGACACGAGACAAAGGTGTCATTGTTTATCCTCCAAAATTAGTACTGACAGATTTAAACAGTTGTTTAGAAGATGCGATTGACAATTTAAAAAGTCAAGATCATCACACATTATTTATCATTGATGATTGTGCAAACCTCTGGGAATCAAAGAATAAGTGTACAAAATTAACTGAACTAGCTTTTTCAGGAAGACATTATGGCATTTCTGTGTGGCTTTTGACTCAAAAATATAATGAAGTTGTCAAAGATTTTAGAGAAAATTGTAAACATATGGTGATTCACACCATGAATGATCAACTCTCTATGGATCAGATTTTCAAAGAAAATCGCTGTATTCCACAAAGTGAAAAAGACATTTTAATGGCACAGATTGATGCAGGAAAGAAGCTTATACTGCGCAGAACAATGCCTTTTAATTACCTTATTAATTAAAAAAATTTGTCATAAATAAATGGAAACTATTGTGGAAGAAGAATCTGTAGACACTATGCGAAGTGAATTACTGTCACACTATCAATCAGGCTTGCTTAGTAAATTAGGTATAAAATCATCTGAGGCTACGATTAAAAAAGCATCACAAAAAAATTTAGAAAAATTATATAATGAGTATAAGATTAAATATAATACTCAGATTGCTGACGATTTAGTGTCTAATTTACTCTTCGGTTATACTCAAGCGGTAAAAATGGTATTTCCAAAGTTAGATCAAAAAAAATTACATGATAAATTAAATGACAATGTCATCATCAACCATGAAATTAAAAAACAACTGGGCCAC
Organism: Lineus longissimus; assembly: GCF_910592395.1. Lineage (NCBI taxonomy): Eukaryota > Metazoa > Nemertea > Pilidiophora > Heteronemertea > Lineidae > Lineus > Lineus longissimus. Next base: position 1,956,621 of record NC_088322.1, read on the forward strand.
TATATGAACCCCACACTTTTAGCAGCAGGTACTCTAATGGTCAATACGGCTGAAACTGCCATTGAAAAAAGCGAGGAGACCTAAAAATTTTATAGAGTATAAACTGTATAAAATCTAAGGCCATGCCAACAATTTAAAATCATCATACACCTTTTCTAAAGAAGATGTGAGGACACTCGCAGCTGCAGCTGCTTGCTTGTCCACTTTTTTCAACTCTCTTCTCATCCTCAAAGTGATACTTGCTGGTGCTAAAAGATAGTGTTCATTTAATTTTCTTAAAATATGTTTGTTAAAAAAGAAGGACTTTCTATTCAACATGTCTTTATTCTGTTCAAACAGGTCTTCTAACCTTTTCACATCTTTAGCAATGATATGATTGTCCACGTTCTTAAACAAGGGTTCATCTTGTGCAAATTCTTTAAATTTTTGAAATTTAGATATGACATACGTATGCGTTTTCTCCATGCCATAATGTGTGCCAGCTATATAGGATCTACAAATAGCATTATTCCATAAATTTTCATATCCATCTATATCACCACACTCATTACACACGACTTCATTTTCTAACACAGTATTAGAGGTGGCATAACAGCCTTGACATATCCAATGATTACAATATAATATCACATATTTTCTAGCTATTTTAAGATGCTCTCGCAAATTATTCGTACATGACATGTCATATTTGTAGTGACTTGCATCTTCTAAAACATCAACCACATTGTCATAAATGTCTTCAAAGCGGTCAAATCTAACATTTGGTTTCATTTTATTTATGACAACAACATTTTTATTAACCCACATTTTAAATCAACTATCACCACATTTTAAATCATAATAATAGTCGCTAATAGTCATAATAATAGTCATAATAATAGTCGCTAATAGTCATAATAAAAGTCGCTACTATTTTTTATAAAATAAATGGACGGAGACATTACAACAACTGAAAAGCCAAAGAATCCTAAGAGAGTTGAATGGGGTAAAAAATTAGGCCAATTGAATAAAGGAAAGAAAAAAAATAAAATAGAGGATGACATTAAGCAAAATTATGATGTGCCTTATCCTTTACTCGTGATAGGTAGCATCACTTTAGCAGGCTTTGTTTGGTTCTATTCCAAGCCACCTGCTAAGGAGTCACCTATTGAAAAAAAATTTGAGAAACCTAAACAAACATCAGATTTAAGTTTATAAATAAATTATGGATGTTGACACAAGATTAAAAACTTTTATACATTGGCCAGTCGAACATAAAAATAAGTATGAGATGGCTTATTATGGATTTTTTTATAATGGTGAAAGAGATAGTGTAACATGCTGTAGATGTAAAATTGCTTTATGTAATTGGACTAAAGAAGATGTAATTTCTACAGAACATAAAAAATATAGCCCGAAATGCACCTTTATTACTGATAGACTTAATGCATTAGTTGTGCCATCATAATCGATCATTTTTTTCAAAAAAATTTAACTATAAATAAATGAGCACTGTGATCGATACAAAAAATATTGGAAACACCATTTACCATTCTGCAGTTTTAGCCGCACTTGTTGTGGGCTATGGCATGGCTGCTAAAAAGCTACTTAAGTCAAATATTGGCGACCCTAGTAAACCTGATATGATGGAGGCAGTAAAGCTCACTGGAGCAGTGTCACTCGCTATTATGACCAAAGGCTATTTGGAAAAGCAAGGTTTGCCAAAGAATATTACTAATTAGTAAGGGAGCGACCCCTCAAGGCCTGGCAACAGAGCTACCAAATTGGTAGCTCTTGATTAATTTTATAATGTCAAAATGAGTAAGAGCTACCAATTTGGTAGCTCATAATTTTTTAAAAATAAATGGCTGGTATGATTTTAACAACGATTTTTGGAGCAGTAGCTAATGCGACTGCTTTTGTAGGAGGAAATGCCATGTTTCACGCCTTTGATGCAAAAAATGCTGCAGAGGAACGTAAAAGACACGATTTAGCCAATGAAAAATTACAAAAGGAGTCAGCTACGTGGTCTCACAATAGAATTAAACATCTTGATTTCTTAGCAGAGCAAAGGCAGAAAAAACATCAGGCACAGTCTGATATGATGGACATGAAAGATTCTATTCGCTATTATGACAGTTTGAATCCTAAGCCAACTTTAAACTATAAACCTAGTGCGTCTCAGAAAAATTATGAACAAGCCTATATTGCAGGGAGTGTGATTGGATCAGCTGTTTTATCAAAATTTATTTAAAATAAATGGATGTGGTATATGACAATCCAGCCTATGAGGGGGATGGTGAATTTGTGGATGATGTTGTGGATAATGTTATGGATAATGTTATGGATAATGTTATGGATGATGTTATAGATGATGTGGAAGAGAAACAGAGACAGGATAATAAACAATTAGAAGATGATTTAGCTGGAAAACCACCTGAATATGACGTTCCGCACGATAACATATCTGAACAAAGAATGCAAACTATTGAATTTAATTTGGAAAAAACATATGGCAAATTTAAAAGTGGTGAAGAAAGAAATTTACTAAAACCACATATTATATTTGAAGATGGTGCCTATTTCTATGTAGAAGGAGATAAAAAAATACAAATAAGCTACAAAAAAAATTATGGTGATAGTAAAAGTGGTGAGTTTAAACCAAGAGAGGCAATGGAAAAAAGGTCTCAAAAAAAGGTTTTAGCGAGGATTTTTCTCAACCATTTTGAAGAAAAAGAAACATTGCTTCTCCCTGGTGACACTCCTAAAAAACCTGGAGGTAATGCTCAGCCAGAAAATTTAGAGGAAAAATTTGCACAAGATGACAGTAGTAATCAAGAAGAGAGGGAAAAAGAAAGGGTTATTGACAATATGATGAAGAAACATAAATTTTTGCCTAGTGATTATGATTATTTAAATGAAAATCTGAAAAAAGTGGGTAAAAAATGGAGTATTAAAAGTGAAGGAGGAAAATTACTCTATTATCTTGAAGGAAAAGATGGTGATTTCATATCAAGGAAAGAGCTTATGAAAAAAATGCCTTCTTTTAAAGATTTTATTCAGAAAACTGATCAGCCAACATATAATCCAGTTAAAGATGGTGAATGGGATGGATTTACGGAAGGTAAACAACAAGATATTGAAATGGCTACGTTTAAGGGTCAGCCACTGGAACCTGATGTTATTGTTAAAGAAGATACAAATGTTGACACAGATGATTCATCATCGTATGTTAGTACATCATCGTTTGTTGATGTTGCTGATGCAGATGTAGACAATGTTCAAACACATGTTTTTAATGAAGAAGGCAAACCTATGAAAACAAATAATTCTAAGTTAGATGAAATCATTGACTATTACAAACGTAAATGGAGAGCGATTAAAGAAAAATATAGGCAAGCACGTGACAGGATAAAAGATAAGATAACCAGAATTGAAAAAGGTGATGATATTGAAATGGAGGATTTGATGGGAAATGAAGAACAAAATTTAAGAGAAATTGATGAAGCAGAAGCTGATGAACTAGATTCAGTTAAAAAGCGGTCAATACCTTATTTTGAACAAGTAGCTGAAGGCTATAGCAAAGCTGCAAATGATGCAAGACTTTCTTTAGGAGAAAGACTTGATGCTTTATTCAAATTAAAAGGCTTTAAACTTGCTACTATTGTTAGTGCAGTGATTATAGCATTGTCTGCTATTGGTGCAACTATAGGCTCTTTAGTCAAACCAAGTAAAAAGTCAGTTAAACCTATAGGACCTGGAAGACCAGATAGACCTATAGGACCTAGCATTCCTTCTAAGCCAGGAATTCCTAGTAAAATAACTGATGGTTTGATCAAATTTAAAAATTGGTTACTTTCTTTAGGCAAGAAAGCTTTACTCGCTTTGCCTGGTATTTTAGGCACTATTGTGTCTACTCTCTTAAAAGCAGTCGCTCATGTTGTAGGATTTTTAGCAGAGCATGTGATTATTATGATTGCTGTCACACTTTTAGTGATTATTCAAGTATTGTCAACCAATATAGGCACCATTAAACAAAAAGCACATAAAATTTCTACTAAAATAAATGAACGTTAGATTTCATGATGTATTAAGGGTTTTACTTCCGAGTAGTATTCAATTGTATAACACTGTACAGGTTGAAAGAGCTATTATTCCTATGACATATTATAATTTTTCAAGGAAGAAGGGAAATAGTCATCTACGCTTAGCAACCGTGGTCAATGATGAATATACAGCACAGGATATCATTGTTATTCCTGATGGCTTTTATACACCTGCGACGTATAATAAAGCGATTAAGGAAGCATTGAAAGAAAAAGGACATGCTGATGACTTTGAGTTGTCTTATAGTCCTGCATTAGGGAAAATAACCATTAAAGTGAAACCACCTTTTGGCGTTATTCTTCATCAAGAACTAGGTGACATATTAGGCATGACACGTGATGAAATTACCTTTATTCATGATGAGATGACTGGGAATGCACCTTGTAAACTTTTACCTTATCATGAGTATAGAATTTCTTGTAGTATTGTGGATGGTCATAAAAATTTAAGAAATGAACAACGTAGTGATCTTCTGACATCATTTGTTCCCAAAGGTAAATATTATGGTGATATTCATGAATATACCTCTCTTCAAAAAATAAAGATCGCAAAGCACGATCATACTAGTATTGAACTCCAGGTTAAAGATCAGAATGATGAGACTATTGACTTTTTAACACCTGTTTCCATTGATTTACGATTAGAATAAATGGAGTGTGATGCTGAACAATTTAGGCTTGAAAAAATTAAAGAAAAAATTACTGAATTAGAGCTAGCTATTGACAAAAGAAAAAAATGTCATAAACATTATAAAAAAGCGAGTCAAATCTTACACGGTTGTGAAATTGGTATGTATATTACCAGTGTTACAGTCGCATCGATTGGTGCTGCATCTGTGATTGGTAATGTCATTAGCATTCCAATTTCTGCGATTTGTACAGTATTAGGCTTAGTTGGAAAAATTGTTGTTCCTAAGTTAAGGAAGAAAGAGAAAAAACATTTAGCACTATTAACTGAGAAAAAAGCATGCTTACGAGGCATTGATAATTTACTATCCAGATATTTGGACAATGGTACTATTTCTGCCAGTGAATTTGAACTCATCCTAGAATCCGAAATGACATGATTTTCATCTGAGATAATCAGTTTGGGCTATTTTAGCAAGTCAGACAAAAGTAGTGAAGATGAGTAATTTTATAGGCTTTTTAGCTTATAAAATTATATCAGTCAAATTTACAATGCCATCTTTGTAATATCTTAGGTCAATGATAGACATATCAAGCCATGGGTTATAACACACATGACCATAGATATGATTTTTAATTAACACTCTTTTTTGAGACATTAGACACGTGACATTGATTGGCAAGTCTGTAATGTTTATCATCGGAGTATGTCTTGGTACAAAATTAACTCCTGTCAAAATAACATTTCCTGTCATTGACAAGATTAGGACACCAATGAGAGCTTTCACCGATTTGTTCATTTATTTATAGTATAATTTTGTTTAAAAAATCCAATGTTGAGAAATATCATTGTCTTTTTTGTAGATGAAAACATCATCGTGTAGAATAGGACTTATATCACCTAGGTCTATAAGTTTATCCTTGATTCGTTTTGGACATCTTACAATATACATTGTTTTTTTATCATTTCTAGGGTATATCCATAATAGGAAATCATATTTATCTGTGATTGATAAATGGTCCAATCTATCAATTTTATACCAAGTATGATCAGGAATATTTTTCCAATGAGCATAGACGTCTTTCATTTTATTTACCATAAAATAATTTCTATTAAGTATACGTTTAGTCCAATAAGTTAAACCCATAAAATTTCTTCCCTTGTTTGGTTTCTTTTATTCCTGTGAACCTTATGTAATTGTGGTGAGGATTTAACTTTTGTTTGATGATCGACGTGGCCCAGACTGTGTATGCTTTTGATTCTGCGTCTACTAGTTCAAGGACAGTTGATTCACCTACTTTTGTTGTTATTGTTCTAAATGATTTAATTTTATACCATGTGTTGATAGGCAGATCTTTAAATTTTGTATACTCTGTCACTCGTGCTTCAAGTTCTGCATTGGATGGAAAGGTGTTCATTTATTCTATAAAAAGTTTTTCACTTTTTTATTTTATTTGAAATTATGAAACTTAGAAAAATTAGAAAAATTATGAAACTTAGAAAATTTAGGAAACTTATGAAATTATGAACATTTTGAGAATTTTGATAATTTTGAACAAATTAGTGACTTGACTGGAATTAGACTAGGAATTAATTTAGACTGAGATTAGACTGGAAAATATTTATACTGGATTTGACTGAATAAATTTGACTGGAGATTGACTGTGAGTTAGAACTGTCATTTATACACTACTCATGCTATGTGATACTGCTCTACGGTGCTGACCCCTGCATTTGGGAGCAAGAATTTCTCAACAGTGATTTTCAATTTGGCAATTCGCTTCTCCATAGGTTGTTAGGTCACCAAGACGGGAATCGGGGAAATGGGTTCCAATTTATTGCTGAAGAAGAACTTACGATTTGAAGGCTTGTTTTTAGCCACGACTTGATTTGCATTGAGTCGACCTTGACCAACTCATTTGAATTGCACGCTGATGAACAAAACGGATTAGAAATGAAACAACCAGCTATGATGTAGGATGGTAGCAGGCGAGTAACGTAACAGTAACGTCATAACTTATCGGTTATCGATTTTGGAAACTTCGCCGCACTGCTCATTATTGGAATAGTCCTTAGTAGGCCTAGTTCTTGCTGACTTCATCATTCACTTCACGTCACTGGAGCCGGCCTGTGTAAATGATGTACATAGGCTTTGTGTACTGTAGTGTACATACTGTACTGTACTGATTAGATGTATGTGGTAGTAGGCTATCATGGCTAGCCTACATACATGTATGAGGGTTGCTGATACATGACATCAAGTAGGCCTTTAAACTTTAAATACTAGTCTTTATACATTCTTGAACTTGAAGTGAAACATAGATTTGAGCATTATTTCACACTTTATTCAACAAAATGAGCCAGCCCTTGTATTGCGGTCACAATAACCCTATTCCTGTTCAACGTTATTTCTTTACCGTTGAACGGCAATTGAAATCCCGTCGAACAGCATTTAGTTTCGTCAAGCAATAATTCCGTTAAGAGTAATTCCGTTAATATATATTTGATAATAATAAATATGTGTGTATGGCGAATCATAAGAGTTGCATTATTTTCTGTTCAGTTATTTCATTATCACTATGGTCAGCAATACTACCTTTACAAAGATAGACAAAGATGGTATTGATAACTAAGTTAAGAAAGCATCTCCTATCGTGACCATGCCAGTTTACTGTCATCGACATCAATCCTGTTGTCATCTTACAGGATGGATACACACGGCGACAATGGATCTGCGTAAGACCATAAACCGAAAGGTCGCAACTCGTTTTGGTATAAAATATCATCCTAAGATCCAGGATATCGAGACACGATCAGAAAATGAAATAGTCAATTTTGGTATAAAATCTCATCTTGTCTGTTATAAAGGACGGCCAAGGGCAAGGTCTCAACCTGAATAAAATGGTCTGTTTTGGTATAAGAGATATCTTGGGACAAGGTCACAACCTTGTCAGCTCAGGTATGAAATCTCAGGACTTGGTCACAACCTGAATGAAATGGTCAGTTTAGGTATGAAATCTCATCTCGGCTGAAGGCGGTGTCTCAGGTCTTGGTCACAACCTGAATGAAATGGTCAGTTTAGGTATGAAATCTCATCTCGGCTGAAGAAGGTGTCTCAGGAAAGGTAACAACCTGAATGAAATGGTCAGGTTACTGGATACTCCGACGTCATTGTGTGATCGAATCATGGACTCCCATATTTGGCCATCTGGTGTAATTGTGCGGCCCTTTCGTGTGGGCAAACAACTCCGTGCAGCGAAGGTGCAGTCCGAGTTCAATACGCACCACACGAGTGGGCAGAGTACTAAGCCGTCATTCAAGAGGACGAGGTATGGTCAAGGTCGGCGCGCGGCACAGGGACACTCGCGTCCGTCCAAGCGGTGGAACGCTAGTGCCACCAATCCCGGGAGACACTGGGACAATACACAGCAGTACTGGGACCGACGGGACTCTGACCGGTTCCACCGGGACTCTGACCAGTACCACCAAGACTCTGACCGGTACCACCGGGACTCTGACCGGTTCCACCGGGTGTCTGACCGGTTCCACCGGGACTCTGAATGGTTCCACCGGGACTCTGACCAGTACCACCGGGACTCTGACCAGTACCACCGGGACTCTGTCTGGTACTACCAAGAATCAGACCGGAACCAACCCGGCTACGAATGGTCGAATCAAAAGTGGTAAGAACCTTGGCAATAGTATTATGTTGCTTAGTGATACGTATAACTGTCATGGCTTGAAATCGAATGCCTTTCATGTCGCACGTAGGTTAGGCGACTGTGACGTTTTATGTCTCACGAAAACGTGGCTAAGACCACACGAACTGCAAAGCCTTCCTATGATACTTGCTGGTGGAAACCCAAACCTCGACATAGGTAATACCAATTTTTCACAAAGTCTGCAATGTCTGACTTAGATCCAGAGTATTCGGGCCGCCCCTTTGGGGGAGTCGCAATTATTTGCAAGCGTCACGCAGAACTGAATTTTCATTCTATTGAAATGGATTGTGATCGGCTTGTGAAAAACCCTTATTCAAGGAGGGCGATTAGTCGCGTTAGGCTGTCGGCTCATTGTTTCGACATTGAGCTCGGTCGCAAGTTAAAAGTGCCCAGAGATCAGCGTTTGTGTTCCAATTGTGATTCTGGGGAGTTGGGAGATGAGGAACATACTCTCTTCTTCTGCAATAGAAAGGAGTTAGTGGATTTGAGAAGAGTGGTTGTAGTACAAATTTCCGATATTGTTGATAGCTTCAAATTGTTAAGTGTTAGTGATAAGTTCAAATATTGCTTTATGGCTGGGGACATGAATATTTGTTCGGTAATAGGTACATATTTCCATAAAGTGTTAGAGATAGTTAGAGGATAAATCATTACATTTTGTATTTCATGTCCATCTTTATTGCTAAAAAACCCAATGTAAATTCATTTTTATACGGAGGCAATAAAAGTTATTATTATTATTATTATTATTGGTGTAACTGTGACTGACAATAGTGGTGCTGTGCGCCAGGTTATCTTGAATGTTTACATGCCATACTATTCGAGTAGTGCTGAGAGTAACTGTCTTGAAGAATTTATAGAATGTATAGATCACCTGCAAAGTTGTATAGATCAGCATGGGACCCCGGTCCTGCTCTGTGGTGATTTTAACGCACAGCTACCGAGGGAGGAGAAGATTGGGAGATTCTGGTATAAAGATAAAGGTTACTCGCCACTCTTTAAGGCTCTGTATGACTTCTTAACCTCAAATTACCTAATTGTTGCTGACTTCCTGTTTCAGCAGCCGGTTGACTACACGTTTTTCTGTATTAAGCGTAACTGTTTCACTTGGATTGATCATGTTATGATGTCCAGCGCGACTGCAGGTTACATATTAGACTGCAGGATTATTAGTCTCGATGACACTAATTTGAGTGACCACCTTCCTATCAGAACAACTCTTCAGATAAGTATGTCATCGCAGTCACCTTGTACTATTAGCCCTGATGTCAGAGATGCCCGCGTGTCTCCTTCGTACGAATGGGCCAATCGTGTTCGCCGTGCAGCATATTGTGCGGATGTTGGTTCTAATCTTAAAACCTTCACGCTGAGGCAGGCTGAAAATTTGTAAACCGTGCTGAGGCCCAAGCATATGTTAATGATCGGTTCTCATACCTTAATGCAGTTCTTCACTCTTTTGCGCCTAAAAGAAGTTTCATTAAGAAAGTGTTTGAGCCTAAGTCGTATTGGTGTAATGAATTGAGTCGGTTACGTGATGTAAAGAAGTTTTGGTGGCATATGTGGGTTGAAAATGGTAGACCCCGGTCAGGGGCTGTCTTTGAATGTTGGAAATTTACGAAAAGGCGATTTCGTCAGGAAACCCGGAAGCGGGTGCATTATACTGTTTCTCAACCTGTTAGTAATCTGAATTAACTTTTCCGTCTGAACAATAGCTCCGCGTTTTGGAAGGCCCTGAATAAAAGGGGCTCTGATTCCGACTCTAAACTGTCAGTGGAAAGCTTCAAGAAATGTTTTAGTGACACTATGCAGGATGATAATAACCTTGATGATGATCAGCATGAAATTGGCAACTTTGTGAAAAAAAAGTATTTAGGGAAAAATTGCAACAACTTTACTAAATGTGACGTCTCCCCCGCTGATATCTGGGGTGCAATCCCAAAATTGAAGTGTAGCAAGGCGCCCGGCATAGATAACATTATGGCGGAGCGTCATAGGTATGGATTGTGAGATGAATTATGCCGTGTTTTGAGTAATATCTTCACTGTCATGATGAGTTGGCATGTGGTCGGGGATGACATGGCAGTTGGCACCAATATACCGGTTTTGAAAAAAACATCAGCAGATCCCAATGACCCTGTTAATTACCGACCGATCACGCTTTGTACTGTGTATTCTAAGTTACTCGAGCTAATGCTTCTGCCCCTGGGTACTTTAAGGGGAGACCCTGCCAAAGGTCTGACTAAAAATAAAAAATAAAAAAATTTCTGGTGACACTGGGTTTTCCCCACTTTTAGGTACATTGAAGCATAGACAATCTGTTCTCACTAAGTTTTCATGCAAAAAACATCTATAAAGTGTTTTTATTTGAGGTTTATTGAGACCTGGTGTGAGCCAAAATTGATGATTTTGCTCAGAAAACAGACAAAAATGGCACTTATTCACTATGAACTGACTCAGCTTGTAGTAAACCGATTTTCTTCAGGTTTGTTTTGTTCAAAAGCATGGGATATACCTTTCCTGGGAGCAGGTCAATTCCCCCTGGACAATTGCCCCCCGGACTATTCCCCCCCAGACGATTCCCCCCGAGGACAACTCCCCCCTGGACAATTCCCCCCTGAGGACAACTCCCCCTGGACAATCCCCCCCCCCCCCCCCCGAGGACAACTCCCCCCCGGACAACGTCGGTCACGCAAGATGATGCCAATGATGATGGTTATCATCAAACTCAAAGAACAACTTTATTCAGAATTTTTAAAAATCTATACATGCTACCTGTACGTATTTTTCATCGAAGAAGCATAAACTTTTCCTTAGAAGTATGATAACTCACAGAATAAAAATCGTACCGATACATTTAATGTGAAGTACCTAATAAGGAAATTAGAATAAGACGTAAAATTAAAGCCATGGTATGGTTGGGTTGTTGTCCCTATCTTTGTTATAAATGGTCATGAAAATCAACGTTTTCCGCCCAGCCCCTTGGGCCTGTAAAGTGAAATATCAGTTTAGGGGAACAAATTGCATGTAAAGCGAATATTAACTTTTCATAGAAATCACAATACAGTTTCCTGGAAACGATTGCTGGTCAGTGCTGCGTTACTATTGTTAGATCACTCCCACGTATGATTTTGTGCATTAGGCGTAGGAGTGAAACTGAGCTGTCAAAATGGAGTTCACAAGAACAGAGAGAGGAAAATCAAAAGTTATTCTAGATGGATATTCATATGTGAAACAAAAGGACTTGGCCGCTGGCAAAGAGTGCTGGGAGTGTGAGCTGCGTAGACCCAGACAGTGTAAAGCTAAGATTCATATTTTGGCAGGTCGTGTAGTGCACCGCACAAACGAACATACACACGCTGGTGATGCTAGGCGGGGCGAAGTTCTGAAGTTTAGAGCAGCTGTCAAAGAGCGGACGCAGACGACAGAGGAGGCTCCACAAAAAATTGTTGCAGACTCTGTCCGAAACTTGTCTGATGCTGCAAGTGGATTATTGCAACCTATTAATGACATCCGCCGCGGAATCCGTCGAAACAGGCAACAAGTCGGGAATTCCCCACCACTCCCTGGTAATGCAGGCGAATTAGAAATTCCGAGACAACACCAGTTGACAGATACGGCCCTGCATACAGAACACGTTCATATTTTTTCACAGTCTGTGGTAAAATGTTTTCATTGACCATGGAGGGGTTAAAGATAGGGTATTTTCAGGCTGTAAAAAACTGAAAACCTAGAAAAACAAGGATAAATCAGTAAATTCCCTGTAATTGTTTTATTTGATGTTTCTTTGCAAATTGAAACAGCACCTTGTTGTGCTTTTTGATAGATTTAACCTATAAAACTATTTTTAATTTACTTATTTTTAAAATTACAATTATGTACATGTTAAATGTACATTGGATGCAGTGTGGGCTAGGCAAAGTCACACCCGCTGGTCCACAACAAAGGGAACAGTGGCGCTCCTACTGCACTGGGCTTAGTTTACATATTTCTGGTAATAGGGCCGTTTAGACGACAGAAAAAAGGCCCGATGAGATCCGATCGAATCCGAATGCGGTCTAAATTTCCCTGGTGTAAACGCAAACCGATCGGGTCTCATGTGGTCCCATCGGGTCTTCAAGTGGTCCACCTCTTTTGCTGGTTCCATCGGGGCTAATCCGGATGCATCCGGATCAAATTTGGTCGTCTAAACGCGATCGGGCCAAATGCGGTCTCATCTGGACTAATTTTTTTACCTACACGCATGCGTATTGGATATGGTACTTCGGCAATACTTCCTTTCATTATAAACACGTGTATTTTCACGGGAATTAATGTTGTTTTGATTGTCAGTTTTATAGTATTTTCTCTTGGCCTATTTTCATTATTCCAATATGGTGAAGGATAAGTTCACGGACACGGTTGTTTTCGATCTCATACATATTTGGAGCGATCAATCCATTCAGCGGAAGCTAGACAGCAGCTACCATAAGAACGAGCTTGCCTAGTACACTTATAACCCGCATTGTGGCGCCAAATCGGTGACGCCACCGCGCCATCCTGCGGATTATTGGTTGAACCAAAAGAAATTAGTCCACATCAGTCCTCATTGCTGTTAGCGTCTAAACGGGTACATTAAAATGAGACCACATCCGGTCTGGAATGGGGTTCGATCGGATCGGAATGCGGTCTTTTTGGAAAGCGTCTAAACGGCCCTAATGTCTTCTAATCCTGGGAACTGTCCTTTGTTATCATATCTCGTCTATTTTATATAACACAGTAATTATCACCTAAGAAAATAGAAGTCTGAGGTTCCCTATGTGGTGACGGAGCTGACGAGGCAGATCTTCTTGGTGGGTCTACTGAATCCCTTTTGTGCAAGAGGCATCCTGTATTTTAAATTAATGCATTCTAAAATAACTTGGCCACAGACTACACTGGGTAATACATATTTGGTTAAACTTATGTATTTAAGGTTCAAGCACATGGATTGACCGCTGAATACCAGAGAGATGGAGAGTTTGCCCTGAGTATTCGCATGATCCCATCATTGGCTTTTGTTCCAATTGACCACGTAGGAGATGCATACGATCACCTTCAGGAATATCTCCCTGACGAAGCTCAACCAATCCTGGATTATTTTGTAGGAACGTACATCGGACGCTCGAGAGTTGATGGTGGGCGACGGAATCCACTGTTCCCACTTCCAATGTGGAACATGTACCAACGCACCATTGACGCGTTACCACGCACTAACAATAACCTAGAAGGTTGGCACCGTTGATTCCAGGCAGATGTTGACGCCCACCACCCAAACTTTTGGAGATTTTTGAACGTTTTGAAACTAGAGGAGTCTCTCACGCACACACAGATGGTTCAAGCTGAAGCTGGGGAGGCTGCTCCTGCACAGGGTATGGTGTACAGAGACGTACAGCAGAGAATCCAGAACCTGGTGCATGATTTTGAAAACCGAAACATTATCAACTAATTGCACACGATTTCCAGTTCTGAACAATTCATCCGGACAATAATTTTCATGACAATGTGTGTTCAAAGAACAGTGTGCATTTAGAGTATATAGCTACTTTGTGACACTTGATAAAAATCACCCACATTACAAAATTTTCATTAATTTTAAATGTTCGAGTAGAACTGCAACTCTGGGTTCCTGTATATAGACTTTATCTAAAGTTTACTCCGTTGCCGCGTTATGTTTAGATTTATTCTGTGAGTTATCATAATTCTAGTGCAAAAGTATGCTTCATAACTGATGACACTTCGGTGAAAAATACATGTACAGGTAGCATGTTTTGTTTTTTTAATTCTGAATAAAGTTGTTCTTTGAGTTTGATCATCATCATTGGCATCATCTTGCGTGACCGACGTTGTCTGGGGGGGGGGGGGGTTTTTCGGGGGGAGTTGTCCTCGGGGGGAATTGTCCAGGGGGAATTGTCCAGGGGGGAGTTGTCCTCGGGGGGGGGAATTGTCCAGGGGGAGTTGTCCTCGGGGAGAATTGTCCAGGGGGAGTTGTCCTCGGGGGGAATTGTCCAGGGGGAGTTGTCCTCGGGGGGAATCGTCCAGGGGGGAATTGTCTGGGTGGAATAGTCTGGGGGGGGGGGGCAATTGTCAGGGGGGAATTGTCCTAGAACCACATTTCCTGACCTCCATTCTAAAGATATCCCTGCTGCTATGGCAACAGCTGGGAAACCCCAGGAATCCCAAGGAATTTTTAACTCCAAATTGGGTCAACATTAGGATAAATTATAGCAATGTGACCTACTTTTGTTATCTTGGCTACGATTGGCCTATACTGGTCACATGGTATACTGTGAGGTGTTACCTGCTCAGTGATTGGTCAAAACATTAAAAACCACCTCCATGTTTACAATCTGGTTTGCTTTTGTTTTTCATCATGTCTACAGAAGAAAATAGCCGAAAACGTCTTTATAAATCGCCTGCTAGGCCAGCAAAAAGCAGATCTAAGAAATATAGACAACTTGCAGAAGCAAGAGGCAAGAAAAGAACTGTGAAAGTTGCTGATATTAGGAGTTGTGTCCATCACAGTAGTTAGGTACGCCACTGCCGAAGTACCAATTTCTACGACGCCACTTTGAGCGACCAAAAATCTGAGCGCCAATTGAAGAATGTTCCATTCGCAACTTAACGCATGCGCATTCCGCACTGTTTACTTCGTCAGCTTTCACTGATCGAAAAGCCCAATCAATTCAGCAAGTTTTTTCCGATTTCTTTCCTTTGATGGGTGATTTTTGGCCATGTATCACTATCAGTAGAAATCATGGATTAGCAAGGTAAGAAGCCCAGAAATGAAGTTTTAACTGCTAGAAATGAACTTTTAGACGTCTTTTTCAACTAGAAATGTCCGACTCATTAACATGAATCATAGCGCCAATATGCTATACCTCAATGCTATACCCACAATCCGAGTCGCCCAAGGAACTCGCTGAGTCCATCAGTGAGTTCTTTACCGATAAGATTGCTAAGATCCGGGAAACCCTCAACACTGCCCAGGATGACGGTTCCCAAGCGACCGACGAGTTACCAGAGGGAGTGACCCCTCTCTCCGCATTTCCACCAGCCACAGAGGAGGAGGTCAGAAGGATTGTGATGAAATCCCCCTCGAAATCCTGTGAACTGGATCCGGTTCTCACATGGCTTCTTAAGCTCTGCATCGATGAGCTGCTTCCAATACTAACTGCCATAATAAATGCATCGCTAAAAGCTAGCTGTGTCCCCCGCACTTTTAAATCTGCGCTCATTAGGCCTCTATTAAGGAAGCCAGGTCTCGACTCTGACATTCTCAGAAACTACCGCCCTGTGTCAAACCTACCCTTTGTGTCGAAGGTTGTGGAGAAGGTCGTTGATGCCCGCCTAGAACATCACCTCCTGTCCAACTCGCTGCATGAAGAAATGCAATCCGCCTACCGAAGAGGTCACTCAACAGAGACCGCTCTACTAAGGGTTCAGAGCGACATCCTTGGTAGTTTGGACAGGGGTGATGTGACAGTGCTTGTCATGATCGACCTCTCTGCAGCCTTCGATACCATTGATCATAAGATCCTTCTAAAAAGGTTTGAACAGTTATTTGGCATCACTGGCTCTGCTCTTGCCTGGATTGCATCATATCTTGATGACAGGTATCAGACCGTCGTTATTGATCGTCAAAGATCTACGGCTGTTCTCTTAAAATATGGTGTTCCACAGGGGTCAGTGTTGGGCCCAAAAATGTACTGCATGTACACAAAGCCACTTGGCAACATAACAAGAAACCATGGCCAAGGTCATCATTTTTATGCTGATGATGCCCAGCTTTATGGCTCTTTTAATCCGGTGATCCAACATGCACAGGAAAGTAATATACAGCAAATGCTCAGTTACCTCGGGATCAGCCAATTTTTGCAAACACATAATATGAGGCCTTTATGGGGGAGAGAAAGTTGACCACTTATTTATGGTGACAGCTGTTTCAATAGGTGTTTAAATTAACATGAAGTCAGAACATCATGCTCATTTCGTTTATTCAAGTCAGACCCCTTGGGAGTTCATTGAGTAATAGAATAAAAGTGAATAGGTCGCTCTTGTCTGCATTTGAGTGTATCCTAACACTGAATGAAAAGTCAAAATCAGTCAGCATTAGACAACTCATTACAACACTAAAAAAGACCAAATTTCAACATTGATTGGTGGAATGAGTCTCATGAGCCGAAAAGTCAACACTTTATGACAAATTCAGACTTCTGTTACAAGTCAGTCACTGTCTTCATTGTAATCATGAAACACAATATCCTCTTCCACATCAGACAGTTCATCTTCATCAAGGAGAATACCTCCTTCCGCCTGAGCATCGGCGTATTGTCCATTTTCACGTGGAATGAGTCCAGCTACTTGGAATCCCCGAATTGCTGCATTGGGACTTACATCAGCCCATGCATGACTTAGAATTCCTAGAACTGATAGGAGAGGGATTTTGTCACACTGTCCATCTGCATTAGTATGCTGGGTTTTCCATTCCTTCCAGTACTTACGGACCAAGGTTTAAAATCCCCTCATGACGGTTAGGTCTAGAGGCTGGGCGAGAGATGTACATCTGGCAGGGATGTCATCAAGTAAAATACCAGCTTCAACCAGAGGCTGGCAGAATTGTTCGGTCTGATGTGGGCGAAATCTGTCTACCAAAAGCAAAATTTCATTTGGATTAAAGTCTCCAACAAAGGGAAAAAAGATTTCTTCCTGCCAGTGCTGCAGTGTTCCTGCATTCTCCCACCCAGACCTTGAAGACGTTACCCTTACATTTTCTGGTATGTCATGCAGGGCTTTGATTTCCCTAACAAAACCGGGTTCCCTAAAAACGACATGAGCTGGAGCTTTCTCTCCATTTGACCCAATTGTAAGTCCAACCGTACAACCCAGTTTTGGGTTCCCCCTCGATGTCCGCACATCAATGTTCTTTGACCCCTCTGTTGCAGCAGTATACATTGGCGGAAAATCAAGTTGGGTAAAAGTTTCATTAAAGTTAAAAATAGTGTGGACGTTATTTTCCTGAACAGTAGTCCGTACCTCCTCTTGAAATCTAGCCACCCTCTCCTCAGCATCACGTGGTAATGTGGCAGTATCCTTGGTCTTTCGACGAAACGTGATGCACTTTCTGGCCATGAACCTTGACAACCACCCATCACTAGCAACAAAGTTCACTCTTTCAGGGCGCTGGTGCCTCATTTCATCCTGTCTTTTGACAGGAAGCTCACCCCACTAATTTTCAAAGGCTACAACAGCATCCTGGCGAAGATCAGACCTGGATACAGGCAGAGCTCTCTGCCTCCTCTCAAGAAATGACTGGTGCACGGCATCTTCAACCTCAGGCCATAATCCATCATGATCAATGCGCACCCTTCGACTGTGAGCATTGTGTTCTGCCTGGTCCATGAGGTGGTCAATGTCCTGAATCCATCCGCGCAAAGTTGAATTGGCCAATCTATGCCTCCTTGCATACTCTGCGACATTCAAAACCTGACCATGTTCAATAGCATGCTGACAGTCTAATGCATGCCGTAGACGTGCCTCCACAGGGTAGCCATGGAGTCGCCTAGACGTACCAGGACGATGACCTTCCATATCACCCTCACCATCATTAGGCATATCCATGCAGACAACCAAACGTACAAACAACACGAAAAGGTGGATAAAAGTTGTAATCATTGTCACTGGTCAGAGGTCTGCGTATTGAATGACTGAAACCAATTTCACTAAAAAACAAGAAAGGGTTAATTCTTTTTCTCCTACAATAGTATGAAATAGACCCAGGCCTTGGCAAAGGACACGTCTCATTCAAGTCCTCTTTCAGAAAACCAATCGACCATAGGCCTGTACACTTCTATTCACTAAAAAATCAGTGTCACATTTTACATGAATACCCTCTCTGGGCCCCATTTTATACCAAAAACTAAGTTGATCTGAAGTAGGCCTATCCCGAGGTAACTGAGCATTTACTGTATATATGAGGTGATAGGAATGTAGGTATTTTGAAGCTATTTTGACAAAATCCCTTACAGGCCTTTTTGCCTCAAATTAGCTTAGAAACCCCTAAGAACCAGACACCTCATATATATATTACTTAGGGAATACTACAGCTCAATGGGTTAATTCCTTAAAATAAATGGCCTTTTTACTGTCTTCATTATCCAAAATTCAAGGAAAAATTCAAGTAAATTAAATGAATTATCCAATAGCAAATCAACATAAAAGTAACTTCACCTATGACTTCTTTAATTTAGAAGTAACTGTTAACAGTAACAATTTCTTCAGACTACAAGAAACTAAGATAACACCTGGGTTTTTGAGCCTGAAAAATAAGAAAGACTGTCTGCGACTGGAAAAGAATCCATTGTCGTTTTACCAGAACCAATTTAACATGGCTGTTTGGTTTGCTACTACCGGTTGTGGTATTTCAATAGATGATCACTTGAATCACAGTGACCCATTGATAAGGTCAATTTACAGATTTCATGTTTACTATCAAATATTGAAGATCATGAAGAATCTAGAGATACCAATTCCAGGTGAAAGTGATTTCAATGAGACAAACAATAACATTAACCGTAGGAAACTAGAAGGATTATTGAGTGAATTTGGTTTAAAAGACGAATATGATTTCTCAGTGTTTGAAAGTAATGAGGGGTGGACTTCCTGGAGTGTATCGGATTACAACCCGAACATAACTGATCCCGGATATTACATCAATGATTCTAAAATCAATTTCTTCCTCATGCAAGTTCATGAGAATAGAATGCCACCAATGTTTAAATCTGATTGGGATGCTGGAATGGCTAATTTCAAATATCCAGATACCTTCATTAAGTATCATGTGAAACAACACAAGAATGTATTTGATGTAATTACACAAAATGCATGTTAAACCTATCAACAATTCATGATATTTAAATCAAATGGTTTCTCTAATCCTGGAATAGAGAGGTTGAATGACACAATAAGAACATATGTTTACTGTATTCTGGGTGCTCAGGCGTTGACCAGAACACCAATAATTGGAGTACCGGGTACAGAATTGGATGCTCAGAAGGAATTTAACAAACTATTAAAGGACTCGATTAATCAACATCCTGATATTCCCACTTCAATTCAAAGATATCAAAAAGCAGTGAGTGACACTCATACACGATTAGATTATGTAATAGCACCAGGATTGTATGTCATAGGGTCAAATATGGTACTCGTTATTGGTAAGCTGGATAACTACAATAATAACATTTTAATAGCACCAAAAAATGCTAAACCTGGTAAGAATGACATTAACCACAAAAAGACCTTACCACCACAACTGATGGAAGGAAATAGTTCTAAGAAAATAAGAGTTAAGAGTAGTGTTGATACTGTCAAGACGGACTTCGTCCTGAGAGCAGAGCTCGAGACCAGTCATACACCAAAGAGTAATGTTGATGCACCAAAAACAACTGAAACATCAAAGAATACTCCTACTACTAAACGGGACACCAAAGTTGAGAGGGAGGATGATACTCATGAAACAATTAAATTCATGCTTTACTCAGTTGTTGGTACATTGATTGTTTTTATGGTTAGATAAATAAGTAATTATGGCTGAAGGAGGTGAAGATTATGAAATGGATGATTACGATCATAATTACATTCATAATGTGGATGATCCTAATACAGGTGAAACCAATAGAAATTTTCAAGATGACGGCACAACATACAACACAGGTAATACAAATCTTACTACTGAAACTTCATTCACTACAACTCCAGATAGAGCAAGAGGTATTGCCCCTGAATTGATGGAAAAGGAGTTTAATTACGCTGAAGTAGAGGGTAAACTTGATACAGCATTGGAAAGAGCAAAATGGAAATGTGACAAGAACAAATTGAGTAATCTTGCACCACACATTAGTTATGATGGAAACAAACTTTATTATTGGCCGACAACACAGTATGAATTTGATTTGATAAAAGGTAAACTAGGAAACGAAAATTTATTTGACTGGCGTAATAAGGATAGAGAAGACATAAAGTTAATTCCTTTAACTAAGGGTGATGGAAGCTTCTTTGCTGAAACAACTTTAAAGAATAAGTTTGGTACTAATTTTGTTAATTATTTAAAAGGTATGATTGCACCTGATGAACCAGCACCTATGGAAGGACCTAGAATGGCACCTATGGAAGGCCAGGAATCAGTAAGGGAACCTAAATCTGCATCCACTCAAACATATATATTAATTAATGATGTAAACAGTTCAAACCAACCAATAGATCAACTGATAGATGCTTATGATGAAGAATTAAGGGCATTTGGTTTTACTGAATCTGCCTTGAGAGAACTTAGAGCGTTAAAACAGGCTGGTGATGATCTAGCTGCAGTAAAGAGGGATAAGGACATGCAAATAGAGGAATTAGAAAAAAAACTTCATAATTTAACAAGAGACTATGTAAAGTATGTAGAAGAAGGTTCTAAAGATACGGGGGAGTTGAAAAAGCAAATAGATGAACTAAATGACAAATTGTATGAGGAAATGTCAAAGGTATGGAGGTTAGACAATGACAGGGAGTCACAAACTAGAAGAATTAAACGTTTAATTGTTGATGTTCTAAAGAAACCAGATTCAACTATTCCTCTAAAGGACAGAATAAAGTTAATTTTTTAAGACGTATGGTGTAACCATTAGCGCCATAATAACAGCTGTTGTAATGACATTTACAACTCTAGGTCTCAGTATCAGTAGTGCTTTAAGTGGTGCCACTAAATCTGTAAAACCAACTCCAGGACCAGACCCAACTCCAGGACCAGACCCAACTCCAGGACCTACACCAGAACCTGGGCCAGGACCAAAACCATCAATACCAGATAAAGTGAAAGAAGGTCTCAAGAAGTTTGCTGAATGGCTAAAAGAACTGGCCAAGAAATCAGCTGCGGCTTTACCTGGAATCATCGGTTCTATCGTATCATTTCTCCTGAAAACAATTGGTGCAGTTGTTGGCTTTCTAGCTGAACATCTGATCATAGCAGTTATTGCTATTGTGAGCTCCATAATCTATGGTTTAATTGGGGGTGTTAAAGCCTTAAAATCACGTAAAAGGTCTTAGGTGACCTTCTATCAAAAAACAATGTTTAAAAAAATAATTATCATGTAAATATGAATAAATACATCTCATTAAAAGATTATTATTCTAGTGAGTGGAACAATGAGAATCTTAAAGGATACATTCGTCCTAGGGTCATGGATCGAGCTATGCTCTCAGGACTGCGTCCGACTAGAAATTTTAGTGAAGAAAATGTCAGCAAGAATTATGACAGTGGGAAATTTGATAAGCCTACTCGAGCTATGCTCTCAAGACGAAGTCTGACTGAGACACACAAAGTAGTCCTGCCAAGAATGAAAGAATATGACGTCAGTACCAACACTAATGCCCAATTCTGCCGTAATTGCAAACGTTGGACACTTTTTGAGTATCAAAAGAATTTAAATTTAGTCAGGAACGCCGCTAAAACTGTGAAGTATCAATTCTGCATTGTTTGTAATGCAACCAGTTATGATGATGATTTTAAGACTCTTGAGATCAATATTGACAACAAGATTCGTTATTTTGACATTATTCTTAGAAAGGTTGGATGAGACGTTTGTCTGAATCGGTTCTCAAATATTTAAAGGACTTTGTGGAAGTGCATTTACAGTGCTACTTTTCAAGTCACAGAAAATGTCTTAGTAAGCAGAGATATGAAAGTACAGTCCACTTAGCTTTAAAAATGGGTATTAACACTCTCCCCTCTAAGTTACGGGAAAAGGGGTTACATGGCGAGGCCATACTTGTTGAATTTCACTGTGGGGAATATGACTGGTTTCTTGCCATTGAATTTATCAACAGGGCTATTGGTAAACCCCAATTAACAGATGAGAATATCACTGACCTTAGACTAGTGCACTATGCTTTCCTTAGATTTCTGCATTACTGTGGTGTGAAGGTCACAAATAACTACAAGGAATTTTTACACCAAGCCTTTAAAACGATGAAAATTGATTATGTAATATTTAGACCTTTTTTAACCAACAAGGAGCGAGTTAATGATTTGGAGAGATTATGGTATGATTTCACTCAAAGTATTTTCTTCCAGAATTACAAGGTTGAGAAGGAATATGACCAGGATATTGGCAAGCAGTTTGATGTTTTATTGAGTGCTAGTGCAGGTCGAGACATTAACTGCATCAGTAGTATTAAGTTAGCACCAGCCGGACTTTGTCCTGAGAGCATAGCTCGAGCTAGTGTTAAGTGCAATAAACTTGTGAAAACAGCATTTTGCACTTAACACTCATGTTTCTATTATTTTAAATGAACAGTCAGCAAATGAATAGTCAGACATCATCTGTAATTGAACAACAAATGAAACATATTGGTGTTATCAATCAAAACCCAGTAGGACTTTGTCCTGAGAGCATAGCTCGAGTCGGGGCTTCTAACCAACAGAACACTGGTAGTTACCAACAGAACAGTACTAACTTTCAACAGAACTGCACTACAAATCAACAAGTTTCAAACAAGCAGTTGAATAGTTCAAATTTAGTTACTCCTAGTCAAGGAATAGTCAATTCTAGTTGCCAACTAGGATCAACTAGCAATCAACAAGGTTCAAGTAGCAATCAACAAAATATGAACTATTTGACTGATAGTGGCCTTAAAGCCAAACAAGACTTAGAAATTTTAGTTGCAACTGGGAAAAGCAAGTATTTACTTAATAAACAACTAACTTTAAATGACTTAGATTATATGACAGAAAAGGAACTCTTAAAACACCACAGAATCTACCAGACAAAGATGGTTGCCAGACTTAATGATTCTTTGGGTAAGACAGTACTTAAAGCTTACACTAAATTATCAAGGTGGTTATTACCAATAGATGACGAGGATAATCTTTACCATGACCTCAGAAATGATTACATCGTTACCAATGAACTGGACATGGGTTAGTATCAAAATGGGTGCACTAACTGCACTTGCTTCAACAACATTTATTACTTTAGGCCATTGTCATGAGGAATCATCAATGAATACACCAAATATGACTGTCTCTGAATGTGACCAACCAATAGATGAAAGTCTAGATATCACAGATAGTGATGATAAAGAAGACTAAATTAACCTGGTTATGAGATCATAGTTCGAATAAATCGGCCAAGATAAATGGAACTTGAAACTGTAACTGATACTACTCGAGCTATGCTCTCAGGACAAAGTCTGACTAAAGTTTCAGTGTCTAAGAAACCTCGATCAGAGAAACAATTAGCATGGTCTAGAGAACTGGGTAGAAGATCTCAGGAATTTAAGAGGATAAAAAAGGATAAGACGACATTTAAAGTACAGTACTCCTCCCCAAACAACAGAGTTGTGGAAAAAGAGGAAGAAGAAGTAGAGGAAGAAGAACCACAATCTCAAAATACTGATGTATCACTGCGTGAATCTACCAGTAATACCTATGTCTATGTAGGTTTAGGTGCAATTATTTTAGCAGCATTTATCATGTTTAAGAAACTTCCTAAAAAAGTAAGTAAAGAGCAGCGATCAGGCTTGAATCGAGCTCTGCTCTCAGGACAAAGTCCGAATGAAGCAGTCATGAAGGGATCACTCAGGAAGGGGTCAATTAGCCCTCTTGTTAAACCTGTAGTTAAAGAGAAGAAATGTACTATTCCTTTAATGGAATGATCTCATCAGGTGGTCAGACTTCGTCTTGAGAGCATAGCTCGAGTCCGAGGTGCTTGTCTTCACCACAAGAGTTTAACTCTATTCGGACTTCGTCCTGAGAGCATAGCTCGATTCTTAACTCTAAAGAAACCTCTGTTCCTCTGAAATTAACTAGCTTACCATTCTCATCAGTGATTTCGAATTTTATGTGATTAGTACACTTATTTATCGTTTTCTTACAATTCGGTTCGTATCGCTGCATTTTTATTTGGTCACCATCTTCTACAGGTATGATGCAGAAAATATTAGATGGTTTATTGTTGTAGAGGGTCTTAGCTTTGTCAACCAAATTAGCTTGCAGGAATAGATATTTCCTGTAAAAGTTGAGTGGTCTTATGGAGTAGTATTTTCCTTTCTTGGTGAATTCAGTTTGTTTAAAGCCGAACCATTCATTTACCACAAAGGCAATGTGTGTGGAGAATGTTTTGCCAGCTGGTGTATCATTTACAATAGCATAAAATCTGTTATTAAAGTAAAAGTATTTGTCCTCTGTAAGTTCAAGGGTTATGTAATTATTGTTATCACAGTAAATTTTCACATAGTTTATTCCATTTTCTTTTATGTATGTTTGCCATTCCTCACAAAACTCACTTAAACTAAAATGTCGAGAGTATGGCAATGTAGATTGTCTGTTTTTTATTATTGTTCTAATAGAGGGGTTAACTAAAAAATTCTTACAAAATTCATCTGGCGTCGCATCGGGTGTATGGTTAATGACTTCAAGGCACTGTTCTATTATGGTTGCATTCAGTTTTTTATTAAGTTTAAACTCTTCGTAAAGAAACATGAATACTTGGGCACTCGCTGGCAGGTTATCGCTTGACCACCATGAATTGTAAAAGGTTATCGATTTCAAAGTAATGGATTTTATGTCTAATTGGTCTGTTAAGTAGTACTCAAATTTGGCTTCATTACATTCTTGTTCACTGATTATGAAGTCCATTTCTATTTAATTCAAGAGATTTATTGAATTTAATAAATTTTAATCTAATAAAATAGAAATGATTGATAAGAATCAGAAAATACTTTGCACTACATGTGACAAGTACATATCATACAATAATATGGCCATTCACAGGAGAACTAAAGGTCATCTGACCAAATTAAATCCAGATTATGTCCCTATTGCTCAACCCCGAGCCCCATCACTGATCACTCGAGCTCTGCTCTCAGGACAAAGTCCGACTAAAAGTATGGATAAGAAACTTGCATTTGAGGAAAATGAGCTAGATGGCATAAAGAAAGTGAGTGGAATAGAAATAGTAAAACAATTTGGCAAGCCTGTAGTCACCATTAGTTTGAAGATTGACAGAGAAGCTAAACAAGTGTATGAATACAGAGATAAATTAGAGGAGGTATTATTTCAACTCAATGATTACCATCACAAAATAAGCATATCAGTATTTGCTCAGTTTGATCGTCAAGGTGAAAGTGTAACCCGGACTACGTCCAGAGAGCATAGCTCGACTAGGACAAAGTCCCGAGAACAAAGTTCGACACACCCCATACAGTCTCCAATGGAAAGCATAATTTCAAGGAACCAGGCAATTTATGCCATAACCAACCAGTTAAACTACATTAAGACACAGATTGAGGAAAGGTACTTTCAAGGGTCTGGACTTACACTGAACAAAATAGAGTCTTGTAACATGACCATCTGTTCTTACAAGAGGTGTAAAGGTGGTCATTACACTAAATTACCATTTAAAACAAAAGCTGTAATCAATGTGGAGTCGAATGACAATAAATGTTTTCTCTGGTCTTTATTGGCCGCTAAATATCTAAAAGAAAATCCTGAGACGGACTTCGTCCTGAGAGCAGAGCTCGAGAGTACATTCAATATCACTACTGATATGCTAGAAATGACTTCGTCACGAGAACGGAGTTCGAAAACTACTGATATCAAAATCGAGCTCTGCTCTCAGTACGGAGTACAAATAGACTCATTTCCTGTATGTATTCAAAAGGATATCCCTAAGATAGAGAGTGATAATAATCTCAAAATTAATGTGTTCAAGTTAGAGAACGAATGGGCTAAAAGCATTTATGCCGCAAAACTAGAACCTCTCTACCTGTCCAAGAATTATGACGATGATGATGTCATTGATCTGCTCTATTTCAAGGACCATTTCATGTACATAAGAGACATCAATCTTTTCTTCAGGTCACTCGCTAATAGAGTGTATCTTTGCAGGAGATGCATGAATTACTTTTACAGGAAGTCTACACTAGACAATCATAAAAAGAAATGTGGAGAACACGATTACTGTAAGATTGGTCTGCCTCCACCTAACAGTAAATGGTCACAGCTTAAATTTGAAAAACACTCATTTAAAAATAGAGTTCCCTTTGTAATCTATGCTGATTTCGAAGCGATAAGCACAACAGTCAATGATAACTCGAGCTCTGCTCTCAGGACAAAGTCCGACACAACTCGGAGCAGAGCTCGAGCCGGACTTCGTCCTCAGACAGATACCACTGTTACCACTAAAAAACTATTCAAACAACATGCATCAGCTGTTGGTGTTTATGTTCACTCAGACTACTGTGGCCGATATTTCCGGCCAGTGGCCAATTAGCAGGCATACAGGCACCTGCAAGCACATAGAATTAAGGATAAGCAAGGAATAATGTTATAGTAGAGTGATAAACTCAAGGAATGGCTTTTAATGACGGAATGACGGAATATGTTTACAATTTACAGAACACGAATATGTACATACCTGCAAGCACATAGAATTAAGGATAAGCAAGGAATAATGTTATAGTAGTGTGATAAACTCAAGGAATGGCACTGGGCCACATCAAACATTCACTTAAATAGGTATAAGTATATATATATTATGTAATGATTAAAGGTATTAAAGAGCATTAAAACTAGTGTATTGAAAAAGGCAAGACCAGCTTGTGCTGCCATCTGCAATGGGCAGCACAACTATTAAAGACATTAACCCATTCTCCCACATACACCCCCCACTTATAGAAATTTCTCCCGAAATTTAGTTTAATAAAGGTTCCGAAATTTAGTTTAATAAAGGTTGGCGTGAGTCAGGTCAGTGAATAAGATTGCAGGTAGTGCAACAATATGATAATATGGCAATAATGACGAGTGAGTGACGAGGTGATTAATGATGATGGCGACTATGATAAGTGATATATATATTAATGGAAAAGAGAACACACTTTTACTTAGCATTAACCGCAGAAATGCTCGTGGGCCTCAAACAAATTACTGTTTGGCCATTTACCTTCTCATGTGTCCGCTTCTTGTATACGCCTTGGTAGCCAAGTTTCTTCATCTTTGGGGCGAAGAAGTCATAAACAAAATTTGACTCACATTATATATATATATATACGTATACGCTCAACCAATGTACAATACAAAATCACACAAATGTATTGCCAGTAAGCACTGTAGCATTCAACAATATAGTATTACACTGGAGACATAATCCGGATAGCAGCCTCCAAAGCAGAGGGATGACTCTGGAACCTGCTATCCCCAAGAAGCTCAGTGATCAATAACACCTTCTGGCGCCATTCCGGAACAGGACCAACATGCTGTGAAAAAACATACTGTCCATCCGGACGCAGCCAGTCCGGTGGCCGACGTCGTCGACTTGACCGACGAAGAGTCTCCGATTTCGCACTCTCTGAATCTGAGTTCGACAGTGCGTCAGAATCCAGAGATGGCCCATCGGAAACCAAAGTTGACGGAATCGTCGCTGTGTCAGGAACATCCTTCAAACTAGCGGATTCTCCCTTAGTTGCCCCCTCCAACTTTTTCAAAGACCTTCTTGGCCTAGGAATAGGACGGGCCAACTGAGAGTCACCGCTAGGCCGACATAAAGGATGGTCGGACTGGCACGAAATCGGGAGCAGCATATTTCGGTGTAGACATTTGCGGGAACCGGACTCGGCCTCTACCACAAACACCGGAATATCTGGTTTTGACTGACAGGACACAGTATAAAACTCATCTTCCCACTTGTTGGCAAGCTTGTGTTTGCCACGGTCCCCAACACGGCGAACCAACACCTTGTCGCCGATATTAAGTGTAGCACCACGTACCCTAAGATCATAATGCTCCTTCTGCTTGATTCTGGAAGCTTCCAATTGCTTCTGAGCAAGGTCATATGCAATGGCTAGACGTGAACGTAAATCGTCAACAAAGGCGACCTTTGAACGTGGCTGAGCAGACGGGAGCAAAGTACCAAAATGAACATCAATGGGAAGACGAGGTTCCCTGCCAAACAGGAGAAAGTAAGGTGAAAACCCTGAAGAATCATGACAAGAAGAGTTGTACGCATGAACAAGACTAGGAACAAAGCGTTTCCAATCCTTCTTCTTATCCGTGGGGAGTGTGCCAAGCATATTTAATAAAGTGCGGTTAAAACGTTCACAAACTCCATTCCCCATAGGGTGATAAGGTGTTGTGCGCGACTTGGAAATATTCATGAGCTTGCACAGCTCTGAAATGACCTTCCCAACAAAATTCTGACCCTGATCACTATGAAGACGCTCAGGGATACCATAATGGACGATATAATTGTCGAAGAGAACACGCGCTGTTGTAGCCGCGGTCTGACTTTTGGTAGGTATAGCCTGAGCATATTTAGAAAAATGGTCAGTGATGACTAGAATATTTTCATAACCATGAGACGGTTCCAGCGATAAAAAGTCCATGCACACCAACTGCATGGGCTGAGTAGTGCAAATGCTGACAAGTGGAGCACGCTCCTGAAGCTGCGGTTGCTTCTTCTTAATACATGGAAGGCAATTCCGAACCCACTTGTCAACTTGAACTGACATTCCGGGCCAAAAAAACCGACGTTTAATAAAATCGAGAGTCCTATCTCGTCCAAGATGGCCTAAGTGATTGTGGAACCCGTTGTGGAGATTGTGGAGACAGGATGGGACCAAGATCTGTTGAAAGCATTGACCATTGAACGTTAACCTTTTACAGAGTAAACCGTCCAGTAAAATCAAGCTGTCCCAATATGAGCATAATTTTAAAAGTTCCTTGTCCTTGTCCTTCAATAAATCCCTACTCGGACGCTGCTGGAATTTGACCCAATGATAAAGCTGAGAAATAACAGGATCAGCTTGCTGTCCTGCCCTGATATCAACCTTAGGCCAAGGGGAATCAACAAGCAAAACCTCGGCCGATGACAAATCATTCGACACAGACATACATAATGATTCAACCAAACCATGTCCACCCTGTGCCGCCTGGCAAATCGCCTGAACACTCTCAATTCCAACTGTGGACCAAGGGAACCGTGACAAGGCATCTGCTTCCACATTAGAAGCACCTGGCACATAAGATATGTCAAAATGAAAGGCAGAGAGGTCAGCCAACCAACGATGCCCTGTGGCATCTAGTTTAGCAGACGTAAGAACATAGGTTAAAGGGTTATTGTCAGTCTTGACATGAAAATAGTTGCCATACAAGTAATCAAAGAACTTCTCCGTCACAGCCCACTTCAATGCGAGAAATTCTAACTTGTGAGCTGGATAATTACGCTCCGCTTTGTTTAAACTCCGACTATCATAAGCAACAACCCGACGTTGGTTATTCTGATTTTGATAAAAAATAGCTCCGAGACTGAAGTGCTGGCATCAATGTGGAGTTCAAATGGAAGCGAAAAATCAGCAAAGCATAAGACATGAGGACTGGACAACTCCTTTACTAGTGAGACAAAAGCAGACTCTTGCTTTTCTCCCCATGTCCAGGAAGAAGTGTTGGCAACTTTTGGTCTGCCCTTCTTGGGCGTAGTAGCCGGTAACAACTCATTTAAAGGACGGGCTAACGTCGAAAAGTTTCTTACAAACTTTCGGTATTAGCCTGCAAACCCTAAAAATTTACGAACATCTTCAGCATTCTGAGGGGTGGGCCATGATCGAATGATTTTGACTTTATCAGGATCAGCCTCAACGCCCTTCGCTGAAACCAAGTGACCTAGATACTTTAATTTCTCCTTCAAGAATATACATTTACTGGGTTTTAACTTCAAACCACAGTCTCGCAGCCTCTGAAACACATTTTCCAACCTTTGAAGGTGTTCCTCCACCGTTGCCGAGAAAATAATGATATCATCTAGATACACAAGACACTCTTTTAAGTGCAAATCCTGTAAACAGCGCTCCATTAACCTTTGAAAAGTACTGGGAGCATTTGTGAGGCCAAAAGGCATTAAATTCCACTCATAGAAACCAAGATTCCCAGCAGTAAAAGCTGTGCGACATTTATGTTCCTCCTCCAACTCAACCTGCCAATATCCTGACCGTAAGTCTAACGACGAGAAGTATTTGGCCCCAGCAAGGCTGTCAAGAGTTTCATCTATCCGAGGCATGGCATAAGAATCTCGGATAGTCCTTTTATTTAGCTGACGCATGTCACAGCATAAACGCAAACTTCCATCCTTTTTCCGAACCAGAACCATGTTGGAGGCCCAAGGGCTTTTCGAATGACGGATAACCCCAGCCTGCAACATTTCCTCTAAGTGTTGTCTAACTTCTTCAAACATGGCGGGAGGAATCCGCCGATGACGCTGTTTGAGGGGAATGGGATCGTTTAACTCAATCCGGTGTTTGACTAGACTAGTTTTGCCAATTTCCAGATTGGATAGAGAAAATATGTCGTCATAACGACCAAACAGACCTTCAAGCTTGGAGACGTCACCGCTCCCCAAATGAGACAAGTCAATTTCCTCGAGCACTTTCCTTCTATGAGCAGAGTCGCAAGCTGAACCGGGACCCAAACGATCCGACATAAGATTCATGGAATATAGGGTGGAAGATTCAGGAGTCATAGTACAATCAGACAACAGATCCTCTTTGTGGCAAACTGTATTGCCCTGAGACAGCCTACAAATCACAGAACGACTAGGGAGAGTAACATATTTCCTCCCAGGGTTATATACACAAACTGCAACCCTCTCCTTCCGTTGCCCATGCATTTTGACCAGACTTGGAACAACTATAACATCGCCGGGCAATGAAATACCAGGAATACCTTCGGCAATAGCCGATGTAATTTTGCCAGTTGAAGCACCATGACAAATACCATGTACAGTTACCCTCGAATCTGGACCAATAACAATCGGCTTTGTTGTCTGAACTTGGCCTATAATTGGTTCAGCCTGTGACACCAAAGTTGAGAAAGCTAGTTTCCATTGCTTTGGCACAGTACCTACAGGTTGAAAGCGGGATAAAAGATTGGTTCCCACTAAGACAGGCACCCTGAGATTATACTTGGTATTGGGAACCACAAGTATAGGAACCAAGAGCTCATCATCCGAGAATGGACAGGTTACGGACGCTTCAACATAACCCAAGTACGGCAATGGGCTACCATTGGCGCTTGAAATGTACAGAAGATCAGAAATAGGAAGAATAGGCAAAAGTGAAACGAAGTGCTGTTGGTAACAATGCTCAGAGATGGTACTTACCATCGAGCCAGTATCCAATAGACATGACAAAATCTCGCCCTCCAATTTGATGAACGACTCGTTCGACTTGCCAATTAACCCCTTAGGCAAAGAAGAGGGTGCTAAACACTTGGAGCTCACAACAGGTCGGACCTTAGGAGGTTCTGGAGGTGGGGACCTCCTCCGATTACGATTAGGATCAGAACGAGCATGACAGCGACTAAGGTTCTCCTTGGGACTAATAGGCTCGCTTCTCAGTGTCTGTCCCCCGACACTGGAGCATTGTCTTTTAAATCCTTCCCATTCGACTTAGGGCACCTTCGACTGAAATGACCCTTCTCGCCACAGTTGAAACAAACAACATTTTGCTGTCGTTTCTGTTTATGTGCCTCAATGGCAGTCAACTTGCCCTGCAATCGCTGAACTTGGTCAGTGAGAGACTTGACGACATCAGACTCAGGACCAGAACCGACAGTGACTTGACTAACATGTACTTGAGACGAACTATTAGCTGACAAAGACGCTGGTATAGCTGGAGCAGCGAACTCCTGCTCCAAGACCCGAGCCTGCAACAACAAGGAGTGATATGGCATAAAAGAATCATAAAGATGGCGGAGACCAAGCCGAACCCTCTCATCCCTCAATCCAGACCAGAATTTACTACGCAGCATCTCTGGGCTGGAGATAGGGACGGCATCTCCTAGCAGATTCAATATATCCTCAAGACGACAACCCCAAGAGGCGACTGATTCGCCAACCCCTTGGGCTGCAACATAAAATTTCTCCAACAGCTTCTCCGCTGGCAGGACATTACCAAACATGATATCAAATTTATGGAGGATTTCCTCGACAGTGACATCTTCACCCATGTGCAAGAGAACATCCGATGCAGGATACTTCAACGATTGACGAATGGCCTGCAGCACAACGCGTTGCTGCTCAGCCTTTTGCAAGCATTTCACCTCATATCGCCACTGATTGAAAGACACAGAATTCTTAACATCCTTTGAGCCGGAGAATGTAGCAATACGTGGCTTACCATATGTAGAAACTTGAATCGGCTGAGAATTGTACCAAGGCTGAGATAAAGGCAAGCCTGGGGAATTGACTGGTTGTGCCTGGTAACCCGACCAAGGTTGCGACATGGGCAGAGTTGAAGTCTGCCCTGAAGACACAGGAAAGACAGGAGCTGACCACTGCTGAGGAAGATAAGAAGTTCTCCTATGCGAAGAAATGCCAGGTTGTGACAAAGACCGTGGCTGTGAGGCAGGATGCCCTGGATGTACCATCGAGTATGCTATGTCAGGCAGAGAAGACACAGGTTGTGACGCAAATGCATGCTCCTCGTAGCAAGAAACGACAGGCTGTGAGGACGCTGGTTGTGACAAAGACCGTGGTGAAGAATACTGGTTGTGACTAGTAGTCAAGGGAGGTTGAGATAGAACATTTTGATGACCAACAGGCTGCGACCAAGACAAAGGATTACGAAGGATATGTTGTGACGAAGAAGAATGATGAAGCGTTGATGGAACAGGTTGTGAACCTACTCTGTCCTGAGGCAATAGCGATGTTGGATAGGGCTTAATGAAAAGTTTACGATGGGGGAGACCATGTGAAGGACGACCCGAGCCCACTGGACCATGAGATTCCGAGGGGCCATCAGCAAATGAAACCCTTTTCCTTGACCCACCGGAACCATCACGGTCAAACACCCCACAACCTTCCATGGAATCGCTCCTTGGTGTACTATAAATGGAACCTTCTTCGGCATCTTCTAACGTAAGGTCTTGTAGTAATGACGGAGTGTCTTCTTGCATTAATGTAGTCATAATTTTGTTTTTTATAGCTGGGGATAACAAACGAAGGTCCCTAAGTACCCTCAGGGCCCTCCTTCCATCTCCCCCTTCCGATTTGATTGATGGTGATTCCATTCTGATTATGTATGAAATTTATTTGGGATGGTTGAATTTTTTTTTTTTTTTTTTTTTAATTTACTTTGACCTGTAATAAAAAGGGAATTTGAAATAGACTATGATGATTTTGGATTTTTTTTTTTTTTTTTTTATGAAGCCTGAAAGAAATTGATGGTGATGCAGCAAAATGACGGTAAACGATGGTGGAGGGATGAAGTGAATGATGAATGTCATGAAATGAGTGCAGGGTTAAATAACTGCAAATTATAGACGTTCGTTGTGTCACAAGAAACTTTTTGAAAGCAAAGTAATCGACCAAGTTATTTATAAACAATTCTACCCCAAGCGCTATAAAATTAACCAGGTGACTTTATGACACCAAAATAATCTAAACCCATGCAAAATCATCTAAAAAACCGAAGCTCTATGAAACTTAACTTAAAATGCATTCACAACAAAAATGTACAACTTAATGAACATGCCGGCCATAAGGTACATGCAACATAATGAGAATAACTAAATCAAATGTCAGTGATCACATAAAACTGAATTTCACAGTGTCAGTCAACCAAAAAGAATGTTCCAACGCGGTCACAGTTCAACGTAAGAAATAAAGGAAACGAAAATGTCAATCCCTCTGAGTAGTCAACACAGCTCAGTGTTAAGCGAACCAAACAAAAAAACGAATGTGCACATGACTTGGAGGTAGAACACCCCCCGTATGCGTCGCGATTTTCAGCTATTCGAATACTAGTATCTACACGATCCAGGTCGTCACTTCAAATCATCATGCATTATCGATATCGTAGGGTAGACTCCCCGGGTTGGTTTCAATCATTGTTGTCAATGGACGGCTGAGACCCCAAATGTGGCCGATATTTCCGGCCAGTGGCCAATTAGCAGGCATACAGGCACCTGCAAGCACATAGAATTAAGGATAAGCAAGGAATAATGTTATAGTAGAGTGATAAACTCAAGGAATGGCTTTTAATGACGGAATGACGGAATATATTTACAATTTACAGAACACGAATATGTACATACCTGCAAGCACATAGAATTAAGGATAAGCAAGGAATAATGTTATAGTAGAGTGATAAACTCAAGGAATGGCACTGGGCCACACCAAACATTCACTAAAATAGGTATAAGTATATATATATTATGTAATGATTAAAGGTATTAAAGAGCATTAAAACTAGTGTATTGAAAAAGGCAAGACCAGCTTGTGCTGCCATCTGCAATGGGCAGCACAACTATTAAAGACATTAACCCATGCTCCCACACTACCCACAACTTTACAGTACCAGTATGTGTCTCACAGGGGTGCTGATGTTGTAGATGTGTTCTGTAACTGGTTAATCAGGCTGGAAGAACAATTCTCTAATTTATTGAACTGTAACTTTCCTCTAACAATGACAGATGAAGATTTGGTGAGTTACTCACAAGAAACACAATGTTATTACTGTAATCAACCTTTAGGATATGACAAGGTCAAGGATCACGATCACTACAGTGGGAGATATCGAGGTGCTGCTCACAGCTCATGCAATTTGAATGAAAATAAAGCCATGTTCGTTCCAGTATTTTTTCACAATCTTAGTAATTATGATTCACACCTGTTTATCAAAGACTTAATGACTAAACTACCGAAGTACAAGAAACTGAAATTACTTGCCAAACAGCAGAGGAATACATCTCATTTCAGTTCGGTTGTTTCAGGTTTTTGGACTCGTACAGATTCATGCAGTCCAGTTTAGACAACATAACCAAATCAATGCTGGATGATGACTTTAAAATTACGAGACAGAAGTTCCCAAATACCATTGATTTTAAACTATTGAGGAAGAAGGGTTCAGTACCTTACTCTTTTTACACATCACATGAAAGCTACAATGTCACTTACCTAGAAAAGTCTTTGTTTTTTGAGGAATTGAAAAATGAAATAGCACCTGATTCTGCCTATGATGAGGCTAAGGTAATATGGGATCATTTCAAGATCAGGAATCACGGTGAGTTCATTGACCTCTACCTCAAAACTGATGTGATCCTTTTAGCTGATTTATTTGAGAAATTCAGGGATGTCAATTTGAACTACTTTCAGATAGATCCATGTCACTGTTACTCGGCACCAGGCCTAACCTGGCAAGCTGGTTTGAAGTACACAGGAATAAACCTAGAACTACTGACTGATACCAACATCTTACTTACTTTTGAGAAAGCAATACGAGGTGGAATTTCGGGTGTTATGGGAACAAGACATGTCAAGGCAGATGAACACCACAAACTACTCTACGTAGACGCAAATAATCTTTACGGCTGGTCCATGATGGAACCTCAACCCTATGGTAGTTTTGAAATGATAGATATTGATCCACTCGAGATATGCTCTCAGGACAAAGTCCGACTAGGACAAAGTCCCGAGAGCATAGCTCGACTTAACATGAATGTTATTAGTAAAGAGCAGATTATGGCAATTCCAAGTGACAGTGAAGTAGGCTACTTCTTAGAGGTGGATTTGGAGTATCCAGGAAATATTAAATTTAAGTCAAGGAACTTTCCATTCTGTCCCGAATCTTTCTTTATTGAAGATGATGAATTAAGTGTCAGTCCATGATACCACCATGCAGGATCATGCAAATGGTGGCAAGGTGGGGGGTCAACAGATCTAGTTGTAATTTCTACCACAGACCTGTCCTAGGGTACTATGAAGGCTGGTGGATTGGTTTCGAAAATAACCCCACAGTTTTGGGGTACGGCTGTTAACCATTTCCTACTCATTTTCCTTTTAAAAAAACATGCATTATCCCTCAAAATAGGCTAAGTCTTTTGTCAATTTTCGTGCATCAAACAGAATTATCACTAAACACCGCCTATTGAAATTGAAAGTACATGATCTGAGCTACCTTTTCATGCCTTTTGTTTTGCCCCAGGTACATTTTAATGACAGGTACAGTACGTACCAAAAACAATGCAATCTCAAATTTCAGTAAAAAGGCAATTTTAACTCTCCTTTAGCTCCAACACTGCAGTTTTTTAGGTGATGCCACTTCCAGGTAAGGGAGTCAGAATGCTGTTTTTTAATTTGCAAAAGAAAAAAATCCGGCCGCCCTTACGGTTTTCCGGTGAGGGGGTCGAGTCGCGCCCTTCTCACTGGTGCCCATTTTTTGCCCATTCCCTCAGAAAACTGACGAAATACACATGCTTTCCAAATAAAATTACATTTTTAGATGTTAGTGAACCCCCCTCTCCCTTGCCCCTCCCACACACTCCCTCAAACAACCTATTACCCCTGTGGAGGCTTAGCGGTCTTGGCGGAAACGATCACCAGCAACGACAACAACAACAACAGTTACAGTTACAATGCATTGTGTACATGCACGTGTACATTGTGTGATAGTCAATTGAAAATGGAACCTGAAAAATCACAGTTGAAATGTGGATTTGCTGTCATATCCAAGGATATCGAGTGTGGTACTTACGCTTCATACCCCAATGACAAGAGTGTGATCCCCTTGAAACAATGTAAGAAGGACGTGCACTCCCATTTGATGCGTTGGATGTCCTCCAGGAAAGCCAGTCAAGTCAAAAGTGAATGGGAGCTCATAGCACTTCGTGCTGGCGTGTTTGATATGAGTTCTCCAGTTCTGGACACCACAATATGCCCGAACCACCGATACAAGTTGAGTTTATCATGGAATCAGCAAAGGAGATGCCAGCACCCACTTCATCAACCCTCTAAAACAAGTCGGAAGCCCAGAAAAGATGGTGGTTCAGTTCATCGAGTGATGTCTCGGGAAATATACATCAAGTGGGGAGTTTTTGTCCCAGTTGGCTCAGGTAAGGGATCAGTCTCAAAATCACTGAAGTAGAAAAGAAGCAGTAGGCCTGTAATGATACCCACTCTGACTAAACCTAACTTTGGTGCAAAACCAACTGAGTGATAACGATTTACCACTTCACTTGTGTTCTTCCTAGAAAGTTGATTGGAGCCTTGGCTTGGTGATCAGGAAGTCCCAGTTATGATTCCCTGCCAGTGCCACTGGAGGTGATGCTTCACTGCCGTACAAAATCAGCATGGCCGGTCGCATTATCAAAACAAGTCTATCATCATCATCATGTCCTCACACTATTATATTGCACATCATATTATCATTACCCCCATAATCTGGTGCCTTTTCAGCTCTGTGTAAAGGATGTGAGGCTAAACATCGAGTATCTGTGGCAAATGTAGAACCAGAAGTAGAACCAGCACCCATGGATACAGAGGTGAGTTGAATGAAAAAAAAGGGGAGAAGATTCGGGGCAAGCCAAAGTGAATATTGGTTAATTCTGCCTGCAGCGACTGACTTGCATGTAAGAAGGTCACTGATGAGAGAGGAGGGACTAAGCTGAAAACCTTGATGCCGTTCTGGCTCCCATCTCCTTGGCAATGAGGGATTCTAAGCCAAACCTGATTCTCCATCAATATCTTTTTTCAGTCCGCTGTTGCCTCTTCCTCTGTTCAACCAGCCGACGCCTTAGAAAACCCAGCAGACGGGACAGAAGGGCAAATTTGATGGGTAGTGTTGTTGCAACAGTATCATAAGGACTGCTGGTCAAGCACTCTTGAGCTGGGAGAGAGAAATGATAAGAGGGTGGAGACAGATTTTCTGAAATGTTGGTCTTTGAGTCATGACTGGGCAGAATTAGCCCAGTGAAAGTTGTCAGCTACACATCAAGAATTCTTGATTTAGAATGAAAGGGTACAACTTTATTGGATGTACATTCATCAGGCTTGACCTGAGATTTTCCACGCCATTGATTGCAAATGCATTGTTCGCATTCTGCAATACATCTCTCTTTTTCTAAAAAAAATACATGGTGAATTTCCTAAAACTGTTACATAGTGTGTTTTTGTCTCCCTTGACTAACATAACCTGCAATATGAAGGACATCCAGATTTGATGTTCTAGTATATCTAGCGGATGGTTCATCAGGTAAAATGCGGGGCTTGGTTAAAAAATGATTTTATAGCGATATCTTGGGATAAATTTGAACTTTGGCTTTCAGTAAACAATTGTAAATGCCAAGATAGATTTTTAATGTCAGTATACTTAGTAGCGCTAATGTCAGTTTTGAACAACCAAGCCTGCTACTGGAAAGTGGGACTCTCTCCTGATACTATCCTGCACTTGGGCCTGACATGTAGTACCGTAAATGAGGTGTTACTAGTATTGGTCCCTCCCTAGTAGTGGTTAGTAGTGGTTTGGCTATTGTCTGCAAAATAGCCTTTTTTCTATGTATCATTATATTAGCTTGTAAATAAATCACCCATTTGTAAAAAAAAAAGTGTCCCTGCTTCTTAGGTGGCAGCACTGTCCTCTGCAGACAGGTACAAGTGTAGCATGTGGAAAGTTGTGATCTCTCCTAAGGGACTGGACAGTACCGTAACTCAGTTCATGAAAAACTTCTCCATTCCAGTACATGTATATGTACAATTTAGCCAATGCTAGAGCAACTCCAGGAGAACATTTCACCGCCAACCAAGGAGCTAAAAACTTCCAATAGCAGTACTCTGACGGTGCAGCCAACTGCAGGGTTGTCCTCATCAAACAGTAATTACAGTAGGAACTGCACCTTTGGTCAATTGGCTCCTTAGCAATGGAAGGTGTTACTAGTATGTGAAATGAGCACTTCTGCAAGGTTCTTAGGAACAGGATGATCCCTGCATGGGTTGATAAAGATGTATTAGTAGGTCATACCACATGCCCTTCAGGTGCCTTAGCCATGGGGGGGTCCAACCCTTACAACATGCTCTGGCAGCATGACACAGGCTAATGAATGGGTCAACATTAGCATCCTCACCAACAGGGGGGTTTCTTAAGGTTTTCGGACTGTAAGAAGGCCTACATGTAGCTTATTCAATTACGTTGCCATCAGGTAGGCCAAGGCCGAAATGTTATTTGAAATTCAAATCAGCATTTCAGGACCTATGGGGCCCAATTCTCCAAAGTGCTTTCATCAAGGGCAAATTTGTAGTGATGAGCTTGTTCTTTTTTTGGGGGAAAAATGCAAGTGGAGTTATTTACCGGTAGGCCTACTTAAATAAGTTAAAATAGGTTAGTAGGCCTAGGCATGGGGGGGGGGGTGATCATGGTGGTTGACAGTAACTACTAATCCTCATGGCCAGCACCAAGCATAAATTATGTGTTCATTATGCATTTATTTTATAATTCATCAAGTGTACACAAGGTGGCAGCACTAGCCAATGAGTGTCATTTTGGTGGAAAATAGCACTTTTTCCTTGGTTTATCCTGGGAAAACAGTAAAAGCGGCCGGAAATTTTATTTCTGATTTTGAAAGTAGGTATCATTACCTTTATCATGTGCAAGCCACAGCATTCAAAGACCTGCAGTGTTGGAGATATGAGCGTCGATAGAGAGCTCTTCCTAAGCACTGCCCCTAGGTATGCATAATTACTAGGCCTAGCACGACCAAAGTATGAAGTGTTACTCAATGACCTGTTGCAGAATGGAAGATCTCATCAAATACTTCCATCATACAAAGGGGGAAAATCCAGCTATTTTTTTTAGTCTCTGCAGGAGTGCCCAACATTGACCCAAAAATACACAAAAAAATAGGGGGAAAAAAGCTAAAACAAGCCCCCTAACTAGGCCTGCCCCTAACTCGGTTGCTAGTGATTTTTGAGAGTCATCAATTGCTGTGTAATGATGTCTTAGTGGAATGATCTTGCATACCTAATCTCGTTAAAAACGGTTGACCCCCACCTTGCCACCCTCTGCATGGTGGTATCATGGACTGACACTTAAGTCCTTACCAGAGAGAGTTACTGGGCGATGATAAAAGATCAAATGTAGAAAAACTAATACTAACACAAATGGATAAAACTAATTACATAGTGCATTACAGAATGCCACAATTTTACCTCAAGCACGGAATGGTACTTAAGAGGGTTCATTCGGTGATATGTTTTAAACAATCAAAGTGGTTAGCACCATACATTGATTTTAATACTAAAAGACGTATGGATTCTAAGACTGATTTTGAGAAAGACTATTTCAAGCTCATGAATAATGCTTTCTACG
Source organism: Lineus longissimus (assembly GCF_910592395.1). Classification (NCBI taxonomy): domain Eukaryota; kingdom Metazoa; phylum Nemertea; class Pilidiophora; order Heteronemertea; family Lineidae; genus Lineus; species Lineus longissimus. The sequence goes on from NC_088322.1 coordinate 1,997,246, forward strand.
GAAAGACTTGTGAGAATGTAAGGAACAGGGTGGAAATAGAATTGGTAACGGACGGGGAGAGAGCCAGGAGTGTAATGGCCAATCCCAGGTTTTCATCGATATGCGTATTTGATGAACAGAATGCTGCTATTAGCATGAGGAAAACATCAATGAAATTCAACAAACCAATCTACATAGGAGCTTCAGTACTTGAATTGTCTAAATTATTAATGTATGAATTCTATTATGAAGTTCTTCAACCGTACTTTGGTGAGAAAAATATTGAACTACTGTATCTAGATACAGATTCCTTTGTACTTAACATTAATACTGATGACTTAACTCGAGCTATGCTCTCAAGACGAAGTCTGACTAAAGACTTAAAGGAGTTGAAACACTATTTTGACTTCAGTAATTATCCAAAAGATCATCCACTCTATGACACCAGTAAGAAGAAGGTGCCAGGTTATTTCAAGGATGAGTTAGGAGGAGTCGAGATGACTGAATTCATTGCCCTTAGAAGTAAGATGTATGCTTACAGGACAAAAGATTACGATTCTAAGAAATTAAAGGGTATTGCCAAGAATGTAGTAAAGAGAGATATCTCATTTGATGACTATGTTAATTGTCTTGAAAAGAGTATGTCATTTTACCACAAGATGAGACACTTAAGATCAGATAAACACCAAATCTATTTGGAAGAAGTTGACAAAAAAAGCCTCAGTCCTTTTGATGATAAGAGGTTCATACTTGAAGATGGAATAAGAACGTTACCATTTGGAATGTATTATGAAGGCTACATAGATTACAGCGATTCAAACTTCGCTTGAGTCGGACTTTGTCCTGAGAGCATAGCTCGAGTGCAAAATCTTTATTAAACTAATGAATATGGTGGCGCTGATGGTAGTGGCACTGGCGGAAATTCACCCCTAACACCGAAGTCATGGTGATAGTGATAGTGATACACCACATTAGGATTAGGACTATTTAGTCGAACTTTGTTCTCGGGAATTTGTCCTAGTCGGACTTTGTCCTGAGAGCATAGCTCGAGTCCTGTTTGATTTACTGTGACTTCAGTTTTTCTAGCATCTCTGTCTGAGCTATCTTTTTTCATTCTTCTAAAAAAGTCTTCTTTAAAGACTCTACATCAACAGCTGAACTTGCCTCCCTTTGTTTTTTCCTAATGGCATTTTTCATCGAAATGTATTTCTCCTTCTCCTTGAGAATCAAAGTAAACTCATTTGTAGATATGTGAGAATCGGTTAAGGCTTTACTGACCAAATCATTGATTGTGTTCAGTTTTGAAATTGCCAACATTCTGATATTCTCATGCTTTTCAATTTTCCTTAGAATATTCTTTTTCTCCCAGCCTATGGCCGATGAAATAATGGCACTACCTATTGTTACGCCACCCAGAGCTAAACCTATCGGAGCCGTGATGACACCAGCTAGAGCGGAAACACCAACAGATCTGGCTGCTACGCTAGTTAAATTAAGGAAGTGGCTAATGCCAGTAATTACGCTAAATGCTTTTTTGTACTTTGAAAATATCTTTCTTCTAAATTCAATCTCGCTTTCTAAGAAACTCTTAACATCACATATTTGTTGTAGTCTGAAAGCCTGAGGGTTACTTTCTGTATGCTTTTCAGACCTTTCATAGTTTAAATGACTTTCAGAGTTTAAATGACTTAAATCTGGATAAACCTTGTTGTCTCCATCCATTTAATTAGTGGGAATAACTAGAATCGGTTGTTCTGACATTTATAGTGTTTAGTGTTGATCTTGCAGACACTACAGGTTTTTGAAGTACATTAAATTTTAAAGGTTTTTCTGACCCAGCAGGTTTTTCTGACCCAGCAGGTTTTTCTGACCCAGCAGGTTTTAAAGGTTTTTCGGCTCAGGCTCCAACTTTGACTCTACTTCTGCCTCTAATTCTCTATGAAATCGTTCAAATCTTTCTTTCCAATTACGTGGTCGTTTTGTGTAACCCTAAGTTCTATTCATTTATTCAGAAGAAATAAAATTAATATTATTTATTCAGATGAAGATAAAGATGAAAATTAATTGAGTAGAAGGATATCGTTAAATTCTGGGTTATCCCAAAAATACTTGTTTGTTATCCTTCTCCACTCGTTTATCACGTTCTGGTCTCGATAGTCAAACCAGTTTTCATTACGCTTATTGACCATAAAGTTAAATGAGCGGCACAATTGATCCTTAAATAGTGTGTAGTCTACTGTAGCACTCTTCTGCCTGTTTTGTGTTTTAGACATTGGTCGAATGTTAAACCAAGCAAAGCACAGTTCAGGTTTATCTTTGAATTCCTGGATTGGTAAGACATGATCCAACTCCTCATCTACTATTGGAGATAGACTCCTCTGGTACTCTAACCACTGTGAGAAGAAACTGTCTGTACATCCTAGATTGAATGATGAATTACCAGTCAGACTTCGTCTTGAGAGCATAGCTCGAGTCGGACTTCGTCCTGAGGGCAGAGCTCGAGTACACTCTCCCTTAGAAATGCGGTTAAAACCAACCCTAATTTTGTGTCTGTCTCTATTACCATTTTGGTCAAGGTAATCCTTTTTGTAATATGATTTAAAACATGATCTACAGTTACCTCTATTTCCATCTTTACCGAATTCACCATCACTTAGTAATTTAACTTCTCCACATTTACCGCATTTCTTGGTTAACGTGGAACCACATAATTTACTGTAATCAAGTAGTTTATTACGTCTGTTCTTTCCAAATTCACTTTCAAGTTTTGTTACATCGCACTTAACACATTTAAATGTAGGCCCTGAAACTACTGGTTGATACTGATTAACAGGATACTGATTAACAGGATACTGATAAACATTGACAGTACCATAGTTAACGTTAAATATCTGTCCTTCCATTTCTAGCTTGATTTAAAGGATAAAAAGTTTAAATTATGTTTTTTTTAGTCTTTTAGGCTTTTAGACTTTTAGGATTTAGACTTTTAGGCTTTTTATTCCTGAAATTGGTAACCATTCATTGAATTCATCACTGTATCCCTTCCACTTCACTAATCCGTATTTTTTACCTTTACTGGTCTTGTACCTCAAGATTTTCTCTATCTTGTACTCTAGCTGGTCAGGATTAGGAACATAACTCAATTCCTCTTCATAGAAATATCCTTGAATTTCCTCTTTATGATAATCTTCAAGTTTGTAGACGATAGGGTGAGTGAAGATGATCTGTTTGATTTGGAATACTTCCTCAGTGAAGTTGGGCATGTAACCTTTACCGAAAATGGACTTGTACTTTGAAATTCTTACACTGTCACCTACTTTGTACTTTGGATCACCAAAGGTTTCTTTGAGGTGAAGACCGTAAAGATTGCACCACACAGCTCCTTCGTTTTCCATCTTTCTGGCGTCTACAGGTTTCATACCTATTGATGAGTGAAATGTGTTGTTGTAGCCACTGACCAAGTCATCCAGTACGTCGATCCACTTGTCTGTCTCCTTAGCAGTGAAATAACGCCACATTTTTTCTTTAAGAGTCCTGTTGAATCTTTCTACTACCGCTGCCTTCTTATCAGATTTTGTAGAGAACCATTCTTTGTCATTTTCTGTTAAGAGTTCCTTGAAGTGTTTGTTGTAGAATTTTGTACCGTCATCAAACTGGATCTTTTCTGGTATTGCCACAACTGGTTTTGCTTCTCTAGAGCTTTGCTCCTTGGACGAAGTCCTGAATATCACTTTAAATGCATCTCTGATTTCTTCTCCCCTCTTACTCTTAACGGCCATAGCCCAAGCATAGCGACTGAATAGGTCAATTACTGTTAAAATGAATCTGAAACCTTTATTCGGACTTTGTCCTGAGAGCATAGCTCGATTCTTACTCTCGAATTTCTGCATGTCAACCAGGTCGGCTTGCCACTGTTGATCGATGTACGATACCATTGTTTTCCTGAAGGTGAATTTCTTAATAGCCGGTTTGTGTAGTTGGTGAGTTGGTAGTGTTTCTAGAAATTCTTTAACTTCTTTTGTTTAATAAGTTTACCATCTTCCTTGACCTGTTTCCACATCTTACTCAAAGAACTGTAAGCCACGGGACTATCGGGGTTGTAGTACAAATCCCTTAGATACTGCTGTGTGTCATCCTTTACATCCATTTAAATGGGTGAAGTATTTATTTACGAGCCACATAACATGCTAATTTCTGGTGTCACCAATTGTGGTAAGACATATTTTGCCCTTGACCTCTTAGAAAAGGAGTATCGACACAAATTCCAAAACATAGTCATTTTCTGTCCAACATATTTCAACAATAAGACATATGACAGGAAATGGATTTACCAAGACAAGAGTGTCTACATAGTTAATCCCGAAGCGGTGGCCAGTAATTTGGACCTTGTGCTTCAATTTGCTACTCTGACCTTTGCTGGTTCTAACACATTATTCCTAATTGATGACTGTGTTAATTTGAGAGACACAAAAAAGAAGGTGTCCGAGTTATGTAATCTTGCCTTTTCTGGCAGGCACTACAATCTTACTGTTTGGTTACTAGTTCAGAAGTACAATTCAGTTGTCAAGGACTACAGAGAGAACATAAGAATTTTAGTATTATTTTTTAATAAAGATGAATCAGCCATGAAAGATGCCTTAGAAGAAAACAGTGTTATTCCTAAGGAGAAAAGACAGTACTACATAGAAGAACTTAAGATGAAAAAAGGATCAAAACTGATCATTAGACTACAACATCCATTTGGATTTACTCTTTCACATCAAAAATCTTAGTCCCACCTCTCATCAATGGTCTTAGTCTTTCTAACCCTAGTAAAATAATAAATTATTAATCCTAAACCACTAAGTCCTAGGATAATCCATAGGTACTCGTATTTCTTCATTTCATCACTAGGTTGGTAATAATCACTTAATTGTGGTCTCTGAGGTAGTACCATAGTTCTATCGGGATGTAAATGATTGTAAACAGTAAGTGCTGAATCAGTATTGTTAAAATCAATAGAAGCGTCTCTTTCTCTCTTTAATTCAAGATTAACAAAGTCAATAGTACTCTTTCTATGCTCCTCCCATTCGGTTGAAGCTTTTTGTAATTGCTCCTGAGCCAAATCAAGTCTTTTCACTTCAGCTTCATAACCGTTTTTATCTAGTGACTTGAAAAGGTAACCAGATCCAGTAAATGCTAATCCATTGATTATTGCAGATCAAAATAACATGCCAATGCCAGCCATTGAATTTCAACGAATTTTAATTTCAATGATGTGTCGGACTTTGTCCTGAGAGCAGAGCTCGAGTTAATACCAATTGGTACTGTACATCATGACCATTAAGATCGATGATGTCACCTTTTTCATCCGTTAAGCGAATATTCAGCTTATTGAATCTTGGTTTACAGGGAATTGCTATTGGTTTCTCAAAGGTGTATGCTATTAAATCCCCAAAATTAGCTTATTTTATTGGTCTTGTGGTTAGCACATCAGATGTTTCACCATTACTTAATACACTATTAGATTCGATTATGTCACAGTGAAAAACAAAATGGTTAATTGGTCTAAAATTGATGGGTTTCTCGCTTACAACATCATCTTTACTTTTATTGTCTGAAGGGTAAGGCCATTCTGTTTTCATGCCAAATAACTCATTGCTTTTACCAATAAAATAGATCTGATAATGCGCCTCATTTTTTCTCTTTAGGAAGTGTAAGATGGCCTTACCTGTTGGTTCTTCAAGGTCAAATCTGACAGCACCTCGACGCATACTATTTTCTTTCAACTTATCTGCAAATACTTTTGAAAAGCTCTGTAGGTCATAGAGACCATCTGGTAGCGTAATCTCTGCCACATCAAACCCCTTAACTTTGATTCGGTTATTCTCCCTGGCCGCACTGATGTTGTAAAATGTACAAGGTATTACTGCAAAAGTTAAAGTGATGCTACATGCATCTTGAATTTCAGTCTTGAGATTGACTGTTAAATCACTTGAACTCTGATCCGGGTAGTCGCTGGAATCGATGTTCATTACAGTTACCATTTAGTTAAGTAAATTTTCGTTTTCAAATTTACCTTTTATCAAATAAGTAAATTATTCTTACTTCATAATATTTCTGGGTAGGATTCCTTGATCGTAAAGGTACTCTAATGTTCCATTACTAATAGCTACAGTTCCACCCAGTTTAATAATTTCCTCTAGGTCAGCCTGACTTGGGGGACCGATATTGATTTTCAAGAACCTTTTCAGTAACATAGAGTAACCAATTGTTGTTGATGCCAACAGTAAACTTTGATACAGTGTATTTATGATATCTTTCTTTCCAGGTGTATCCATTTAGTTAGGATGAAAATCTAATGTTGTAGCGAACTCTGTTCTTGCAACACCTTAGTGTTGGAGTTAAGCAATCTGAGAAATCTGGAGGTTTACCTGGGCATCAGAAACCACGAATATGTGCATTTTGTATGGTCCCTTTCCAGATTTCTTTGTAATAGATAATTGAATACCATCTTTTGTGTTCTGGAGCTTCTTTCCTGATCCGTGTAGACGATTGTCTTCAGAAGTTCTCAGGTCCAACCATAAACCATAGTGATTAGAATCACCATAGTATTTCTCCATTGTCATGTTACAGACATGAGTTTTCTTCAAATCTTCAGACATGAAGTGTTTCTTGATCTCCTCCCATTGATCCATCATTCTCATTCCTTCTGGGAACACCTGATTGGCAACACCCTCAATTGTGATTTGTACTTTACTTATGTTAGGGTTTTCAAACTTCTCTGAATCTCTAGCTCCATCTACATAGTCAGACACAAATAATAACAATAATCCTTTAATTGACATTCTTGGAAAGTTGATGTTCTCATTAATCAGTGTTTCATTAGCAGTAACATTAACTGTTTTAAAATGGTCTACCCAATCATAAAATATCGAGAAACCAGAGTTGTATTTGTTGCTCAGTTGATTTGCAATCATCTTATTAGTAACTGTGTCGTATTCAAAACTGATATTTTCAAGTTTGTAGCCCATACTAGCTGTGGTTGTGGTGACTATGATTTCCTCCTTTGGTGCTAAAGTTATTTCAATAATCACATCTTCTTGAGTTGGAAACTTGTAAAATGGAGCATGATGGTGAAATAATTCAAAATCTAATGGTATTTTGTACTTCTTATCAAACACTTCCTTTAGTGTCTTTTCATTAGCTGTTTCACCAGTGACATCAGCTTCAGCTACTCCCGATCTTAATTCTCTAAGATTTTCTGATTGAATACCTTGAAAAACTCTATAATTTCTTTCTTCTCCAGTTAGCCACAGATCTTTAAATGTAGAAAAATGGCTGTATTCGTCAAGGTCAAATATCTGCTCTGTTCCCCACTTAACCACCATCTTTGAGATTAGATTTCTACCAAGATTATTTACAACACTATTTTTAGAATCACCAGAAATGGTTACATCAGCAGACAAATAAAGAGACATGGGTACAAAAAATGTATTCTCTCTCAGTGCCGGTATTCTAACATACAAAGTTTCTTTGGGATTAGCAGAAGAGGGATTATGAGTAATGATGTGATGCTGCCTCTCAGCTTTCAAACAGAGTGGAATTCTATGTGATCTATCTGTATTTAATAAATATCCAGTGGCCATCTTGTATTTATTTACTCGTAAAATTAATAATAGTTCCAAGAGCAGGCCTCTAAAAAACACTTGCATTGACTACCAGTAGTTCAAAATTCCCGGCCATGACGTCATCACCTAGCTCACATATCATTAGGGAAAGCACTTGGAGATCTGACATTTCGCCATACCAGCTAGCGAGACTTTTACAATGTTGTTTTTGCCTGTTTTACCGGCCAATAATGCTTCGATGCTTACATTTCTGCTCTTAATAGCTTGTAGAGAATATTCCTAAAATATTAATCTGCGTGTCTAGTAGTTACGCTTGGCTTAACACGCTAAATATCCCGGTTTCAACTTGTAAACAAAACCGCGTCAATATGGCCGTGTTACCGTGGTTGCATTTTGCATTAAAACAACGCTATTACTCGCTGTAATTGCATGATTGAAAAGTTATTAGTTCACCTAAAATGTGTAGATTAAGAGACAGGCCATTGGCAAACTTTATCTTAACATAAAACGCTATTTTCTGTGATGTAAACAACGCCATGCATTCTTCTGCGTACTGACGGACCAGTCCACTTTTCTAGAGGTGTGTTGGCTTGATCATGCACATACACCCTAGGTGGCATGCAGTCAATACGTGTCAAGCCAACTCTATGCCAAGGCCTTTGATTGGCTGCCAACGTGTAACGATTTGATTGGCTGCATACAAGCCTTAATTAACATACATACACGTTATTACCCATAATTCCTGTCATCTTAGCAACGGACATGCGCAAACGATCACAGTTTTGTTTTGATAGCAACGGGCAAACCAGTGTTTGCTCGTTGTACAATGACAACAATCTCAACTTCCTTGGCAACCGTCATTACCCATAATTCCTGTCATGTTCATTACCCATAATTCCTGTCATCTTAGCAACGGACAATGTTTTGATAGCAACGGGCAAACCAGTGTTTGCTCGTTGTACAATGACAACAAATCTCAACAGGAAGTTGTCATCCTTGGCAACCGATTGTCAGCGACATCTTTCATTGTAACATGTAACTAAACAACAAGCTTGGCATAGGCCAGTTTTCATATGTTGCCTTCACCGGGAAACGAACCTACGCCAACACATAACCTCATGTGTGGAAGCTCCATGCTTTACACACTCGGCTATTGAACTTTCAACCAGACCAACGACATTTATGCCTATTTAACAGTAACATATGTTTAAGGTAACACCTGTTTAACATTAATTACGTCAGTGCTGCCATCTGTTTACTTGAATTTTTCCTTCAGTTTTGGATAATGAAGACAGTAAAAAGGCCATTTATTTTAAGGAATCAACCCATTGAGCTGTAGTATTCCCTAAGTAATATATATATGAGGTGTCTGGTTCTTAGGGGTTTCTAAGCTAATTTGAGGCAAAAAGGCCTGTAAGGGATTTTGTCAAAATAGCTTCAAAATACCTACATTCCTATCACCTCATATATATATTGCTCAGGAAGATACAATTGACTGTCTTGACTTATGCATAACTGACAATGGTTCCTGGTTGAAGGAGAATATGCTGAAAAAGAACGACGACAAGACGGAGGTGGCACTCTTTGCATCCATTCATCGTTCCAAGACCCTGGATCACGTTTCGGTGAATGTTGGTGACTCTATCATTGACTCTGTGGCATGCGTACGAAATTTGGGGGTGATGTTTGACAAGAAAATGAACATGGAAGCACAGGTGAATGCTGTCTGAAGATCGGCCTACGCCCAACTGAGGAATGTTGGACTTATCCGGCAGTATCTCAGCGCTTCTGCGGCCCGCTCGCTAGTGTGCGGCCTAGTCACATCACGGCTGGACTACTGTAATTCACTGCTCTATGGCATTTCAAAAGACCTTATGAACAAGTTGCAGAGGGTGCAGAACGTGGCGGCCCGCATCATCACGCGCACCAAGCATCGAGACCACATCTCCCCTGTACTACGCGAGCTCCACTGGTTGCCAGTTGAGCAGAGGGTGAACTATAAAATCCTCATGCACGTTTTCAAGTGTGTGCATGGAACAGCCCCGGGTTACCTGTCAAGCCTAGTTAATATCTATAGGCCAGGCAGAGACCTTCGGTCAGCTGATGACAACAGACTGGAAGTTCCAAGGGCCCGGAGCAAATATGGAGAGCGTTGCTTCTCTTTCTCGGCTGCTGTTCTGTGGAATGCGCTCCCTTTTGAGGTCAGGCAAGCAAGGAGCCTTGCATCATTTCAGACGATGCTAAAGACTCATCTTTTTCGACAGTGTTATTAATATTGTAAAAGCGCCTTTGAACGGATAATAATCTGAAAAGGGCGCTTAAATTTAAATATGGTATATACATACATACATACATACCTCGCAGAAAATGTGTTGTCGGACGGGTGAAACTAATCCGCGAGATGGCGCTTCAGTAGTTTAACCCTTCAGAACTGGGTTTCCCATTGGAAATAAGTAAGGTAACCATTTCTAACTTGTTTTTAGTTTATTTTTCATGCAGAAAACTTATCTAAAGTGCAGTACATATATAGAAAACTTATTTCATCGACTCTTAAGATATTTTTTGTGATGTTTTTCAGCTTGAATATAGATGTTTATTTGCTTGTGACTGAAGCAAAAGGGCGGAGCCGTGCTATCGACAAGCTTGGTGGTCCGTCATGCAAGTGCATTTATATATTGATGATTGAGACTAGATGATAAATTATTTCACCCTTTTTCTAATTGTATTTCCTTTTTACTTTCAGGGACCTTATGAAAAAAAGATGTCGCTGATATTTCAAGAAGATTCGTCAGAGTTCTTAGAGCAAATCGCTTCACTCGAGAGGGACCAATTGACGAATAAAGTTATATGTGAGGTTGTTGGTAGATTGAAGAAGACCAAACAAAAAAAGAATCGTGTTTATCGTGGGAAAACATCAAAGCTGCCCTTGCCACTGTAGTCGATGATACATTGGACTGTATAACTGAGAAAAACTTGCACCACAGTTTTTTTTCTGTATATGAAAAAAGGTGCACAAAGATCAAGAATGGAAAGGATTCGGATGGCTATAAGGAGTTCCTGTCCGCTGTTTACGTTCTACCATCGACAAGAGAACCTAGTGCACCCCAACTGACACCGAGGTCAAGGCCTGTGACACCTAATTTATTTCAGGATGGTGTTAATGAGGAAGTTTTTAAAGAGAACTATGAACTGAAGCAGCAAAACAATTCTCTGCAAAATGACATTTAAGAGCGTGATGCAAAGGTTGCAAAGTTAGAAAAGCATTGTCAAGATCTCACACAAAAGAATTTCACAGAGGAACGGAAGAAGACAGAACGAAAGAGGCTCACTGAGGATAGCAAAAGACAATTTAATAGGGCGGCGTATTGGAGGCAATTGCACTTTGATACTAAGAATGAACTCGAAATTAAAAAAAAGATTCTGACCAAGACTACTAACAGTTTGAAAAGTATGCACTCCAAATTTCTAAAAGTCCGAAGACAGCAGGCAAAGCCACTGACTGTTACTGTTACAACAAATACTTCTGAAATTTCATCTGATGATGAACTCATGAAAGTCATAGCAGACTTGAGAACAAATGTTAAGGGGAAAAATGATACCATTGGGGTTTTGGAAGACCAGTTGCTTAAAAGCCAAGATAGGGTGAACGATCTTCTAAACCAGGAAAAGTCGACAAAGAGAGATGGAGTAGTGATCCACAACAGCCTAGCAGTAGCAGTAGCACTAGCACATTGCATGTACATGGTGACCATGATGATGGTGATGATAGTGGTAGTGGTAGTCCTAGGCGTAGGTCTACATGTGGTGATACTGGGACTGAGAGTGATAATGAGAGTCAGAGTGCAGTAGCTGGGCCTAGCTCCAGTGGTTCTAAAGGAAACAGTGATGATACAGGCAGTGACAGTGTAAATGATTCGGCTACCAGAAAGAAACTGAACTTTTATCGTATGTTTAATAGACTCTAGTGATAGTGAAACTGAAGATCCACCTGATTTTTTGTTTGATGTGTTTTTGCCGGTACAGGTCTCCCTTTTGTCTGATTTGGTGAAGGGCCTGAAGTGTACTGCATGCAATGCGGCGAAGCTCTATGTTATGCCTGTTGAGAGAGGAAGGTTTGATGGTATGACGACGAAACTTGAAACTTCTTGTGGAGCTTGTGGAGAAAAGTTCAGATCCACATATTCATCTCGTCGGTTAGCCCAGAATATACCTGCGGCTGGAGAACAGGGCAGAAAAACTGCTTTTGAGATAAATCGCCGGATGGTAGCTGCAGCAGTCGACGTTGGCATTGGCAGAAATGGGTTATTGAGACTCTGTAAAATGACTGGTATGCCATGTCTCAGTAAGGAGAGCTACGAGTCTAACCAGAAAGGTTTCATCAGGTCATTACAGGATGTTGACGAGACTGTCCTCCAACATGCAGCATATGTTGTACGCAAGGTGCATCGAGAACTGAACAGTGATATTGGCAAGGATGATGTCATTAACCTGATGGTCAGCTTTGATGGGTCCTGGTTGACTCGCGGCCGAGGGGGCCACTCAAGTTTGATTGGACTTGGAGCTGTTGTTGAGGTGATAACAGGATTAGTTATTGACTATGAAGTGTTATCAAAATACTGTCATTCCTGTGCCCTTGCAGAAAATCGTTTTGGTGCAGATACACTTACAGTAGAATTCAGGAATTGGCATGACAAACACGAGGACTGCTTAAAAAACTATACTGGTTCCAGTAACGGTATGGAACCAAAAGCTGCTGAAATTCTGTGGCAACGATCCATAGCGAAACATTCATTCCGTTACATCCAAATGTTATCAGATGGTGATTCAAGCACCTACTCTCATGTTCAGAGACTAAATGTGTATGGAAATGATTTCCCTGTGCTAAAAGAGGAATGTGTGAATCATGCCTCCAAGCGTCTTAGCACATCACTTCGAAATTTGCGCAAACGTGAAGGCCTAGGTGGCAGGGGTGCAAGCAGGCCAACGGATTCTAAGATTGACAAAATGGCCGTTCATTATGGACGTGCAGTGAGGGGCAAGGAAACAGTTGTTAAAATGCAGAAGACCATTATGGCAATTTTGAATCACAGTGTCTCAACAGATAGTGCTCCTGAACATTCTGTTTGCCCGGACGGTGAGGACTCTTGGTGTTTTTACAACAGGGCTTTAGCCAAGGGGGAAACTATCCCTTCGCATCAGGGCAGGGTCAGTACCCAGATCTCTGAACAAATTTTTGAGGCCATCTTGCCAACCTTTGAACGTCTTTCTGAAGCTTCGTTACTAGGTCGTTGCCTTGATGGGAAAACCCTAAATTCCAATGAAGGGCTTCATTCATTAGTGTGGAACAAATGTAAAAAAATCAATTTCTATGGTCTAGAGAGGGTGAGGGCATGCGTTGCCCTTGCCATAAGTGAATTTAATTCCGGAACAGAAAGGACAACTGACCTTGTACTTGAACAAGGTGTAGGCACCTACACTGGTAAAGTGTCCACTAAAATTGCCAAGGTATTGGACAGAGTCAGACTAAAAAAAAGTGATAAGCGTGATCACGATAAAGACTCCCATCGCCGTCAAAGCAGACACCAGGCCAGGTTGCGTGCTGAACAACAGCATGAAGCTACAGAGGGGGGTAACATACAAAAGTGGGGCTTTCTGAACAGGCTGGACTTTTTGGGGAGAAGCAATTGATTTATGCAACATTGCAATCTCTCAATGAATTTAGAACTTACACGGGCATGGAGAATAAGCAAACCAAATGTTTTTAGCAGCCTTGAGTTTGTGCCAATATTTCCATTCTAAGGTGCCTGCCTACAGGCTACACCAAACAGAGCACTAAACTTTGAAAAAAACATTCTCCAATCTAGATAAAAAAGCAGTACTGAAGTATTTTGAATTTTCTTGAATGACATATTGGCCTGGCTTCACATTCTTGAAGCGATGCGTTTGTTGAACATTTGGCAACCTGGTATATATGCTCATCAGATTACTAAAATTCTGCAAAATGATTGTGTCTGTAATGTTTTCTTGTTGGTTTCTAGTTTATCTGATTACAAATAATATTTTTTTGTGTAAAAAAAGGGTTTTTTTCAGCATTTGTTTACATGTAGTATGTTTTCCAATGTTTACCATTGATTTTCTCAAAATGAGGTTTTTTACCTACCTTCAGGCACTATGCCCAGGACAGCAGAATAGCCTTTTCACCTATCACACTGAAACTTGGCATTATTATTCCTGATAGCCATTGCAACAAATCTACAGAGAGACCTTTGGGATAAAGGCTCAGCTTAGGTGCTAAAAATAGCTTCAAATCTAGGTCGCGACCTACTTTTGACCCCCTCGGGTGGAAAAATCATTATAGAATGGAAGCACTTTATTTATTTGCAGTTTTCTTTCTGTACATTTGTTGAGTTATGTCTCTTTCAATAATCTGCCAAGTTTGGTTCAAATCAGGCAAGCCACTGAAGTGCTGTCCTGGGCAAGAGCTTTCACCACCGGAGGCACTCCTGTCCACCACCAGGTGGCGCCACCCCCCAAAAAATGTCGTTTTTCGTATTTCACCAAACCCTATTCATATACAAAAATTGAGATTCCTACAATGAATACTATAGAAAATAATACCTTTGGCAGAGTCTCCCCTTAAAGGGTAACACGTAATTTGGCTTTAGAGAAGGCCTTGGGATCGACCAAGCCTGCTCCTTCGCCAATGATACAATTTCTTATTCTAACTCCAAGAGTAGTCCGGTGTATATGTGCAGTCTAGACGCGTCCAAATGTTTTGACCGGGTATGGCACGACGGGCTATTTTTAAGCTTTTACCTCGTATTGGGTTCGAAAAGTGGCTTTTACTGTATGAGTGGTACGCGCACCTAAAGGCACACGTCAAGTAGAAAGGTACGCTTAGCGATAACTTTATGATAACGAGAGGTATACGACAGGGGAGCATCCTCTCTCATGTTTTGGATCAAGACTGCAAGCCTAGCAATGTCAGTCATTTGAGATATCAGGCACTCAGCAGTGCTAGAATACTACTGTATTGTGGACACGTGAATGTAACTGCACTCTGCATCTTCCAGTTTAGTTACAAGTAGACTTGAAGATTGCCTGCACACTGAAATAAACTGGTGCGATGACTCCATCCTCCAGCTGCACGTGGTGGATACGAAACAACAGCAGCAACAGCAGCAGCAGCACGAATACGCCTACGGGGATATTAGAAAAGTGTTTCGTGGACGTTTCGAAACGCTGTTGAGTATTTTGTACAGTCTCGACAGCAGCCCACACAATGCATCATCGTCTTTGGATATCGGTAAAATTTTGAGCACTGTGTCGGGAAAGTCATCATCAAATCCGTTTTATGGGAGAATGGCGAAACCCGGCAAGCTTCATTCGGACAGTACTCTGTTTGAAATTATCGAACTATCCACGGTGCCAGTTACAGTGCACCGAGTCAAGCCAGTATCGTTGGCGCCGATCCACGACATTTTCGACATATGTTTGGTGAGCATGTCCCATAACGATTCGTTAGATGTGCATGTGGAGAAGAACTGTTGCAATGACGTTTCACAAGGAATTGTAACATTTATTGTAAACAACGTGGCCGAATCTTTCAACAAGGCCGACGTGAAGAAGTCCGCAGAAAATGAGTCGTTCGGATTTCTTGACGGACTCTGTTCTCTGGGGGGAAGGGTATCTTGCCTGAGATGTCTGCGAAGGCAATATTTAGCGATCAGGACACATATTCGGAATACGTATCCGAATCGCTGACATCGCTCAGTTTGAACAATCCGAATGAAATGGTTAGTGGTGCATTCTTGTGTCTCGTCTTGGAAACGTTACTCTTGCATAAAAGTTTGTACCAAGTCGTGTTGGACGGATACATGTGGGAGCATTTCCAAAAGCAATTCGAGAATCACTTGAACCTTATGCGAAGCAGTGAGTACGATGGTGCTGTGGATAACGCGTTTGTGCAGTATTCGGCCATGAAGTTTGCAGACGATCTCATGAAAGTCGTTTGCGCGCACATAACAAACAAAAAAACAGTACGTAACGAAATGCGTCCTGGGATTTCTAATGGAAACAATCAAATTTAATCGATTCTTGACGCTGTTGACGGACTTTACAAGTCGATGCGAAAAATCGGATGATCTGCTGCACTTGGATAGGAATCTGGTTGCATTTGATATGCTCAAAAACTATGTAACTGTGGAGAAAAGGTTAGTGGACGTGTACGACACTGACAGTCGTATCGTTGAAAAAGTGAACTTCATGTGTTGAATGCCATGTGTAATCGCTGGTCGAAGGACAAAAACATTCCCAATTGCGGTGTTGGGAAGAAGACCATTCTAAAAACTCACAAGGAGGACATTGAGTACGTTAAGATAAACTTGCCCGAGTATGTGATTGAGGCTTACAAAAACATATAATAGTTTGGGTCGATTCATCCCATTATATCTTGAATGCATATTTCTAACTATACATGTTAATAAAATGAAGTTAGTGCTGTGAGTGTTATAAAATTTGTTTTTCTCGTTAGTCTTCAATATGTGGAAATCATTCAGACCTTCCTCCACTCCTCACCTGTTTTGTAATAGGGGACCATCCATTTATTACATACGCATAAAAGTTGGGATTTTTTAGACCCCCCCCCCCATCATACGCATTTTTTCTACCAAAATGTACAGTCAAATGTACACGCATACGCATTTTGGACCCAAATTCCTATACCCCCACCACCCTCTCAGTGCGTGCATAATAAATGGATGGTCCCATAGCAATGCGGTGTACAGTACCGTGCAAAGGTCATGGGACCACCCCCCCCCCCCCCTAAATCCTACTCACTTACAGTTAACCGTTTAATGTTTTTTTTCAGAGGAGATATTACACTGGGTCACTCCCCCCCCCCTAGACCAACCAAGTATGGTTGTAATACTGGCACTTCCTGGGGCTGAGGGGTCATTTCAGGATTTAGACCTACCGATCCCCTCCCCAGCCGGAACCAGTGAGACCCAAGTCAACCCTTACCCAAGCCAATTCCACCCTAGAGAAAGAACAAGAGGCCCAAGGGCCTGGCGCTCAGCTGAGTTGTTGCTGCGTTGTTCGTATATATAACATTACTCTTCAAACTCTACTAAACTAAGGACTCAAAGCCAAAGGATATTAGCTTCTGGATGTGTAACAGTGAATTACGGTAGACTGGCGCAATCTACTTCAAGCAAGCTCCACCCTTGCAATGTGTGCGCAAACAGATAACCTAACCTATATTGGACCATCAATTCTACACACAGCAACATGATTCATCCTCAGCTGTTACCATGATGATGATGATGATGATCCTTTTCGCAAATTGGTCGTCTTCTGTCTTTCTTCCATACTTTAGTGCCACCGGATGTAGTCTGCCCTTGTGGAGGGAGCCTTTCAGCACAGGACACAAAAACCCATGCGAATTGAATCACATGGAGAGACTAGCCCAATCACCCGCTTTTGGCTGGGTAGAAATGGGTAAATCTCGCAGACTGGACCTTAAACTCTACTGCCGACGTGTGAGGCCGGTCTGACAGATGAGCAAGTAGGGTCCACCTAATGCAGAAGGCACCAGTTTCCCCAACAAAAAGGGTAACATTAACAAAACGCCCTACCCAACTCTATTATTGCCTAAAGGCCTGTGTACACTAGTAAAATATTAGCAACATTTTTACAACATTTCCAGTTGCAACAAATGTTGCAAAAATGTTGCGTAGTGTGTACAGAGCAAAACGCGTCTTATATTTACAACATGTTGTCAAATTGTTGTCAAATTGTTGCAAATTAAATGCAATGCAATTCTTTGTTGCATGTTGTAAAAATGTTGCAAACTCTTCAGCCAATCAGAAATAGGATTTGCGTCATGTGATCTACCTGAGGTCATGTGACTTGAACAAGAAGCAGGTATAGCAACTCTCAAGTGAGTGTCTTGCTTCGTGGGGTGATGAAACCTTTTCTAGAAGTTTCATCCATTCGCAGGAAGTTTTTGTATGACGGCTTGTCAGTCAGCCGCAACTCCTTTAACAGGCAGTGGTATGCCCCATGATCCACCCTCATTTTGATCCAGGGCCTGGTCCATATTCTCTTTGGTTATTTCGCCGCCTCTTCCGTCTCTCAACAATGACAGCTAAAATTGCTGCAGAAGCACTCAAAACACATCTTCTCTCCTTGGAATCATCCATTTTCCCTCCAAAATACCTTTTTGCCTTTGTTCCCACTAAAAAGTTTGCAACAATTTACCAACATGTTGTAAAAATGTTGCTAATTTGTTGCAATGTTTTTGCTAGTGTACACAGGGCCTTGAAGGGCTTGTTGCAAAATTGTTGTAAAAATGTTGGTAAAATGTTGCTAATATTTTACTAGTGTACACCCTGCTTAAGTCAAGTGAAACTCTTACAAACCTTAGCAGAATGCCACCATTGAAATGTTGATAGCAAGTAAAAACTTTAAACAGATAGACTTGATTTTTTTAACCAACTGCCACATGCGGTTTTCTTTATTTAGTCAATTTTGAGGTAAGTATTACAGAATGAAATACTTGAATACTAAAATTGACTGGCTCTTCTGATGATTGCACTGGTGAACACCGAAGTCGATGGGATGTGCAAAGTCATAGCTCGATCCTCTCTCCTGGTCATCTGTGATGTGGTCACCAAATATGTTCAAATGTAGCTGCAGTAGTGCAGATCATTCCTGCAAAACATGATGAGGAGATAACATTTTAATTTTGATAGATAGCTAAGCTAGCCAAGTTTTATATCAAATACAAGGCCAACAACAACTGACAAAGGCGCTAGGGCCGAATGATCAAGGAAGTTCATTGAGAATACATTGTGATAAGAGTGATGAATCGGCCCCATTTGAAGCATTGTGCTATGTACAGTGTGCATGTGTCGGTGTATGGCCAACTCGGCCAAATGCCAGCTCGGCCTACCAACTCGGCCAACCAACTCGGCCTCGGCCTATACCAGCTCGGCCAGGGTTATGAGTTTACGTTTCTCTTATCATTTTTCAAAATATCTTCTGCCTCAATGTGTTTATCTATCATTGTTCTATCTCTCGTGTGAATATGAATAAATTTAGTTAGTTCACGATGTTTCTGGAAGACTTTTTGTTTGCCCAATAAACAGAATTCCCTCACGCCGCGCACCGGCAGCCATATTGATCATGTGATGTGGTGGTTATTTTCAGTACGGTACTTGATTGCAGGTCATGTGACTTGCCCAAAGGGACTATAGGTAGACCAGTGCACCCGTCCCTAAAAGTACAGCTTTTCGTCTACTTTTCGTCAGCCTTTGGTGGACTGGACTATAGGGGACGGGTATAGGCAGGAGCGGTCTTCATGTGAACGTTATCTTTTAATGACTTTGTGTCATAAAGCCTGCCGTGATGTTTTATATAACTATATCTTTTAACCAGTTTTTAACCTAGTGTATACATACACAGATGTTGCAGCTACTTTGTCTCGTGATGATGGCCCATTGTCTTATTTCTAAAACTGAATAAAATACCACAACTAAGATGCTACAATTGTTTTGTTGTGAATATTATATATATACATATATATATTTATGTAGTTGTCTAACTGTATCGGAACTTTCATTAATGTATATATGTATTAACGCTGATATATACCTTCTCGCTAATCCAATAAACTTGACTAACAATAAAGAAAGAAATTGTTCGTTTTTGTATATACTGAAAAAATAAAACGCACCTACGCATCTCATTAGTGCATGGTATCTCATCAGTGCATGGCAAGCCTCATATTGGTTACAGTAGTCAGTGTCATCCCGAATTCTCATCAATCACCTCCATCTTAGTTTTAAGTTTTATTATACACTCTAATCACTAAATGTGGTTGAGGAGAAAAATAGATGAACAATCAGACAACATACGGTACCCTAACCAAGGAGAGGTGTAATTTCCAAAAGCATCCAAATTTAGCTTCAGTTTAGCCCCGGCCGCGCCCTCTTCTTGACTCATTGAATCCATGATAGCGTTTATTTGCGTCAAGTCAAATGACCTGCAATCAAGTACCGTACTGAAAATAACCACCACATCACATGGTCAATATGGCTGCCGGCGCGGCGTGAGGGAATTCTGTTTATTGGGCAAACAAAAAGTCTTCCAGAAACATCGTGAACTAACTAAATTTACTCATATTCACACGAGAGATAGAACAATGATAGATAAACACATTGAGGCAGAAGATATTTTGAAAAATGAAAAGAGAAATGTAAACCTCATAACCCTGGCCGAGCTGGTATAGGCCGAGGCCGAGTTGGTTGGCCGAGTTGGTAGGCCGAGCTGGCATTTGGCCGAGTCGGCCTGTATTCCATGTGTCAGTGTGTATCAGCTATCGCATTTACTGTTTGTTGAAGTTTCAAATCGCCGGAGTCGATCCTCAATTACACTGTTTATGTACATTGGCAACCTTACCCGATGATATCAGAACGATGTTTATTATTGTCTTGTTTATTCACATTAGTTCTGCTATGTGACAATAGTTATTTGTTGAGTAATCCATGATTTAAAGCCGGACTTTGACATCGTTTCTCAGACCAAGCTGCATTTCGCAGATCGTTTTTCAACGATCGTCGACGAACTATTTCAAATTAATCACATCCAATTAAACAATCCAAGCCTTCCCTAATGTCATCAACATGCAATAACACAAGCAGCCAAATATTATCGCCTATGAAATTGTGCATTTAATGAGAACTAACCTCCGAATCGACAGAACGCGATCTATTCCATAGCATGGTCTCCTTACGTCTGAACTGCGCAGACTCCGAGACGTGACGTTCGCTGCACGTGGGATAACTCGCGCGAAATTTAAAATGCTATTCTTGGGGGGTGCTCACTAAATTGCGCCAGTAACACCACCTGGTGAGAAATTCATGAACCACGCCTATTGATAATGAAAGAGAAAGCTTTGCTCTATAAGATTAGATTTGATTCATGATCCCCAACTTAAAGTATTAGGAGAAATCAGCTGCTGGAAAAGTTTTTGGAAAATTTCGCTCGGTGCCACCTAGTGGCCAAACCGCTCATCCTGCCGGACCCACATTTGGTCTATTCAGGAGTCCTGAAGGGTCTCAACGCCTCAGAGGGAAAATATATCGCCTATCCGCCATAGTTTTGAAACATGCCTGTTTAACGGACAGATAGACAGACAGACAGACAGACAGACAGACAGACGGACATTCATTCTACCATTTACTCATATGAATAGCTCAGCTTGTCAGCTGAGCTAAAAACAACATGAGAGGAGACCAATCCATTTTTGGAGGCTTAGGCCTAGGCCTACATTGCTCATGTTTTGGATCAAGACTGCAAGCCTGACAATGTCAGTCATTTGAGATATCAGGCAGTCAGCAGTGCTAGAATACTACTGCATTGTGGACACGTGAATGTAACTGCACTCTGCATCTTCCAGTTTAGTTACAAGTAGACTTGAAGATTGCCTGCACACTGAAATAAATTAAAACAAGGAACACTGTATGCAAATTGCTAACTGACCTGCTCTTCATTGCCTGGTAGCCGAAGTGGTACATCTTGGGAGCAAACTGGTTAATAGTGCTGTGGAAGCCCTCCAACCCTGTGGTCTGAGCATCAGAACTGAGCTTTTTAACAGATTTCAGGACCAGCTTGTTCAATATCACTCTATGGCAGAGTGTGTCATATGCCTCAGAACCTGAAATAATGAAATGCACATATAATCAACACACTAATAATTTGATTCCACAATGTTTGCTTTATGGGAGTCACATAGGTTATTTCTGATAAAGTTAGCATTTTGGAGACACTTCAGGGCTGCTTACCCTTACTTTTTTTGAGTGGGTCAACTTTTAAAAAATGTGTATTTCCCCAAATTTTTGTGTACAATTTTCTGCAATCCCAAATAATATGTGTATGATTGTCATTAAAATGTGTACAAATTTTCAAAAGTAAATTCCACAAGCACATGAGCGCGTTTTCGTCGGGCGCCAGAGCTACTGCCTTCAGCATGTTCAGCCATTTTCAATGAATGAAGAAGTCTCGCTCAATCGCAGTGTAAAATGAATTGTACTAGTGTATTGATAGGATCTATAGCGAGAGCGAGACTATCGTCTGCAACAGTTATAGTTCGTCTGTCTATCCAGAGGTGTCACTACTATGATAAAATGGACGCATACAGTGACATACATGTATCTTTTATCTTTCCAGGTATTTTGTCCACTATATCGGCTACAGTACCAAATGGGACCAGTGGGTTGATCATGGAGATGTCAAGTCGCAATACTTCAACAGAACAGAGGACAGATTCGCTATTCAGGAACTTCATGAATTGTTCCAAAAACACCTCACTGTTGGCAGAGGGGGTCAGTAGAAAGCCACATTCTCCATTCCAATGACATTGCAGCAGTTCAGAAGAATTTTCCCTGCCCACAAAAGTATCAATCTTGGGAAATGAGTGTACGGCTCAGGATATCAGTCAAACTACGAACAGTATCGCCTTAAATCATTCAGGTACATGGACAATGTATTTGACAGGTACTGGGAGACCCGGATTCTGAATGTAAATGGTGACAACTGCTCCATCAATTTAGAATCATTGCGACTATGGATCCAGACCCCACGTTCCCTGACTCGCAAACAGTACCATCATGGAGCGTCGGCCAAATTCGATATGAAGGATAACGTACAACGAGCGCCAAGGCTTTTTGTCTCCTTTGTGAAGCAGTTAGGAAACAGACATGACATCCAAAGAAAGCACCAACTGCCAGACTGCAACAAAAACACTCAAAATTGATAGGTAAATCATTTTTATCTTACAGGATTCTGTTTTTGAACACTAACAGGACAGGCAATGGACGTACAGTACAGTACTGTGCAGTTTTTGAGACCCCCCAAATCCTTCCTTTACAGTTGATGGAATTGCTTTGCAATGGAATTGTTTTACGGTATTACTGAGGCTAAATGGAGGAAATAATATACATTGTATGTTAGTTAGATACTATGCCCTCTGGTGCTTGCAAGTTCAAAGTAGGCCTACTCACACTGGGGAAATGCCATTTCAGTGTCCCAGCTCGCCTGTTTCAACCAATACTTTGAAAATGGGAAGGTCAAAATACTCACACTGGAGAAACGCAATTCAGTGTGGTAGTATACCAGCTCCCTGTAACTATCAATACAGGTACTCACACAGAAGCCATTCAGTGTCCACAGTCTTAAGGTTAGCAGGTTTGTTTTAATCGAGCCTACAGTGTATCTTCTTCTTTTTCAGGACATTCCTATTGGACAGACTGCAAACCAGACTAGGACGCTCATTAAGAAGCCCCATTTCCAGAGATGTTTTGTTAGGAATTGTCAAGGACATAGGTGAAAGTTTGTGTGTTACCATTTATACCAATGAGAAGCATTTGACTAGTTTGAAAACTGCACTTTCAACCTTAATAAATGGGTATGTGAAAGCAATTAGTCTGGGTGGAAATTCGAAGAAACGTTTTGAAGCAAACCTCAAAACATTTAGTCCTAGGAAAAGGCCCTTTTGGGAATGGCATGTTCCTTTATAAAAAGTTGAACATTCTGAATTGGTATTTGAATTGAACAGCCAAAGAGCTGAGGTATCCTCTTTGAAAGACAAACATTCCAAATTACTGAAGCAGCTTGCCTTGTGTCAGGCTAAGGTTTAAGTGAGAAAAGCCAGAAAACATTCAGAATTGTCACGAAGCCAAAAGTGGCGATTAAAACAGAGACTAGTTGTCACTTGCCGAGAAAAGTTTTCCTTCTTAAAGTCCTATCAAATGGAATTATCCTGTGTACATGTTACATCCAGTTTGCCTGAGGGAGGGAACTGTCAGTCTGAGTCATTCAGTGTGATATCAGGTGATGATTGTCAAATTTGCCACACAAAGGACGAATCAGATAATCAGATGAGTGTAGATCGCACAATCTACGCTTTAGACAAAGGTAACATGTCTGTTATGTCTTATCACAGACTTGCCATGGCTCACAGTTCCCTCCCTCGTGTGCACCTGATTCGCAAACGGAAGGCAGAAATTGATTCATATGTATCTAGAAAGAATCAGATTCATGTAAGTCAAGAAGAGGGTGTAGATGTTGTTGAGCAAGATTTTGGTAAAAAGTGAGAGGAGTGCATTGAGCATCTGCTGTTGGCAGGTCATGAAGTCAGATTGAATGATAATGGTACACCAGTGGGAAAGAATATCAATGTTGTCGGATTTGGATTCTCTGTTCTTGAAGAAAGGGTGTGCACATCAGCTAATGGGAATTACCCAGTATTACTTTACAAAGGTAAAGAGAATTATGAAAATTTGAAGCTAGCCCTAGAAACGTTCTTACATCAGCTGAACAATGTGCTTCTCTAACTGTTTCATGAAGGAACTGTGAAGTTGAACAGTTCTTGTGTGGAGATTACAAGTTTCTGACAAGTGTTTGTGGGTTGGAAAGCCCTGCATGTACATTCGCGTGTTTGTGGTGCAAATGTCCTAAAAGTGACAGATTTGATCACACAAAGGAATGGTCAATATCAGATCCCATGCTTGGCTGCAGAACCATCCCAGAAATACAAATATGTGAAGGGTTGAAAGGGTTGAAAGGGTTGAAACGTTTGTCTGTTAAAGCACAGCCACTGTTCCCTTGGATACCCCTGACCATGTTGTTGTGGATCCATTGCACTTATTCTCACGAATTTCTGATCAGCTCTTTAACCACCTTTTTGAAAATGTGAAACAGCAGGACCTAGTGAATCGTCCTAACAAATCCATGAATGAGAAGGGAGAAAATGTTGTCAGGTTCGAGACATATATGGCTGAAATCGATGTCCCATTCTGTTTTTTTTATTGAAAAATCTGGTAGTAAGGGCAATCTAAAAGCCAAGTCGCTGCGCGGCCCTGATTATCACAAGCTCCATAAGGCTATTGATGTGAAAAAAGTCTTGCCACTATCACCACCCCTGGAAAAGTACAGCTAGTACTGGGGCTTTGGAATGACTTCTGTTCAATTTATCTAGATATCACAGGACCAGAGGAAACAATCAATGAGCAATTGATCTTGTCGGTGAGAGACAGAACCAGAGCCTGGTTGGAGACGTTTGTGCAGGTGTACCAAGCCAAGGATGTTACGTCGTATATATGCACATCGTGTATGTCCATGTGCACCAATTTCTGGCTGCACATGGTAGTCTCCGGA